>NW_020173679.1:2384267-2445727 GCF_003031525.2 Neophocaena asiaeorientalis asiaeorientalis | reverse complement strand
CCCCCGCTCAGGCCTGGCCTGGCCCCTCCAATGCCTGCAGGCAGCTGGGGGCAGAGACTGAGTTTGTTTTGGTTTGTTTCACATTAGCTGATTCTCCCAGATAAAGTCACAAATCAGCCGTCATGGAGCCCTGCTGTTTCATGCATAGAGTGGTACCCTGCTCAGGATCAAACCTTACACCGACACAGATGGAAGCCCAGCGAACCTTTTTCTTTACCTTTTCAGGCACTAAAAATGCAATCACCTTTTCTCTAGTCATGGCGAGGATTATAAAGAGCCTTACCAGAGATAAAGCCTCTGCAGTGGGTAATCGGCCATAACTCATGGCCCGGGTGTGGGTGTTGGCAGGCGTCGCCCTGGTGCCAGGGATGACACGAAGCACTTCCTCCCCACCAGCCTCCCCACATGGCTTAGCTGCACAACCCTAGACTGCCTTTGGAGGTTTGGACAACCCAAGGCTGAAAAGCACTTGAAGGAAAGGTGGGACTTGGAGAAGGCAGAGGAGGGAGACTTTTAAGAGAGAGGGAGAAACAGGGATGGCTGGAGCTCCCCTGCATCCTGGGTACCATCCCCTGAGTGTCAGCTCGTCTGGAAAAGTGGGAGTCACAAACCTACCTCTCAGGGTGGTGAAGATACACTGAGCCGGAACATGGGAAGCGTCTCCCGGCTGTCTGTCCTCAATACACTTTCACTTCCCTTTCCCTAATGCACAGCCTATAGGGAGGCATCTAGCCAGCCTCCTCCCAAGGCTGGCTCTCGTCAAGATGGCACTGAATTGAAGCCAGGCCGAGTAGGCGCTCAGCAGCTGTCTGGGGCTCACCTGATGCAAAGACATGAGACGCTGCCTCCCAGCCCCCTCCCAGCCTACAACCCATCCTGGAGACATCCCAGGGCCTGACACCTTTGGCTGGGCTGTCCATCCTGTCCTGGTGAATCACAGTGATGCCAAGAAACCTCAGCTCAGCATCCATTCTCCAAGAATGACCTATCGCTGACCAGATTGTTTCTAGCCATCATCCCACAGAATCCTTGGAACGACACTAAGGCTGGCACCATTGATATGGCCTCATTTTACAGATGAGGAGATCGAAGTTTAGAAATCTGAAGTCACCAGAGATGGTGGTCACTGTGGTCACCGGGCCGAGCTGTTTGATTCCAGGGCTGCAATCTTTACCGCTGGGTCTATAAAGAGGCTGGAGGTGGATTCTGGCTCCAAGAGCACAGGCTCGAAACTTCCACCTTCCCCTCTCCCTTCCATCCTGGAAGTAGAGAGGGGTCCTCAACATCCCTAAGCCCCTGCCCCCTGGACGCACCCAGGTTCGCTTCCAAAGCAGCCCACATCTGCTCTCAGAAGGAAATCTCCCCCCGGCCTCCCCCGTCTCACAGCTACAGTTTTATTCCTGGGTGTTTTTTTTCTGCATTCCTCTCTGTGGCTCCGGCCCACTCTCCCTGAAAATACAGTTTGCTGATATTAAAAAGAAACACACAATCACTAAACACATTTTATATAGTCTTTGAAGTCTCATGGCCTCAGGTTTCCAGATTGATAAGTATGCAGACAGAGTGCAGACCAGAGCTGGGAAGAGGCACCTCCTGCAGGCACAGCCTCATGGAGCACGGGGCAGGGGAGGAGAGCCCACGAGAGGGAGGCCTGAGGGGAGGTGGGTCCCCACAGGGGGCGGGGGAGGGCAGCGAGAGGTGCACAGGTCCCAGAGGGAGGTGGTCCCCACGGATGCCCTGTGAAAAAGCATTTGGTCTCTCAGAGGCTGGGTAACTGGGGCTTCCCTCTCAAAACAGGGAGGGGAAAAGGAAAGTTCTCTGCACCCCAAGCCTTCAGAGGGCATCTTTGTACCCAGGAAAAGATCATGATGGGAAGGTATTGAGGTTCTCTGCTCACACGGACTTGTGGAATACGGGTACATGTGTGCAAGTGGGGCTGGGGGGCAGAAGTTGGCTCCGTCAGCCCCTTCCTATAGAGTTGCTTGCACGGGGATGGCACCCCAAGTGCAGACACTCAGCCAGAGCACCGGGACCACCAAGCCCTGTTGGTACAGCGGAAGAGATCCAGCAGTCCCCAAGTCCTGAAGGGGTGGAAAGCTCTGCCTACAGGGAGCTCCCGGGCTGATGGAGGAAGTTCCAGCCCACAGAGGACCTGCATAAACATTACAACCACGGACCCAGGAGACATCCATCTCAGCCTCAACTCCTCATCTACCAAATGGGGCATTTATCCTGGCATTTCTCATTAGCTCCCAAATTTCCGTGGAGGGACCTCCTGGGAAAGAGGCGCCCACTCTGCTTCCTGATTCCACGGTGCTGTCTCCGATGTGCCCCCTAGGCCTCCAGGCTTGGTTTCCCCCAAATCCGTCCTCAATTCTCTGGCTGTCCCTCGTCCCTCTAACCCCATCTCACTCCCACTTAACCCCCCACCTTCCCATCCATCCCCATCACGCCCACCCCATTACCCCGTGGTGTCCTCACCTTGCGCGTGGCTTCCTGCAACTGAAACCCCATTTGTGTGCCCGTGACCCGTGCAGGGCAGGGGTCCTGAGTTCCTCATCTTCCTAGCACACCTCACACAGAGCCCAGCTGCGATGTTCATCTCTTTGTTATT
This sequence comes from Neophocaena asiaeorientalis asiaeorientalis, assembly GCF_003031525.2. Taxonomy (NCBI): domain Eukaryota; kingdom Metazoa; phylum Chordata; class Mammalia; order Artiodactyla; family Phocoenidae; genus Neophocaena; species Neophocaena asiaeorientalis. The sequence continues at coordinate 2,443,113 of NW_020173679.1, read as the reverse complement.
AAAAGAGAGCGTGCTCTGTGCCGGGCCCATGTGTATCATCTCATCCATAGATGTGAAACCGAGGCTCTGAGAAGCCTGGGAACTTGCTGCCCCTTTGCCTGGGTAATTCCCATCATCCCTTGGGTCCCAGGCCAAATGGCCCTTCCTTAGGGAAGTTCTTTCTGACTCCCCCCCCACCTGCCCCCCCCCAGTGTCCTGATAGCACTAATTACAGGGTTATTGAATTAATCATTTCATCTCTCCCTGCTCATCCACAGGAAGGGAACATACTACGTTGCTGACCTCTGTCCTGAATGCTCAGCGTGGATGACGGTTCAGAGAGGACCCCAGGAGATATTTGCTCTTTAAGGAGTGAATGCCTTACTGATTTTGTGCACCTAGAGCTCTCTGGACTTCAACTGCCTCAGGTGTACATAAGTGGAAAATAGGTCCCCAGGACCAGCTCACTGTGAAGGTGACTTCTTATACCTAGGTCCTAGAAAGTGCTTTTAAAAATTCCACTTTCCTTCCTCCAATTAAAATGACAGTATCCATTAAAAAGTCTACAAATAACAAATGCTACAAAAGCTGGAGAGGGTGTGGAGAAAAGGGAACCCTCCTACACTGTTGGTGGGAATGTAAGCTGGTGTAGCCACTGTGGAAAACAGTATGGAGGTTCCTCAGGAAACTAAAAATAGAACTACCATATGATCGAGCAATCCTGGGCATATATCCAGACAAAACTATAATTCGAAAAGATACATGCACCCCTATGTTCATAGCAGCACTATTTATAATAATCAAGACATGGAAGCAACCTAAATGTTCATTGACAGGTGAATGGATAAAGAAGATGTGGTTCATATATACAGTGGAATATTACTCAGGCATAAAAAAGAATGAAATAATGCCATTTGCAGCAACATGGATGCAACTAGAGATTATCATACTAAGTGAAGTAAGTCAGAAAGAGAAAGACAAATGCCATGTGATATCACTTATATGTGGAATCTAAAATATGACACAAATGAACCTATCTATGAAACAGAAACAGACTCACAGATACAGAGAACAGACTTGTGGTTGCCAAGCGGGAGGAGGTTGAGGGAGGGATGAAGGGGGAGGCTGGGGTTAGCAGATGTAAGCTTTTATATATAAAATGAATAAACAACAGGGTCCTACTGTATAGCATGGAAAACTATATTCAATATCCTATGATAACCCATAATAGAAAAGAATATTAAAAATAATGTATATATATGTATAACTGAATCACTTTGCTATATAGATGTATGTAGTTAACACAACATTGTAAATCAACTATACATCAATTAAAAAGACAATATCAGGGACTTCCCTGGTGGCGCCGTGGTTGAGAGTCCGCCTGCCGATGCAGGGGACACGGGTTCGTGCCCCAGTCCGGGAAGATCCCACATGCCGTGGAGCGGCTGCGCCCGTGAGCCGTGGCCACTGAGCCTGCATGCCCGGAGCCTGTGCTCCACAACGGAAGAGGCCACAACAGTGAGAGGCCCGCGTGACGCAAAGAAAAAAAAAACAAAAACAAAATCACATCACTTCATACCAATCGGATTAGAAAAAATTTTTAAATTGGTAATGCCATGTGTTGACACTGTGTGGAGTACCATATTCTGGAAGAAACCTGACAGTATTAAGGGAAATGAAGTACTGTGTCCCTGTGACCCCGTCATTCCACTCCTGGGAGACCCCAGGGAAACCCCCTCAGAAGCCCCTGGGGGAATCTGGGTGTCCACTCTTTGGGGAGCAGGTACCTCTCTGGAAACCTCGGCAGCAGTTAGAGTCATCGATCGAGATTTACCCACAGAAACACAGGTAGATCTTAAAAACGCAGCATTAAGAGGAAAAATTATGCAACAGAATGAGATCCATAGTCCACTACAATTTATGTAAATTAAGACACAGTCACATGGTGAACAGCACTATATGTTTTACAGGAAGCGTCCATATCTAGGGACATACATTAGAGCTGTTATAGTGGGGCTCTGGAGGGGCAAGTGGGGGGGATAAGGGAGAAAATCACACAAAACAAAGCAAGGGTGGGGCTGTGAAAGAGCAGGAGGATAACAGGTGAGCTGAGGGGTGTGCAGGTCCTGACTTACTCTCCTTTCAAGGTAGAGGTAACAACTGACTAACTGATCAACCTTCCACCTCCCCTTCCACCTGTGGATTCCCAGGGGGTTAGACAGGATTTCTCAGCCTCGGCACCATTGACATTTTGCCGTGGAGACCGTCCTGTGCATCGTGGGATGTTCGGCAGCACCCGGGCTCTACCCACCAGCTGCTGGCAGCACCCACTCAGTTGCGACAACCAAAATGTCTCGAGAAGTCGCCAGATGTCCCCTGGGGGAGAAAACCGCCCCTGGTTGAGAACCACTGGGTGGGAATAAAAGCCTGGAAAACCGCTCCAAATCTTCCAAGTAAGTGGCCCACACTTGCTTTACACACACACACACACACACACACACACACACATACACACACACAGAACGTCAGGACCCGGACTGGCTGGGACCTCCATCTTGAAATCTGCCAGCATTACTTGCACGTCTAAGTCACGGCTCTGTGGAGATTCCAGTTACAGCCCATAACCACATCTGCCTTGGGCTTCCTCCTAATTTTAACCAGCAGCTGGATTTGCATAGGACACTTGCATCTGAGATTACCCATGGTTCTCTGGGAGGCACTGTCTATAGCAGATGATGGCAAATATATATATAATTTCATCTCAGCTTGCAAGGGAGGGGGGAGGAAGGAAGAATGCTTCAGGGAGGGAGGGTATTTGTAGGAAATTTCAATGCCTTATGCACTTGGAGAAGGAATGTAAAGGGGGTGTTCTGCTGGTTACTGGGTAAAGGGAGGACTGTCTGTCCTGGGTTCTGGTACTTGGTAGGCAAATTAGTGAATCAAATAGGGGATGAGTGGGGCTCCCTGAGACTCCTTCAGGAGGGACTGCTGTTTCAGGCGTAGGCAGACAGAGGGGAGGAGGGAGTGGTGCAGACGGTCTACAGAGCAGCGCGCAGACCCAGCCCCTGCCCCCGGCAGCCCAGCCGCCCACCAGCTCTGCCTGCGAGCCTACTGTGCGCCCGTGTTTCCTAAGTGCTTTCCCCACGTGGGGCCGTTTCATCACATGGTTCACCCGTCTCAAGGGGAACATCATTCTCCTTGTTTAGAAGAGGAGGAAACAGAGGCTCCCATGTCTCACCCTTAGTAAAGAGCAGAGCTTGAATTGGTACAAAAGTCTGCCAGACGTTAAAACTAATCCTCTTCCCAAACCCCTTGGCAGACTGCCGCTGACTTGCAAAGTGTACGTGCCACTTGAGTCAAGGCTTAACTGGCAACTTCCCTGCTCTCCTCACACCCATCCCCAGGCACCCAAGGACAGTCACGCCCGCCACTTTGCTGCCCCGGTGCCTTGTTGTCCTCTATTATTGCACGTAATGTATTCTTTCTCTATCTCTCTCCCCCACTAGACCAGGAACATCTTAGGGGCAGAAATCATAATTGACTCATCTCTCTCTCTGGTGCTCGGCCAAATTATTCTGAGCTAATTTTGGACTGGCAACAGGAGAGTAACCAATCCACATCATTCCAGTTGAACATTACCTTGTTCAGGAAGTTTCTTGGTTTTCCCAGAAGGAAGAGATTTTAGATGAGATCTTTCCCTAAGCCACATGTAGCAGCAGGCATTGTGTACCCCTGATCACACTCCATCTGCACGTTTGATCTCCATGAAAATGCCAGTGACTCCTCAAGGGAAGGGGCCTAGTCCAATGGTTTCTGCATTCTCAGTGCCTAGAGCAGGGTCTTGCATACAGGAAATAGAACATGGATGAATGGGTCGGTGGATGACTGGATGGATGGATGGATGAGTGGATGGCTGATGGAAAGGTAAGAAGGTAGGTGGACATATGATAGGCATATATTTGGATGGTGGTTTAATAGTTAAGTGAGTGGATACACGGATGGTGGATTTATGGATGAGTCTGTAGATGGACAGATGGATGGATGGAAGGACGGTGGATGGTTGGGTGTTTGGTTGTGGGAGAGTGAGCCGGTCAGTGAATGGGTAGATGAATGAAAGTTTGGGTGGGTGGATTAATGGTTTGGAGGGTGAGTTAAGTGTATGGGTGGTGAGAGGCCAGATGGACCTGCATGGTATGGGAGGGTGGCTGGCTGATGGGTTAATGATTGCATGGATGAAAAAGATGTCTTTCCATCTCCCAGCATCACACTCAGCCTCCCTAAGTAAAATAGCCCTTTGTACTCCTTTTTTTTTTCTATATCTTACCCTTAAGTCCCCCACCTCTCCTGCTCTTTTCCATCCTCCGAGCAGGGGCTCTGAGATGCCAGATGGAAGTCTTCCCAGGAAGTTCAGCTCCAGTCTCTGCCTCTGTGCTGAGCGATCCTCGCTGTGCAGAGATTTAATACTTCACTCCAGCTTCTCCCCGCTCCTTACCTGCCTGAGGAGGCAGAGGTAGCGATTTGCATAGTTATTAGATATCCCTTAGCAGGATACACAAGCCGCATTGCTACATCCCGCTCCCAGAGTCGTCCTGCTGGCAGACAAGACCGCGTGTGATCAGTGTGGCATCACCACCCATTAAATAGCTGTTCCAGGGCTCGGGGGGCTAGGAGGGGAGAGCCTGGGGCCACAGGGTGGGTGGGGCAGACGAGGCCCTGGGGGCCGGGACTCTGTCATCTCGCAGTTGTTAGGCAGTGGGGGCTTTCTGCCCTCCGCCCAGGAGAAAGGGCTCTGAGCCCTCCCTTCCAGCCTCCACCTCCACATGGCACCCCTGAAATTCAGCGCTTCCTTTAGAAAGTTTCCAGAGGAGGGTGTTTGGAAGCATCTTTGTTTTGTGTTTCTTCCGCTGCTCATTTTACTCGGACGTCCTCCCTAAGGTCTAAACAGAAGTGGGCCTGCCTTTGCGTAGACCTACTGCTGCTGTGTTGCCTTTGGCCAAAATGGGACAGGCATCCACCGTGGGTCGGGACATCCTCCCCCAAGCAGAGTCCAGTCTTGGATCCAGTCTTGGATCTAAGTGTCCTTGGGAATCCGTGCCCTCTGTTATCCGGAGAGAAGTCCCTGGGTTGGGGACCAGATGCACCCAGCTCTAAACTGGGATGATCCTCCCCACTGCAGACTGGGCCTCCGCTCTTCTTCCCCTCTCCTGTCACAATTCCTAGACTGGGGTTCAAATCCGAGGATGTGGTTTCTGCAGTCAGATGTCCCAGGTACTGATCCCTGTCTCACCTCTTACTAGCTGGGTGATCTTGGGTAAGTGGCAGACCCTCTCTGAGCCTCAGTTTCCTCGTTTGGAAATGGGGATGATAATGATAATACCCACTTCATGAGGTGATTATAAGGGCTAAGTACAATGAAGGACATTCAGAGCTTAGCACAGAGTCTGACTTTGGGCTGAATAACGGTTGTTATTTTTATGGAATCATGGAAAGTTACAAGTACAAAGTGAGGCTGGTTGCCTGCCTGTCTTTCCCAGGGAGAGGGGAAGGGCAGAGGGACTCAGATCTGCCGAATTCTGTGCTGAGCATGACTCCTCACAGCTACCTTCAGGTAGGTACTCCTAACACACCCCCTATACAGATGAAGAAACTGAGTCCCAGAGGGAGGAAGGAAACACACAGGACCATGTGTGAGTTGGGGACACACATCTCTCTTGATGTCCTCTTCCCACACAAGTCACAGGGGATCCCTGCCTAGGGAAGAGCCTAGGACCCAAGGAAGAGGAAGCAGAAACCCACAAACAGCTTTTCCACCTCCATCTGCCCCCACCTCCCACTGCCCTGGACTGGCAGGAGGCAGAGGGAAGGATCCAGGCTGCAGCCTCGTAAACCTTCCTGAACGCTCTCATAAACACAGAGCCTGGCTGGCTCCAAGTCTTCTGCTGCAAAAAGCAAAATCTCTGGTTGTAAAGTAATCCCCATAAATAAATAAAAAAGAAGAAAAGAAAAAAACCTGTGTAGTAAAAACAGTAACAGCCTCTAGGAAACAAGGAAGAAGAGGTTAAGCTCCCATGACTGGGGGAGGGGGGAACAAGGGCACCTATCCCCAGTCCCCACCTAAAAGGCACCAAGCTCAGGGAGTCTTATGGACCAATGGTCCAAGCTGGTAGAGTGGGTACGGGTGACTCGGGGTGGGAGGTGGAGGTGCTGAAGGATCGTGACGTTTCCGATAATGATGATGATAACACTGAAGTGGCTTCTGTGAGAAGGACATTCACACTCACCCCCTCACTGGAGCCACGGACAGTCTCAAGGTTTCTAGGGTTGGGATACCCATTGAACAGATACAGAAGCTGAGGTCAAGGAGAATAGGAATTCTCAGGCAGAGCTCCGGACTGCTGCCCCCTCCAGGGCTCCCTACTGCTGCCTTTGTGAGCTCAGATCCCCAGAAGAGATGGGGGCCTGACTGCTCCCCCCGAGAAGGAATGCCAAGGCTTGGGAGGTGAACACAGCTGTGGGATCCTAGGTGGGTACTTCTGTTTGTCATCTACTTATGGAGGATGATCATTCTTACCTCACCTGGGGGATGAAATGACATAAGAGATGCAGAGGAATAGGGTCTGGTGCCACTCAGGGCTCTGTACATGGGAGGTGGGCCACTTAGAATCCTGGTGAAGTGAGGCTTCCAGACCAAGGGGCCAGGATGACATTTGTGGGTGGGGACAAATGTCGCCAACTCAGTACTGGCGTAAACCGCCTCCACCCTCTTCCGCGCCCGCATGGCCCCCAGACAAAGCAGCTCTGCTCAGCTCCGAGCCTCCGAACCCTGACAACTCCTGGCCTTTCTCTCCTTCCCCAACCTTTTCATTCCCGGCCTTATCTCTTCCCTGAGCCTCTCTCCTTCCCTCTCTGCGCCTTCCCTTGGCTGGCTTTTGTCTGCAGGTTCCAGCTTCTCCGTCTTGCTGCAGTGCCGACAATCTCCTTTGCTCTCTCCCTCCAGGTTTGGGGGGGCTGTTGTCCTCCTGCTGTCAGAGCTGACTCTGCCTTTCTTTATTCAAGATGTCACTGCACTGGCCTCTCCCTGGACCCTCCGGTGGCCCCTCCAGGACCCAGACTCTGTCCTGAGCCTGTCTCAGCCTCAATCACTTGGGGAAGCCTCACTTTGATTCCAGCCCACAGCCCCAGGGAAGAGTCCGTCCTCTAGTGAACAGGGGCTTCCCTCCCTCACATCCCTCCCCAAACCCGTCACCCCATCTCCAGGAAGTGAGCTCAGTAAGGAAGCACCCCTGCCCCGTGCACCTGCCCAGCTTCTCTGTCCCCCCCAGCACAGCAGGAAAGGACCGTGCCCTGCGCGTATGTGTCTTCTGCCCAGTGTCCAGTACCAGGAGCTTAGGCAGAGCGTGTTTTGAGTGAATGAGCCTCCCTAGGGAACGATATCCCTGACACAAGGGACCCTCCTCATCAGAGAACGTGTCCCCCTCTCCCGAATTCACTGTTGCCACTTCTCAGCTCCTGCTCAGACACAGAGCAAATGCAAGGGGGCCCAAGTGCTGTCCCCGTAACCTCCCCCACCCCCAACTCAAGAACGTTTGGGGAGGGGAGGGTCCCAGACCTCCGGTCTCATAAGCTATGCAATGAGATAACAGTAGCTATTCGCAGGGCTGCTGGGAGAACTAAATGAGTTAACAAATGGAGAGTGTTTCCCTCCATGCCTGGCATACAGTAAACATGCATAGATAAGTGTTCACCGCTGCCATTACTTGTGGTGGTCATACTGTCCCAGACTTCCTTCTGCCTCCAGCCTCACTTCCAATCTTAGCTGCTTCTTTCCAACCCTGGGCAGGGAAATGAGTCCCAGGTTCTAGAAACGACAGAGTCTTCACAGGCAGTCGGCTGCTCTCTCTTAAGAGCAGGAATGGTACTAATGATATCAGTAAACATAATAATGCTGCTACCGTTTATTGAGCAGTTACTACGTGCCTCCCACGAATGGGCTCACGTAATCTTTGCCAGATCCACTGAGGCAGCCACCGTGGATCACTCCTTCTCCTCACATGACAGTTCCAGATTGGTGGAGTGACTCTGTCCAGCCCACGGAGCCCCTTGGGAGCAGGACATCAGTCTAAATTCACAGCAGTGAGTCACTGGACAAGCCTCTTGCCCTTTCTGGGCCTTAGTTTTCTCATCTGTAAAATGGGTGCCAGCGCCTACGGGGTCTGGGGTGTGATTAAGACAGCACTCTGGTTAAGATTTGCCAAGGAGCCCGGGGGCTGCTAAGCCTGCCCTGCCTGCAGAGGGTTAAGGTGCCAGAGCCCCGGGGGTCGCCTGGACTTGTCCAGGGGCTGGGTCCTCTCCCCATAGGGTCCATCCTGCCACTTGGGCACACAGAGATCATTGGCTCCACCATCACTCCGCTTTGGAGCAGCCAGGAAATTAGCAAGTCTGATGGAAAAGCGTCTGGAGACTCAAGTGGCTTTGGTGTCAACCTGGTTCCTGGGCTCCGCCATTTGAGTACCTCAGAGGGGTTTGGGAGGGTGGGGACAAAGGGACAACAGAGGCTCTGAGCCCAGCAAATGCAAGCCCAGACTTTGCAGCTGGAGCGACTGAGACCCAGAGAGGGACAGGAACCTCTGACTTCCAGCCCTGTCCCATTACCACCTGTCCACCACCCCCCGCCCCTGCCAGTGGCTGCGGCAGTAGTAGTAGCAACAATCATACTGATCATTGTAGCGAGCCACCCTGAGCCCCTTCTCTGTGCCAGACACCTGCCTGGCAGCTTACCTTTACCCCACAGCAGCCTTCTGGGACGGGATCATCTCCCCAGCCTCAGTGTACAGGAGAGCACACAGACGGATTTGCCCAGGCTCAACCACCTAACGGGCAGCGGGGCTGGTTTTGAACGTGAATCTGACTCTGAAATCTGTGCTCTTTTTAAGAAGCTAGACCACCTCATAAAGGACCCGTCATTTATTTTCTCATGAGACTGTGTCCCCTTTCAGGCTTGGCACAGACCTGGGCACACTTTGACAGGGGTCATCATGAGAACTGGGGCTGGCCAGACCTGGGTTCAAATCCTGCTGCTGCATAAATGGTACAGAATGCCATATACATGATACCTAGGGATGCTCATGGGCACGTGTGTGTGGTTAGTTGGTTGACAAAGAGGTTGGTGCAACCCCCAACTCACCCCCAACAAAGGGTAAGTGTTGACTGCTTTCTGTGGTCCTGGGAATCCCTTGCATTTAGCCAGAACCCATTTGTATTCGGGGACCTTCCCCTCTGCCTGGAATTGCCTCTTTTCCCACCTGGCTATTTTAGACTCCTCCTTCCAGATGGTTCCTTGGGAAGTCTTGTCTGATTCCCTAGTCTGAGTTAGACGTGCTCCCTCCCCTCCTGGGCTGCACCGTACCTTTAACATCTCTGTCTTCCTGGTAATTGCCAATTACCCGTCTGTGTGGAGTACAGCGAGATCCCTGAGGGCAGGGAGGATGTCGTACTCATTGCTCATTCCTGGTGCTGTGCAACACTTGGAAGGTGCTTGGATACAGTTGCAGAGTGAATGAACAAGTAAAGCAGATGAATGAATAAATCAACGAATGGATGACAGGGAAGTCAGCATGAGTGGCACTCCCGTCCTGCCGTATTTGGGGCCAGAGACACGGATGACAGACTCCCCATCCCCAGGCAACCCCACCCTCACCCCCACCAAGGTTCCTCTCCTCAGCATTTAAATTTGCCTGTTGTCCTTGCAGAAGATGCTACCTGGTCATGAGTCTAGAAGGTCAACACCACAGTGACCTCTGAACTCTGCAGCCACTGGCCAAGGGTGCAATTTCGAGGTCATGGGGCCAGTGTGACATGAGAGATCAAGGGATGGCCTTTCCTGAGAGACCCAAGACCTCCCTGAATTTGCCTGAATTTTCATGCCACTTGGCTATTCTCTTTGAGAAGGGAGAACGCGTGTACCGTGGTTCCTGACTGCAGAAATCTATACATGCTTCTTATTCCAAGCATTCCCCCCTGAAAAAATACTCTTGCTAGGGTAAGAGATGAATTTATCGTGAATTGGCATATACTCCCTGACCCTGACCCAACCCCATCCTCATCTCTGTCAGAGAAGCAAATTTCTACTCCCTTTGCTTTGGACACCAGCAAGGAGGCTTCTGAACTTCCAAATGCTGCCTTCCAAGAAGTTGGAGTTTGAACACGATCCCTTGGGTGATACATCCAAAGGAGAAGTTCTCACTGAAATTCCCTGCTTCGTAAAATGTCAGGATGTCTGCGGTCTTTATTTATAGACAGATTGCTTTTCAACTTTCCTCACTCCAACATTTCAATGTGTTATTCCTGAAGATAAATGCACATTATGCTTTCATAATAGAAACTGCATTTCTCCCTTGTGTCACCTCTAAGCATGTATATATGTAAATACGGCTCATTGCCTCCAACAGTAATTTAAAAGGCACTTTGGAGAACATACTGATCATGACCAGAGACCAGGGCTGGCGTGGTCTAGATTTCATCGAAGTCTGCCTCCTCCAAGCCCCTGCCCTCTCTCGTCATTTTTGTTTGAATTCTGAAGCTTGGGAACTTACGATTTCCATTTATCTTTGTATATGGGGATGTTTGCTTATAGGCACCATGGGTTTTGGGAGTGGGGGGAGAAGCGAATTTTTATAACTCCGAAGTGCAAACAAGGAATGAAAAATGTAGCCTTCCTCTCAGAGTGAGTTCCCTGGAGTCAGGAATTCTTCAACTGACTCCCGGATAGACTTGAGATCTTGTGAGGCTGACGCTGTCCTTGGCTGCCTTGGGGTCACCTGCACTCTCTTTTCAGATCATCATCACCTTCTCCTAGGGTTGAATTCTTGGTCCAGCCAGACCATCCTCCTCTCTACTCACTTTTCTGCTCCTAGGGACCTCAGGATCCCTTTAGAACGTTCACCTCCTCCCAGGCCTTTGAGCTCCCCCTCCCCTCATCATTCCTGGAACTACTAGCAACTCACCTCTTTTAGGGAGTGTCCGTGACTGCTCAGAGCTGCATCCCAGCATCCCACTCTCTGTGGCACCCTCCACACTCTGCCCATTTTGAAGATGATTTTTCTTTAGGTTACTTTTAAGGTCACATTGTCCTAGGCCAGGTGGCTCAGTGAGTGGGAGGGAACCAAATTGGAATTTGTTGAGCATTTATGATACATCAGGCAAGTTTCCTTAACCCATCTCATTTAGTCCCTACAACAGTCTTGAAGGGTACGGTTTTATTCTCCCATTTCACAGAAGAGAAAACTGAGGCTCAAAAATGTCAAGGTACCCATCCAAGGTCTTGAGCTGCTAAGAGGAAAAGCCTCGATTCAAATCTCCAAAGACTCTATTTCCTCCAACATTTCATAAAGCTGATGGGGCTGGATTTGGTTGGGTCAGTTTTTCAAGATGCCGATTACTTTTCCAATCCAGAAGAGTAGCCCCATAGATGTCCGCTGACAACAACCGTGGCCTGGCCAAGTGTCCTACAGACACCCATGTGTGGTCATAAGGGGGCCAGTGTATAGTAAACCTCCACCCTATCAGTACCACACCCTCTTTATCTTTGCTGTTGTCTCTCTGGTCCTCCCCCTCGATCTCCATTAGCCTGTTTCCTCTCTCTGCTCCTTCAGCATCAATATTCCCTCCACTCTGGACTTGGACCTCCTCTCTTCTTCCTTTCATTCTTTCTGGACTCTCACTCACTTACCCCCTAACCCCCAGCTTCAATGGCCACTTTTCTCTTGGCAACTTTCCAATCTCCATTCCACCTCAGATCACTGTCCTGACTATCCCTCCACTGGACAACTCCATTGGGAAGTCTTGCAGTCCTCTCAAATGTAATCTGGCAAAGATTGAGCCACACATCCCATTTGTGAGGGTACCATCACCCACACAGGTTGCTCAAGCCAGAAGCCGTGGCCATCGTACCTGACTCCTTCCACATTATCACACCCATTCCTTACCAGCCCCAATGTCCTCCACTTATTAATACCTCTGGACCATCTCCTTTCTCTCTATCTCCTCTTATTCCGTTTTAATTCAGGCCACCACTCATTCTGACCTGAGTCATGGCGGTGGTCTCCTAACTCATCTTCCAGTTCCCACTCTTGCCCCTCCCAGTCCATCTTGCATATTAGAGCCAGAATGAGCTTCCTCAAGCAGAAAACCAGTCACATCCTTCTTTTGTCTAAAATGCATCATGGCGCTCCATTGATGGTCAGTGAGGGTGGCCCCCATTGTGTCCTCCCTTTCGTTCCAGGCGCACGTAGGAGGCACTCAGCAAATAGTTACCAAGTGAATTGTCTCCCCCTTCTCCTTGGGTCTGCTCTCTGGGCTTTACGCCCGCTGACTTTTCCTTCCAGAGCCTCCCTCCAATGACTCTGTTTCCGCATCTTAGCTTTGCCATGCGGCTAACATCGTGGGGGCTGAGTTGGCCTTTGCTTCTGCCATTAGCTGTCTTCCCCTCTCAATTACACGGTAATCCCTGTTAAAATTACAAATTTATTTATAGTTTTTTTTCCTTTCTCTTTTCTCCCCACCCGGCAATTTTTACGGCTCATCGTCCGTAACAAATTCTACTTCATAAAGCAAAGGGCGCGTTATTATTACCTTATGGAAATAGACTGCAGCAGCCGATTCCCATTCCCAGCCGGCGTGTTGCTTCCGCAAATCCGTAATGGTTTCAGTCAATACCCCTGTGGGATTTGTTCCGCTCTTTGAAGACGCGAGCATTTGGACCTGGAAATAATGTTTCTACCTCCAAGACAGATGGCAGTGGTGGTTCCGCCCAGGGACCCTGGATTTTGGTGGTTGTCCTGGTGAGAAGAACAGGTAGGAGAAGTCTTGGTGATTCTGTTTTGTCCAGGAATAAAGAGACCACTCTTCTGCACAATAGTGATTGAATATTATTCAGTCAATATTTGTTCTGGTAACCATGCGAAGTAGGTGCCAATTATGACCCCGTTTTACTGGTGAGGAAAGTATGGCTCAGAGACCATATGTAACTCCCCCAAGAGAACAGAAGGGTCAGGGGTCTCCAAGGGACACCCTCCTCCAAGCCAGCAGAAGTGGGGAGGAGGTTCTGAGTGTGTCCTGAGCTTCCCGTCACCAGGTAAACCTTTCCCAGGATCCACTATGGGGACTATAAGTTGTTCTCTCCTTCGTTCATGAGCTCATTCGTTCGTTTATTCAATGCAAATGTACCAGCACTGGCTGTGTGTATTTCCCTGTGCCAGATGCTCAGATCCTGTGATGATTCAGCCATAGATGAAAGGGGTGGACGTTATCTTTTTTCCCGCCCAATTAGAGGGCAACTTTGTCAATTATAAGGACGCTCAGGAGGAGGAGAAGCCTTCAGAGAAGTCAAAGATGAAGGCAAAGAGAAAGAGGAAGAAGAGCTAACCTCAGGCCCTCCCATTTTACAGAAGAGAAAACTGAGGCTCAAAAATGTCAAGGTACCCATCCAAGGTCTTGAGCTGCTAAGAGGAAAAGCCTCGATTCAAATCTCCAAAGACTCCATTTCCTCCAACATTGTGTGTGATCTTATGTCATTCTCATAGATGCCAGGGTCAGAGGGCTTAGGAACACAGACCCCAAGTGCCTGACTCTGAATCGCAGACCGTCCCCTCCAGCTCTGTGACCTTGGCCAGGTGACTGACTCTCAGGACTTCATTGATGAAATGGGGATGGGATGCTACTAATACTTGCCTTTAGCTTATCATGAAGAACAAAGAAACATACTTGTGCCCGTGGCCGTCACCAAAAAATCTACAAACAATAAAGGCTGGAGAGGGTGTAGAGAAAAGGGAACCCTCTTGCACTGTTGGTGGGAATGTAAATTGATACAGCCACTATGGAGAACAGTATGGAGGTTCCTTAAAAAACTAAAAATAGAACTACCATATGACCCAGCAATCCCACTCCTGGGCATATACCCTGAGAAAACCATAATTCAAAAAGAGTCATGTACCACAATGTTCACTGCAGCTCTATTTACAATAGCCAGGACATGGAAGCAACCTAAGCGCCCATTGACAGATGAATGGATAAGGAAGATGTGGCACATATATACAATGGAATATTACTCAGCCATAAAAAGAAATGAAATTGAGCTATTTGTAGTGAGGTGGATGGACCTAGAGTCTGTCATACAGAGTGAAGTAAGTCAGAAAGAGAAAAACAAATACTGTATGCTAACACATATATATGGAATCAAAAAAAAAAAGGGGGGGTTCTAATGAACCTAGGGGCAGGACAGGAATAAAGACACAGAGGTAGAGAATGGACTTGAGGACATGAGGAGGGGGAAGGGTAAGCTGGGACGAAGTGAGAGAATAGCATTGACATACAATTTACATTTACTACCAAATGTAAAATAGATAGCTAGTGGGAAGCAGCTGTGTCACACAGGAAGATCAGCTCAGTGCTTTGTAACCACCCAGAGGGGTGGGATAGGGAGGGTGGGAGGGAGACCCAAGAGGGAAGGGATATGGGGATATATGTATACATATAGCTGATTCACTTTGTTATACAGCAGAAACTAACAACACTGCAAAGCAATTATACTCCATTAAAGATGTTAAAAAAAAAGCACTCAATAAATATTATCAATAGCTGCATGAGGTAAGCACTATTTATTATCCCATTTTATAGATGAGGAAAATGTGCTTAGAACATTCGGAACTTGTCTAAGAGAGAAGAGCCAGCAAGGGGCAGAGATGGGCGTCTGCAGTTAGCTCCAAGATCTGTCATCTCACCCACCTCCCGATACAGCGTCATTACCACTGTACCATGCATCGGTTTAGTAATTAGTTTTGCCGGGGGCTGGGGCTGGACAGATCAAGAATTAGCATGGAGCGTCTGCCCTCAAGGAGTTTGCAGTCTTGTAGAGTAGAAGGCTGTTAACAAGAGTTCATCTACTTTCAGTGCAGCCATGGAAACATGTGAGCACACGGTAGTGGGTGCAGAGGAGGGGGGTGGTCCCCTCAACCAGGTGATGGGGGGAGGGACTGCCAGGAAAATAAAAAGCACAACATCTGAGATACCGGAAGGAAGGCTCTGAAAAAGATCTGATCTGACTCTACTTTTTCTTTTTCGTCATATCGGTGACTCCTTGCTACTGATCCTGGGTGCATCTTACACATCTGTCAGGTCTCTGTTGTGGAATGAGCTCCCCTGGAAGGTTTCCAGATCGGCTCAGGCCATGCTGAGGTCCCAAGCCCTCTCCCGGGAAGCTGCTTTCCTCTCTCCTCTTGCCATTCACCATCCTTGTCAGATCTTCAAATCTTCATCGTGAGCATGTTTACCTGCTTCTTCAGGATGGTAAAATTCCTCTTATCCTCCTTCAGGATCACTCAAAAACCCCGAATCATACCAGTGTGTGTGATCTTAGTGTGGTGTGAATAGATGTGCCATTAAAACAAAAGCAACTAGCTGTGTGTTAATCATCAGATTGTTTTCATAACAAAAAGCAAGATGTGTTTGCACCATAAGCAGGCTGCCTTCCTGGAGCTTACAACAGAGTATCAATGTGACATGGTCAGGAACCTGGCTGAGGTGACCCACAGGCCATCCTCTCCCATCTGATAGGCTATAGGAGGCACAGGAGCTAGGGTGAGGGTTACAAATGAACATCGGTGACTTGTTGACTTCTCCCTGCCTCTGGCTCCAGATCTGATCATACTTGGGAGGACAATCCATCATCAGAGAATGATAAGGCATCCTACTGGTTGGGCATGGTGATGGAAATGACTAGAAGGGCTTACCTCTTTCCACCTCACTTGAATGCTTCCAAAGACAGGGAACTCACCACCCGAAGAGCAAGTCCATTCCTGAGATGCCTGGCTCTCACATAGTTTTCCTTCGATGGAGACCAAATTAACAATTCTGTAATTTCTATCCATACGTCCTAGTTCAGCTTTTGGGAGCAACAAAATCCTTCCTGTCCCCTTCAGCTGCTTGCTTATTGCAGACAGAGCATCAGAGCTGGAAGGGACTCTCAGAATTCACTCCCTCCCTGATTTGTACATAGGGCTGTGGTCATTGCAGCCCTGGGCAACTTGATTGTATCTCACTTTCCTCATCAGTGTGGCAGGATTTGTCATGTACAACATCTGTCAGAGACCTGACCCTAGAGCTGGGGCTAGATCCCAGCCTCCAGCCTCCTCATGTGCTGCCTTTGGTCACCACCATCGGCAGAAAGTAGAAGTGGACAGGATGGGTCTGACTCGAGCTGTGCCCATTCCCCAGCAACCCCTTGGTTTACCTTGGCACGTAGAGAGTAGCCCTGACATGGCCTGTGCGAAATGTTGAGTGCTTTTTTTGACCACATCTTTATTCTCAACTGTCCGCCTAATTTGGCTCACGGAAGCGGTCTAGGGTGCTGCCCGGCAGCCTTGGGATCCGAGGAAATTTTACCATCAAGTTAACTTTTGGGTTTACTCCGAAACATAGAGGGACTTGCTGACTCTTGGGGCCTTATCACCCCAGAGCCAGGCTGGAAGCCCCAGCATCCCTTCCCTGGTCCTCAAAGTAAATCTTCCCTGAGTCCCAGTGGCAGCCTAGTGGAACAGGAAGAAAACACAGGGGCTCTGGAGACAGAATGCAGGTTCCAGTTTCTGGCTCTTTCTCTCAGCAGCTGTGTGACCTGACTCAGAACTCTCTCTTCTCTTGGTCTCAGTTTCCTCATCTGTAAAAGAGAGATAAAAATATCCCATTCAAAGGGCTGCTTCTGAGTTCTAAACAAAATAAGTTAAGGAGAGCGCCCGGCCTGGTGTCTGGCTTACATTCTCTGCTCTGGAGACGCTGGCCTTCCCCATCCCAGCCCCTTGCACGTGTACCGCTGTCTTCACCAAATCCCCTTAGACCTCAGCCTCTTTTGGCTCACACTTGGTAGATCATGGTTACTATGGCAACTCGTGGGCTGTGCAGCTCCAGGTCCCTGTTCGCCCAAACCCGTCCCTCTCCACTCCTGCACCCAGCCCAGCCCAGCTTGGACAGCTACCAACGCAGCTGGGTTGTGTTGGGTACAGCTGGCTCATCCTCTGAGCTGACCCCCGGCTGCCAAGAGATTTTAAGGGGGTTAAGACTCAGTGGGCTTAATGGGCTTTTCTCAGCCAGCACAGGTCCTACTGCTCCCCTGCCAGTGGAGGCTTGGCCCTGCTGTGCCCCTGCTTCCCAGAACCCACCTGGGTCCTCTTTGCTGTCTCATTAGGAAGCCTGGCAGGGCCAGGACTGGTATTTGGAGAGCTCTTACCTGCAGCAGACCTCTTCCTTCCATGGCCTGCCTCCCCCAAGCATTGGCTAAGCAAAGCCTCTGTCCAACTCCCCTTGGCTGGGCAGGCTAGGTCTGGGTGAAAGGGATGTCTTGGTGCACGGAGAAGCGTCAGGCACTGAGACCAGAGGTCTCTGGGTTCAAATCTTAGCTCTACATTTCCCTGCTGCGTTAGCTGGCCAGGGCTGCTGGAACAAAGCACCACAAACTGGGGGGCCTACACAACAGAAGTGTATTCTCTCACAGCTCTGGAGGCTGGCAGTCTGAGATCAGGCTGTTGCTTTCTCCTGAGGGACTGTAGGAAGAATCTGCTCCAGGCCTCTCCACCAGCTTCTCGTGTTTGCTGGCAAGCTTTGGCTTTCCTTGGCTGGTAGAGGCATCACTCAGATCTCAGCCTTCATCTCCACATGGCGCTCTCCTTGTGGGCGCATATGTCCAAAGTTCCCCTTGTTATAAGAACACCAGTCATAATAGATTAGAGACCCACCGTGCTCCAATATGACCTCATCTTAACTAATTACATCTTCAGTGTGACCAAATTCAAGGTCACATTCTGGGATACTTGGGGTTAGAACTTCAACATTTGAATTTTTAGAAAAACTTTTCTTTTTTGCTGTGGACCATTTTTAAAGTCTTAATTAACTTGTTTGTTTGTTACAATATTGCTTCTGTTTTATATCTTGGGTTGTTGGCCGCAAGGCATGTAGGATCTTAGTTCCCCGACCGGGGATCGAACCCACACCCCCTGCACTGGAAGGCAAAGTCTTAACCACTGGACTGCCAGGGAAGTCCCCCACATATGAATTTTTGAGAGATACAATCCAACCCATAGCACTAGTCATGTAGCCACAGGCAAGTCATATCCTCTCAAAGCCTTAAAGAGACTCATCTTGAAAATGGGAGTGAAAGTAGCAAAGGCCACATGCAGATGTCGTAAGGATTAAATGGAACAACGTATATAGGTTGGTTAGCCCAGGGCTAGCAGATAGTAGAGTCAATAACTACAGCTGCTGTGAATTCCTCTTTGGGGGACGGGCCTTTCCCTTGGGGACCACGTCCACTGATCCTTTTTACTCTGGGTGGAGGTAGTGAAAAGATGGGTGAGTTCACAGCTTTTGGGCCTCATCACTACAATCCAAACTCCTAGAAACCCTGGTAGGACCATGGTTTTGGGGTCCACTCACTGACTCCATCAATTTATTCTACAAAGGCTGAGTGCTTTATGCATCGCTGTTTTATTTCATCTTTACAAATGTATTATTGTTTCCACTTAACAGATGTGGAATCTGAGAGGGGGTGTGGCTTCCCAAAGTCTCACGGAGAAGGGGACTGTGGGGACAGGGCTCACCAGTTCAGAGCATGGATGTGCCTGGCCACAGGGGTACCTCCATGGGGAAGCGTTACCTTTTCTCCCTGTGTGAGTCACATAAATCCTTCACTGACCCCCCTGTAGGCCATTTTTGGAGGAGCCCTCATGTCCTCCCACGCTGTCGGCGCCCTACATGCAGCCCCTGCTTATAATTTTTTGTATTTATATCTTCTTTCCATTGCTTGTCATCAGGCTGTTTATCAGCACGCAGAGATGCACCCCTCGTACGTGTTAAATATATATGCATCTCTGTGTGTATGAGGGTGCCTTCCCAGTTATATTTATGCAGTTCCTCGGAGGATTAATTTATCCAAATAACCGAAGCTATTTAGGTAGCTGACATTCACACTGTGATGGGAATGCAGAGGAGCTAAGTCAGCAAGATGCTGGCTTTCTCCCAGGCCTCCCCAGGACTCAGTTTCCTTCACTCGGGGCCCACTGTGGCAGAAAGTGCAGGAGCTCAGCTAGCCCAGGGTTCAAATCCAGGTTCTGCAATGGGGAGCTGTGGACTTTGGGGAAAAAATCCAGAACTGAACCTCAGTTTTCTCATCTAAAAGAGGTCTTTTTTCTTACAGAGCTGTTGCAAACTTTAGTGAAAGTAATGGATTTAAAGCTGTTTGTTCCTAGCAGGTGCTTTGTTGGTGGTTACTTTCATTCTCTTCTTTCTCCCTTCTCTCTCACTATGTGACTCCAGGAGTCATATAAGATAAAGTTAAAATTTGGCTTAGCCCTTGAGGTCCTCAACTATGTGATCTTTGTTGGTCTTCCTTACCCTGGAAATTATCCTCTCACTGTGACTGGAAGTGTATCCCCGAGTTGGGATGGTCGATGCTGTTGGTGCCCTTTCAATCTGTCCTTGGTGTCCACCATTCCTGCTCAAGCCAACCCAACAGCTTCCACCAGCCAGCGTACTGGGGGCCAGAGCCCACTCACCTGCCAGAGGGGCAGGCTGGGGTGGGTAACAGCCCTCAACAAAAGACGGAAGGGAGGTGATGCGTAAGCACCCCAACTCCCCCGCCCCTTTGTTGGACTAACTCATACTCTCGTTCACTGTGCTCCAGTGGGCTGGAGCCCTGGTTGCCCACAGCAGAAACCTGCTCCACTGATTGACTTTCTTCTCTTTCTTTCCCTGTCTCACTCCCTCATGCTCCTACAAGTGTGTCCAGGATCCCCTTCAAGATAAACTCTGTGCCCTCAAATCCTTGTCTTGGGGTCTCCTTCTGGAAAAACCCAGCATAAGACCAGACGGGGTGGGGAGTGGTTAGAGCTGAACTCCGGGGTCCCCTATCCCCACTTGTATTTGAATCCTGCTTTAAGAGGCAGTGATAAATTAATTATTTAAACTTTCTGAGCCTGTTTTCTCCTTTGTAAAGTAGGGGTAGAGTCACAGTTCCTGCCCCCTCGAGGCACAGGGTAACTGATGGGGGGAACCTGATGTCTCTCTCTGGCTGCTTACTAGGCTTAAGTTTATTCCATAGCCCCCTTTACCTTCTCCATGGAGGTTATTTTATTTATTTAATTTTAGTTTCTCTATTGAAGTATAGTTGATTTACAATGTTGTGTTTGTTTCTGGTATACGGCAAAGTGATTCAGTTATATATATATATATTCTTTTACAGATTCTTTTCCATTATGGGTTATTGCCAGATATTGAATATATAGTTCTCTGTGCTATACAGTAGAACCTTGTTGTTTACCCATTCTATATATAAAAGCTTACATCTGCTAGCCCCAAACTTCCACTCCATCCCTCCCTCAACCCCTTCCCCCTTGGCAACCACAAGACTGTTCTCTACTGTGAGTCTGTTTCTGTTTCACAGACAGGTTCATTTGTGTCATACTTTAGATTCCACATATAAGTGATATCCTATAGTATTTGTCTTTCTCTTTCTGACTTACTTCACTTAGTTTGATAATCTCTAGTTGCATCCATGTTGCTGCAGATGGCATTCTTTCATTCTTTTTTATGGCTGAGTAATATTCCACTGTATATATGAACCACGTCTTCTTTATCCATTCCTTTGTGGATGGCCACTTAGTTTTCTTCCATGTCTTGGCTATTGTAAATAGAGCTGCAATGAACATTGTGGTGCATGACTCTTTTTGAATTATGGTTTTCTCTGGGTATATGCCCAGTAGTGGGATTGCTGGGTCATATGGTAGTTCTATTTTTAGTTTTTTAAGGAACCTCCATACTGTTCTCCATAGTGGCTGCACCAGTTTACACATGGAGGGTTTTTCAGATTGATTTGTGTATGGTCTTTCTTCACATAGACTGTCCTACCCCATCTATAAGATCATCTCCGTGAGCAGCGTCTCTGTCACTTTTGTGCACTGCTGGTTTTCAGCACTCTGGACAGTGCCAAGCTCATTCTGCCCAGTGAACATTATTACTTTGTTCCTTGCTGCCTCTGATTTTGCTCTAGCTGTTCTCGTCACCTTGGATTCCTGTTCTATCTAACTCTATTCATCCTTTACAGCCCAGGAGGCTTCTCAGGTCAACTCTGACCCTTACTGAACACTGCTTCCTCTGAGATTCCCCACTGAGGTCCTTCCTCAGGGGCACAGACTGAGGTCTTAGGCCTCAGGATAATACCTACTCAGTGTCTTTCCTCTCTTGTCCTCTGGTGGGATGCACCCAGGGCCTCTGCAGCTTGCTCCTTTCCTTGGCCAGTAGTAGCAGACAGAGAGGCCAGCTGAGGACCTCTCCAGCACCTGCCATATTTGCAAGGGCCCATCAGTCTAGGCCTCAAAGCTACAGCTTCTCTTTCTATTTTTCCTGGATCCCCTGCCTTGCAACCAGTCTGTCCTCACACAGACACCAGCTGCCCATAGTGTGCTTGCCCTGCATCTTGCTCAGGGGTTCCACTTACATGGGTCACTGAGCTTTCCCACATGCGGTTCCACACTTGATCATGGCCGACTGGATCCAGGATCAAGGCCTGAACCAAAGGCATCCGCATCTACCCTGTGGATAGGCTGGAGGAAAGCCCATGAGGTACCTGGGAATACCAGCAGACCCGTGTGGAACATGTCCTGCGTGCAGGGCACCGTGACAAGAACTCCCCCGCACGTGACCTCCTCGATCTTCACAGCCGTCCTTTGAGGCCAGTGCTTTTATTATCATGTCCATTTCAAAGATGCAGAAAATAGACTCAGGAACTTGCCTGACATCAGGATTTGAGCCAGCTCTGTCAGACTCCAGAGAAGGCACTGGGAATACCGCCCTATCCTTTCCTTTGGGGTGGTGATTAACTGAAGAGCACACATCCTCCTTATTGAACCATCCAGCTCTGAGTGCCCTGCCTACCACAAATGAGTGTGTGTGTGTGTGTGCATGAGAGGGAGACACACACAGAGGGACACAGAGAGACACACAGAGAGACAGACACTTAAGGAATACAGAGGAGCAGACATGGCCAAAAAAACAAATGTGGGTGGAGACTGGGAGCCAGGAGATGATAGAAGCCTTGAGAGCAGAGATTGGGAGAAGCGTGCCAATCATCAGCTCCTGGACGAAGCTCCATTCTCCGTGAGGCCTGGTCCATCAGTAGCTGGATGGTTTCACATCCCCTTAGGAGCCCCAAGCCCACCTACATCCCTTGCAACCCAAGACAGCCAATGACATTGTTGCTACCAACTCCACCATCACACTCTACCTTTCAGTGACATCATCCCAGCCAAGGTCCTCTCCATCACTATCATTGTTATATCATTTGCATAGATGTCTTTTCCACCCCACTCACTCCTGGCCTACCCTTGCCACCCCACCACCCTCATCACCACCTTCATTCATTCATGCATTCATTCATTCAGCAAATATTTGTGGAGAACCCTTATGTGCCAAGTGCTCTCATAGCCACTGGGAATGCAGCAGTAAACAAAGCCCTCAGGGATCTCCATTCATCATCCTCACCCCCTCCCTCCATGACCTTGAGTGTCAGTATCAGCCCCATTGCTACAATACCATCAACGATTATTCAGTGAGCACCTGCTATGTGTAACATCCCAGGCTGGGAACTGAGCATGTAAAAAGTCACCCCACCCTTGCAGTACATGTGCTGCTTCCTATTCTGTCATCTGCATGAAGGGAAACCCCTGCTTACAGAGATACCCCTCCAGTTTTCCCCCAGATGTTACCCCTCAAAGCCTGCTGCTGGTTGTAAGCCTGTCTGACCTACTTGGAAATCCTTTAGTGCAAAAAAGGAGCTGACGCTTCATCTCAAAGGAAGCTGCCTTTCTTCATAGCAGGAAAGGAAATAAGACAAAGACTGGGCTCTCCTAAATTAAATAAATGCCCATGAGATGCCAGAGAGGGGCTGAGGAGGACACTGGGGATTGCAGTGGACTCTGACATCCTCTGCTTACAGCAGCACCTGAACAAGATCCTCTTAAGCAATAACTGATGGGACAATAAGGACACGAGGGTGGGGGGCAGATGAGCCCTAAGTCTCCGGCTGCAAATGAGCCCATCCATTCACCCAAGTGGCTCCCCCTGCCCAGTATCCCAGCTTCCTTCTAACCCAGCACTCCGTCCATCTGTCCATAGCACTGAGGGTCCATCAGCCTTCAGGGCTGGGATTTGTTTAAATGGCGAGTGAGCTGTGTGGCTAAAGTGCGGGTTAAGCGATGTTTATTACAATCAATAAATCACGGTCCTGTATCTGATGCAGAGATGGAAATAGCTCGCGAGCCCAGGTGGCAGGAGAGAGTGAGGTGACCACAGCCCCAGAGATAAGACAAACTCAGTGAGGTCGGCCTCTCCATCTCGGCTGCGAGGGGCTGGCGTTCTCCAGAGCCTTGGTCTCATCTCTCCTGACAATTCCCCCTCCGCCTCCTTCTTGGAGTAATCTTGGGACAGCGCAGATGGTCTGTCTTTCCTCCCCTTGTGAGAAGGCTGGCCTGGGAGCAGAGGTGCAGCTTAGCTGGCCAGGTAGGTACCTTACTAAGAACAGGACTTGGAGGAGAAGGTTGTCTGGTCCCCTTTGGGGACTTCTTTCTGCTCTGGGTGGAAGTTTGTCTCCATTCCATGCAAGTTGGGAAAGGAGGCAGGGTAGTGGAAGAGGAGATGACTTGAAGTGCCATAACTGGAAAGTCTGCTGCTTTGAATGAGGGGTGAGGGGTGCTATGGACAGGCGGTATTAGATAGTTTCAGAGCACAGTATTGTTGTCACAAAGAGCTGGGGTTCAAATCCCAGCTTTGCCACTTCCTTGAATGAGCTCCCTAACCTCTTTGAGTATCCATTCCTTACGTGTAAAGCAGAGGAAATAATATCACCTGCCTCACAGGAATGTTGGGGAAACACAAAGAGTTAATGTGTGTAGACGTGTTTAGCACAGGGCTGCAATTTGTTTAGTGTTCAGTAAATGGTACCTATTGGGGGAGGTTGAATAATGGCCCCAAAGGCGTCCTCATACTAATCCCCAGAACCTGCAAATGTTATGTATATGGGAAAAGGGATTCTGTAGATGTGAGTAAAGGATCTTGAGATGGGGAGATTATCATGGATTATCTGGTGGGCCTGATGTAATCACAAGGATCCCTATAAGAGGGAGGCAGGGGAAGTCAGAGTGAGAGGGCCAGGAGACCATAGAAGCTATAAGAGAAAACACTACGCTGATGGCATTGAAGATGGAGGAAGGGGCCACAAGCCAAGGAATGCAGGAGGTCTCTAGAAGCTGAAAAGGTAAGAAAACAAGTTCTCTCCCAGAGCCTCCAGAAAGGACAAGCCCTGCCAACACCTTGATTTTAGCCCTGTAAGACTCATTTCAAACTTCTGACATCCAGAACTGGAAGAGAAGAAATTCATGTTGTTTTAAGTCACTGGGTTGTGGTCATTTGTCACAGCAGCAGCAAGAACACTAACACATCCGTGGAGACAATGATGTTGATGATGCCACAGTGCCAACATCTGAGATGCCTCCCAGGGTCCCTTGGGTGGTGCAGGCAACTGTCATCAACCTTCTTGGAAAGTGAAACCTGGTAAGAGCAGACTCTTCTTGTGCCCTCTTGGCATTACCAGAACAGACCAGGTGGGAAGTTGGAGTGGATTTCTGATGCCCACATAGGTGGCAGCCAAACCCTTGGTGGTCCCAGGCTTGTGGGCTGACATGTGGACCATCTGAACTATTAAACAGGGCTAATTCACAGGACTTTGAACTGTCCGTCAGTACCTCTGCACTGGCTGTGATGGTTACTGTTTGGAGCTTGGACAGGGATAGGATGGCAAGGGCAAGTTTTGGAGGGACCCAAATGCTGTGTAGAGGCAATAAGAGTGAGGACTTGGTGGAACCAGTTGTCGATATGGAGACCTGGACAGATGCTCGACCAGAGAGCCAAGGCAGGGGACCCCTTCCCTGGTGAGAGGTCAGAGCAAACCTTCTTTGATATAGAGACACCTGACACTGGTCCAGGGCTCCTCACAAATCCCTGGTTAAGATTAAGGTCAGTCCTAAGCCTCAGGGTCAGGGGCAACCTAGCATGCTGTCCATGGGCTGCAGCTATGCAGAGAGAAAGACTGAGGGACTGTTAGAACGAGGAATTTTGTTTTCTTTTGAGTCGTCTTTTCTGGACTGATGCATGAGCCCAATCTCAGGATCTCCTCTGATGAGGGCGGGGTTTCTACTCCAAAATCAGACAGATGAGCCATACTCAGCGGAACGACTCAGGCTGCTGGGAAGCAGTGAGTGGCGGTTTCTTTTTCCTTAAGTGGAGCTGCCAGCTCTCCTGGAGGCTCCTAGTCTGTCCCGTGAAGCACTGTAGGGGAGGAGGAGACAGTGGGTGATGTTGGAAGAGGGCCTGTGGGATGAACGCTGGCCCTGGCTCGGGGGAGTTGCTGGGGAAGAGAGGGACGAGGTGTCAGCGGCATGGGTGAGTCCAGCGTCTCCACTGGTGGCTCTCAAATGCTGTTGCCTGTATGAGCCACAGCAGAATCACCCAGGGAGGGTGTCCAAAATACAGACTTCAGGAACCCACCCCCAGAGGAGATTTCCGCTCAGTGGTCTCGGGTAGGACTTTTGCATTTTTAGGGTCACTCTCTCTACAGCTGTACCCAGAACCTGCCCACAGCCCCCTCCCACGTGCTTCAGACCAGCTCCTGCTCTGAGCCAGCCTCCCTCGGCTTCAGAGCTCAGCTTCATTTCACAGTTATGAACGTGGCCCTCCAGACCTGGCATTGGGGGTGGTCTTCCCCACGTGCCTAAGGTCCCTTCCTTAAGGACTGAGGGAACTGGTTTGTTCTACTTCAAATGGTGTGCCCAGGAAGCTTCTTTCTAAGCCTCCGGCTTAGAACATCATTGTGGATGGACCCCCGGGGATTGGAATTTTTGGTCCACGGTGCCTGTACCCAGGGCATGATATGGGAACTTAGGAGGTGGAGAAATTTTGTCCTATTAGTTCTTATCTTGTGATCAGATTCATCTCTAGCTTGACATCCCCAGAATGTGGCAGGCAGGGATAGAGCCAATCCAGAAGAGGTGTGATTATAACTTCGTCAGGAGAAGATGGTGAAGGAGGAGGACAGGAAGAAGGAGGAAGGGTAGAGGAGGGGGGCAGGGAATAATGGCCTGTTTCTTTTTTTCCCGCACCCTCTTAAAGGACACTCCCAGCACCGCAGCCAGAAACATAACTCTGATGTGTAAATATAAAGATCTCCCTCTATTGCGGCATTTCTCATTGACATTTAGGACTGGATAAATTTTTTGCTGTGGAGGCTGTTCTGTGCATGGAAGGATGTTTGGCAGCCTCTCTGGCCTTACTCACTAGATTCCAGTAGCACCCATCCCCAGTTAAGACAACCAAAAATATCTCTAGGTATTGTCAGACGTCCTCTTGGGGGCAAAGTTGCCCCCAGTTGGAGAACCACTGCCAAATTACTGAAAACCTACCCGTGGCTTCTATGCTGGGTTGCACCATTGTTCCTAATTCTTCATCCATGCCCTTAGGCATATGACTTTAGAGTCCCTTCCGTTAGAGGCAGAGTACACGTTTCCATCCCGGTGATGTTGGGTACAGCCAGAGACTTGCTTTGGCCAAATGAATGAGAGTGGAAGTGACAGTGTGCCAGTTCCAAGACCAGACCTTCAGAGACATCACCTATTTCAGCTTAAACCTCGTGCTTCTGCCATTCCCTCAAGAAGGTCATGCCTGGAGGCATCCACTGGCTCCAGGAAGAGGACGTATACATGTGGGGCAAACCTGGCCCCCATCTATGGCTGGTGGCAAGCCCAGCCAAACCAAAGCTAGACTAGGCTACCCCCAGCCAACCCGCGGATGAGTGAGGACAAATGATCGCTACTTTAAGCCATTGGGTGGTGTGTTATGCAGTGTTGTGTGGCAATACCGGACTATTATAGCTTCCTTTTGAAACCAGGAGAAACCCTGAACTCCTCACTCTGACCTGTGAGGCCCTGTATGAGATGCCACTGCCTAACTGGCTTGGCAGGAGGGGAGTGGGGGATGGAGTGAGTGTACCAGCGCAGGGAAGGGCAAAGAAGAAGACTCTGATATTGAGTGGTAAGAGCTGTTTGTGTATTTGGGGACCTAGAGGTTATCATACTGAATAAAGTAAGTCAGACAGAGAAAGACAAATATTATATACATAGCACTGATAGGTGGAATCTAAAATATAGAAAAGAACTTATTTTCAAAACAGTAACAGACTCAACTTGTTGGTTAGAAAAAAAAATTATCATGACCGAAGGGGAAAGGGGGCGGGGAGGGATAAATTAGGAGTACGGGGTTAACATTACACACCACTATGTATAAAACAGATAAACAAGGACTTACTGAATAGCACAGGGAACTATATTCAATATCTTGTAATAACCTATAATGGAAAAGAATCTTAAAACAATATATATGTAAAACTGAATCAGTTTATAGTTTTGCTATACACCCGAAACTAACACAATATTGTAAACCAACTATACTTCAATTTGAAAAAAAAGACCCTGACAAAGGACCGAGCTGGGGTCTTCAAGGGACAGAAATATGCCCATTGTTAGGCAGGGACTAGATCTGCTTTTGGAGAACCAGGTTAGAAGAGGTACAGCCAGAATTAAAATGCAGGCGGTCACAATCCTAGATTCTGGGTGTGTCCTTCTCTCCGCGCCAAAGGACCGAGCTGGGGTCTCCAAGGGACAGAAATATGCCCATTGTTAGGCAGGGACTAGATCTGCTTTTGGAGAACCAGGTTAGAAGAGGTACAGCCAGAATTAAAATGCAGGCGGTCACAATCCTAGATTCTGGGTGTGTCCTTCTCTCCGCGCCAAAGGACCGAGCTGGGGTCTCCAAGGGACAGAAATATGCCCATTGTTAGGCAGGGACTAGATCTGCTTTTGGAGAACCAGGTTAGAAGAGGTACAGCCAGAATTAAAATGCAGGCGGTCACAATCCTAGGTCTGGGTGTGTCCTTCTCTCCGCGCCGTAGATGATGATCATCGTGATTGTTGTTATTACCAGTACGTTCTTTTTCTGGACCAGGCACTCGGCTAAGTATCGATACTTAGCATCCAGAATCGAATTCAATCTTCCTACGATAATGAGGGTTGTTCTATTATGCCCATTTTACAGATGGGGAAATCGAATCCTAACTTGCCTGAGATCACACAAGTAGTGGTGAGAGAGCGAGAGCTCAAACTCAGGTCCACCTGAGCCCAGAGCTCCAGCTCTCAAGCCACTGCCTTGTCTCTCCCTTGACTAGCTCTGCACACCCAAACATTTTCTGGAAGCTTCAGGAGACACGTGCCACCGCGGGGCCATCAAAGTCTTCGGTGACTTTCAAAGGCCTGCTGCACGCTCTCCAGGTTCACGGTGTCGACATCCCCTCCCTCGGCAGGGTGCGGGGGAGTTGTCTATTTGAGGACAGGTCTCTGGGTGCACATTATGGGACAGACTCCAGGAGGATTTTCAGACTCTGGAGTCAGGTCCCATGGTTAACAGGCAACACCATTAGAAGAGAGGCAACAGACAAGGCAAAATAAGAGGTTGGTTTTGCATGAGGCTGGCCAGGGTAAAGCGGTCTCCGTGGGGGTCTTTGGGGCTTAAGGGAGCTTTAAAGAATACGTAAGTCTGGGATCCACCCAAACCTCCGATTTAAAGCTCAGGGCTCTATTTTTTAAGCTTTCCTCCATCCCCAGGTTGTTCCCGTTTGCGCCCCTGCTTAAGAATTTCCATCATGGAGGCTGTTCAATGGAATGTTTTCTGCCTGTACCACTCTCCTTTCTCGTCACATTTCATGGCCAGGGACTTTGGTATCACTGCCTCTTTCATGATGATGTCTTCTTGGGCTTATCATTTAAAGGCAGATGCCTTTCCTAGACTCCTTTCTCCATACCTGAACACTTGACCTTTCTAAAGCACCCCAAACTAACACACCGCAAAGGGAACTCATCTTTGCCCCTAAACTTACTCCTCTTTCTAGCGTTCTCTGTCTCAATAAATGGTATCTCCATCCCTCCAAAAGCCAGAAAAGGTAGGTACCACTGATGACTAAGGGTTAAGGCCCTAAGCTGTGCAGTCAGTCCCCTGGGTTTGCAGCATGGCTCCACCACTTTGGCTCTGTGACCATTAGCCAGTTATTTAACCTCTCTGAGCCTCTGTTTCCTAATCTGTAAGATGGAGCCACAGTACACATGTGTCCTAGGGGTGTGGTTAGGAGTCAGTGAGATGACACAAGTAGAATGCTTAGAACAGCACTTGGCACACAGTGTGTGCTCAAGCAACGTTCACCGTTGTCTTCCTTGATGCCTCCCTCCTCGTTCCTTGTATCCAGACAGAGCCCTGCCGATTCTATCTCCCAGATATCAAATCCGTCCTCTTTTCTCCATCTCCATGACTACCCACTGAGTGCAGGTAACTCTATCCAGTACAGTGACACCTGCCTGGTGCCCCTGCTTCCTCTTCTACCTGCCTCCAATCTATTCTCCACGCAGCAGCAGGGGGGGTGAGCTTTTAAAAGCACAAATTGGATCGTGGGATCCTACCCCTTTGCTGATTAAAACCTTCAGGAGCTCCCCAATGCCTTCCACGCTGTTACAGTACAGATCCTTCTGTGTGATCCTCTCTCCTCCACCCCCATCCGGTCTTCCCGATTCCCTACTACTCATCCTCAAAGCCAAGGCAAGATGTCACGGGCTCAGGGGAGTCCTATTCCCAGGTCAGATCCCTGGCTCTGTGCCTCCACAGCCCACCCCATGTGTCCCCGATTACAGCACCTTTGCATGCTGTGTTACGATGATTGTCTCTGGTCCAGTCTGCCTTCCGGGCTCGAAAGCAAACACACTGTCACTTGGTATACAGCAAACAGTAAGTAGAAGCTACTGTTGTCTTCATGGTCAACACCATTGCCATCATCATCACCTCTCGCTGGCCAGATCCCACCATCATCTCCTGTTATGACTGATAACTGACATGGAAGCTGCCTGCAGCAAGCACAAGTTGAGTCCTAAGGAAAGATGTTTCGATGCCTACATCTTCTCTGCCATCCACTCTGCTAAACCCAGGGACCAGCTGAGGCATTTCAGCCCATCTGACTTCTGTCTCTCCTCCCTTCCACCCAAACTGCTGTCTGAGCTGGAATAGCATCTCTGAGACCCCCAGGGCAAAACCCTCTGCAGGAGTGGGAGTGGGAGGCTGTTCTTGAACAGCCCCAGGTGACGGAGACGGGGTCATCACGCCGCTCCCTAAACCCCAGCGTACCCCACACCTGAGGCCCGCCTGTCCTGGTGTGAGGCTCGCAGCACTCCCTGGACAGACCTTCCCAAGCTTCTCGTGGATTCTTGTGGCTCATCCCTGGCTTTGCCTCTCAAGATTGTGCTATAAACCCTTCTCTTGTAAGTAGAGTGAGCAGTGACTAGGACACTCTATTTCTGGCCTGCCTGTGTCATCTCTTGATTACCACCTCTGCCCAGCCAGCAATCAGGTTCAGATCCAGGAGAAAATGGGAGAGAGGCTTTTTAGAACTCAACACTTAATTTAACATCTGCCTTTTTTTTCTTTGAAAGAGAGAGGCAGTGAACAAGCCAATTTTACATGGGGTGAATTTTTGCACCTGTCTAAATCCGCTCTGGAAAACTCTAGCCATCCCCAAGCATCGTGGTGGGAAGGAGGAAACCACTGCTGCCTTGAAGCTACCAACATAGCTTCATTTCATTTGCACTGAATCGGCCAAAACACCAGCGATCCCAAATATTATGGATAGATACACTTCCAGCCCAACATTAGCCCCGAAGCACATTCAAAACCAAAGAGAAGTGTCTTTCAAATGTTCCTGAATATTCTAAAATTGTTTGGACAACTCTTGGATTCCCAAGGAATGTGGTAAGAGCTGTCTGCTCCATGAGGGCCCCGGGGGAAGATAGCTTCCCTCTCCAAGGCTGGAGCTGATGGCTGTTTCTCTCTAGGGGAGGGAGTGGGCTCCATCAGCCTCTGATGAAAAGCTCTAAAGCCATCCTTCAAAAACGTGTGTCCCCCATAGGACCCAGCAATTCCACTTCTAGGTATGTAACCAACAGAACTGAAAGCAGGATCTCGAAGAAATATTTGCACATCTCCGTTCATAGCAGAGTATTCACACAAACCAAAATGTGGAAGCAACCCAAGTGTCCGCTGATGGACGAATGGATAAACAAAATGTGCCGTATACATTCAGTGCAATATTATTCAGCCTTAAAAAGGAGGGACGGGGCTTCCCCGGTGGCGCAGTGGTTGAGAGTCCGCCTGCCGATGCAGGGGACACGGGTTCGTGCCCCGGTCCGGGAGGATCCCACGTGCCGCGGAGCGGCTGGGCACGTGAGCCATGGCCGCTGAGCCTGCGCGTCTGGAGCCTGTGCTCCGCAATGGGAGAGGCCACAGCAGTGAGAGGCCCGCGTACCGCAAAAAAAAATAAAAAAAAATAAAAATAAAGGAAGGACATTCTGACATATGCTCCAACATGGATGAACCTTGAGAGGACACTATGCTAAGTGAAATAAACCAGTCTCCAAAAGACAAATACTGCGTGATTCCCCTTAGGTGAGATACCTAGAGTGGTCCAATTCATAAGGACAGAAAGTAGAAGCGTGGTTACCAGGGGCTGGGGGTGGGGGAAATGGGGAATTGTTTAATGGGTGCAGAGTTTTAGATTTTTTGCGAATGAAAATATTCTAGTGATTGGTTGTACAACAGTGTGAATATACTTAATACTCCTGAACCGTACACTTAGAAATGGTTAAGAGGGTCACTTTCACATTAGGTGGTTTTTACCACAATTAAAAATTAAAAAGTGTACGTTATACACGTATTAGATTTTTTTAATGCAAAAAATATAAGGAAGACAACAGAAGAGGCTCTTGATTCCATAGCCCGGACACCATGTTTTGAACATTTCTAAAAATAAAGGTAATGTGCGCAAAAGATTAGAATACTTAAACATTACAGAAAAGCATAATTTAGAGCTATTTTAAAAAATGTATACAAAAAGGATCCTTTTTCTGGGTCTTGCTTTTTTCACTGAACGATACCTTAGAGATCTTTCTCAGTCAGCACTTGAAGCTACATCATCCTTTTCGACAGTTCCGCAATCCTAGGAAGAGTGTCCATTTTTTTGAGCCCTTATTCTAGGTCAGGTATTATTCCAAGTGACGAACATGAGATAACTCATTTAATCTTCCTAGACTTTCTGAAGCAGGTCCTCTAATCACCCACATTTTATACAGAAATGTGCCCAAAGAGGTTCAGTTCACAGAGATGAACCTTGTCCAGGTTCACAGAGATGGTAAGTGACAGAGCAGGAATTGAAACCCAAAGAATTGGGCT
Source organism: Neophocaena asiaeorientalis asiaeorientalis (assembly GCF_003031525.2). Classification (NCBI taxonomy): domain Eukaryota; kingdom Metazoa; phylum Chordata; class Mammalia; order Artiodactyla; family Phocoenidae; genus Neophocaena; species Neophocaena asiaeorientalis. The sequence continues at coordinate 2,410,671 of NW_020173679.1, read as the reverse complement.
CCAGCCTTGTGTTCTTAGTTTGTTACCCCGACCCAGTGGCATTTTCTGGTACAAGTGGACTAGACCTTATTAACCCGTTCCCTCTTCACGGCCATTCCAGTTGTTTTCACTCTTTTGCTGTTATAAATAATGCTGCATAAATATTTCTGCCCATGTGTGCGTGTGTGTGTGTGTGTGTGTGTGTGTGTGTGTGTGTATCTTGAACGAATACAAGAATGAGTCTGGGGGTAAATTCCTAGCTCAGGAATGGATGCGTTGAAAGGTTTGTGCATTTCAAATTTTGATATTATTGTCGAATCACCCTCCAAAGAAGTAGCATCTATTTACACTCTCACCACTGAAGGGTGAGAGGGCTGGCAAGCATCTCTTTTGAGGTCTGCACCTGAGAATATCCTGGGAATACCTGGGAGGGCTCACAGCTCTCTTTTTAAAAGGTGGCTTCTCATACTTCAGCAGTACACTGGCCACCTTGGACCAGCTCCTTAGGGAGATTGGGGGCCTGAAACTGGTGTGGGGTGCTATCCCAAACCAGGATGATGGAGATACAGCATGAACCACAATGAGGTAATGACTCACAGTCACTGAATGCTGATGTACCAGGATCTGTGCTAAGCAGGGGACACACTGTTTTCCAGTTTTCCCAGAAGACAGCAGCCTGCCTCAGGATAACTGCACCCTGAGAGGATCCTGGTGATACTTCCCAAGGTTGCAACGAGGCTGCATGAGAGGAGACCCGGGTTTGAGTCCCAGCTCTCCGGTTAACTTTCCATGGCACATGGTTCAAGGGTCCCTTCCCCTGGGCCTCAGTCTACCCATCTGTAAAATGATAAGGAGGTACTCAGTGCTCTGCAATCCCTATCCAGCCCCACCGTTATGTGATTCTGTGATTCTCAACATGGGCAAGGATTTTCCATAGACCGCTTTCAGTCTCAGGTATTTCTGTGAAGCATGGTGAAATACATGGGCCCCATAGCTGAGCTGCCTGGGTACAAAGCCCAGCTCAGGGTCATATGAGCGGTGTGTCCTCCAGCAAATAACCTAATCTCTCTGACCCTCAGTTCCTTCATCTGAAGGAGGGAATAAAGTAGTTATATGTTAGAGATTTGGGGAGAAGAGAGATACCACATGTAAAGTGGCACATAGTAAGCACTCAATGAATATTGGCTTTGCTGCTGTTACCACTACTACTACTGTTATCTTCTTTCCATTGGCACCTGGAGCAAGGAGGATGCTGAAAAGGGCTCCTTCTTCTTGGGCTCCAGCTGCCTGGCTTAAAAAGGCATCCCCTTGGGCACCTCATGCCTTGAAATCCATCCGCAGACCAAGCTTCTGTGTTGCCTGCCCCGAGCATCTCACAGAGGTGGGGAGACATAATTATAGTTGCAATTAATGCTGGTAAAGGGGTTGAGGGTTCACTAGGGAGTGGATGCTGCAAGACGTAAAGAGGCAGGTCCATGGTCCCTGCATCGACGTCTTCCATCTCCGGGAAGGCGGCTGCTGGGGGAGAGGTGGAGAGTATACCGTGGGGAGTCCCTGTTCTGCTCTGGTGGGAAAAACAGGATTTGGGAGACCTGTGGACCTAGGGTCAAAGACTGGGTCTGACACCACGTAGCCAGGTGTCCTTGGGAAACGGTTGTGCTCTCTGAGCCTCAGTTTCTTCATCTCTAGAATGGGGACAATTGCGTTGCCAGCTATAGTAGTGACGATTACACAGAAGTGCCCTGCATATAGTGGGGCTCAATGACCATTAGTGTTCCGTCCTCTCCTTCTCGGAGTTCAGGCAGCCCTGTAAGCAGAGCCCTGGCTTGGGCACCACGAGGAGGCAGGCAATGGAGAGCAGCTGACGTAACCCCTCACCCTGGAGGAGCTCTCGCTCTGAGAGGTGTGCCAAGCCCTGCCGAGTGGTGAGCTGAAACCTTTGGCCATGGAAGTGACATCCTTTTGTCCTTGCCCAGGAGGCACTTGGGGCCCCGCTCCTCAGAGTGTGGTCCGTGGACCGGCAGCCCCAGCATCCCCCGGGGCCTTGTTAGAAATGTGGAATCGAGCCCAGCCCAGGCCTCCCGGATCAGTATCCGCACTTTAACAAGATCCCAGGGGACTGGCGTCCGCAGCCAGATTTGAGGAGTGCTGGACTCATCCTCGTCTTCGTGCTCCCGGCTCAGCATTGCCACGGGGCTGCCCTCTCCTGAGTCAAGAAGGCAACGAGGGAAGGAAAGGTCATGGTTACTTCAGACCCACAGAGGCGGAAGGAGATGATCCTGAAGGGGGCCACCATTTGGGATGGAGGTACTCCTTCTGGGATGGCAGCCTGCCTGCTACCCTCACACTCGCCGCCCCCGAGACCAGGGGCCCTGCAGCTATAGGGGACCATGTCGCCACACAGCAAGCAGTCCTCAGAGGTCAGACCAGTGGAGCAGAGCCTTTGCTTCCCCGGGGCACATCTCCCATAAGCCTCCTCCCACCTCCCCTGCCCCTGCGTCTGAGGGGGTGAGCTGGGGAGACCGAGGCAGCAGGGACCAGCCAGCTGGTAATGAGGCAGATCCACAAAACAGCCGCCACAGAAGGCGTATTAAAGCCGCTCGCTCCCACTTTAATAACCTGCCAGCCTGGGCGGCCGAACGTGGCTCAGAAGTTGTGGAACAGGAGAGCCATTTCTTATTATTTTTAATAAAGAGCTTTTCATAACCGACTTCATCGGTGCTATTAACATGCCGCGTGTTTAATAAGACGACATGGTAGCAAGGGGTTGTCTTGTTACTCACTTGCCGAAGAGGCAGGAAGAGCTGTAGGCATGTCCACGCTCACACGCCAGCATGCACCATGCAAGCGGAGTGGTCCAAACGAAGGGCTGCCTGGGCACACGCGAGCACACGCTTTGGCACATGCATGTCCTCACATGCATATGCATGTCACACACACGCAAGTACAGGAACCTGAAGAGGGTGCGTGTGGACCTGGTTGTGTGAGTTGCGCAAACATGCACGTGTTAAGAAAAGCGTGCATCGTGCACACGTGTGGTTTTCCAGTCCACAGCATGGAGGGGAAAAGGCGGATACGAGCTATGTTTCCCACCAATGCACAGGAATACTCTCCTAGGTGCCCTGCGGGGCAGCGGGATGGGGGATGGGTTGCTGGGATTCCCTCCTCCCCCGTGTGTGCCAAGCAGTGGCAGACCCAAGAGGGGTGGTCAGAAAGGAGGGCAAGGCCGGCAGGAGAGGGGAAGTAACCAGCCCCTAAATCTGCTTGCCAGGGGGGTTTCCAGAAACAGGAATCCCGTGCATTAGCAAGTAACTGAAGAGAGAGAGAGAGAAGGAAGAGAGGGAGATGGAGAGCGAGGGGGGTGGCCGCCGTGAAGAGTCATGACGGGGTCTGGAGGGGTACGGGGTATCTGTCCTGTCTTCCTTTTTCAGAGACGCCTCTTTCACTCTGAAGGGTCTATTTCTGGATTCATCTTCTTCTGAGATACACACCCACACACACACGTAAAGTGAAAGCAATGGCAAACATGTATGGAGCGCCCACCATGTCCCAGGCCCTCCTTTTTTTCAGTCCAGTGCAGGAATTAGTTCATTCCACAACGTGGTGGTTGAGTGGGGTTGGGGGAGATTCCATGACCAGCTCTACAATCAAGGAAGATGATCGCTGGAGAAGGTAAGTGACTTGCAGTCAGGGCTGGGGATTAGCAGAGATGGAAGGCAGAAGAAATGGGAATCAAGGGCTAAGGGTTCAGAGCAGAAAGGAAAGGAGAGGGAAGAGGGGAAACAGGTGCTGTGTGCCTGGAATGGGGTGGGGTGACTTTGAGCCAGAGGGATGACTTGGGGGGTAGTGAGTTCCTGTGCAGGGTGATTTACACCCACTATCGCACTGGGTACCCGAGTCAACCTGGGAGGAAGGGAAGGATCAGTGGCCTCATTTTCTCGACTGAAGCCTGGGAAGTTTTGCCCCAGGTGAAGCCGCAGAGCAGGTGCCCCTCCTAGGTCTGCGGGCTCCAGCGGGAGGGGCGCACACTAGGGAACCCACAGTGTGGCCACACACCTTCCGGAGCTGGCTGCTTTCCTCTTGCTCCTTTGTAGGCAGAGCCCAGGAACAATGGGTCAGCAGCTTCCTTACAATGCTTGGCGACTGGTAACGAGACACCTGTCAGCCCTCTCATCCCCAGGCCTCTGTGCAGAATAGATGAGAGGAGCTCTTTGCAGCGTTGCGCTGAGCGGGGGATAAAGAAGAGAAGGGCAGGGGTGAGGGGGGGGCGGGAGGATGATGAATAAAACCACCTACGTTTGCAGAAGAACAGAAGCAGTGTTTTCTGCCTTCTGATCTGTATGCCTCTGGAAATTGGGGGTCTGCGGGGGTCCCTCCTTGCGTCTGTTTGAATTATGGCCTCTCTGCTCCACGCAGCTTTCTGGAGCTGTCATCGAACGAGCTCCCCAAAGGAGACATTGACAGACCCAGGAAAGGAAAAAAACGATGAAGCCGCTTGCCTTCTCCAGGCGGGGAAGGGGCGGCAGGCGGTTGGGGAGGGATCGACATTCTAGCAGCTGCAGCCAGCGGGGCACTGGGCAGCCCTGGTCCAGACAAAGACCCCAGATCCCTCCCTCAACCCCACCCTGGCCTCCTCCTGGCAGGCAGGTGGGCTGCTTTCCTGGACCCTGTTCAGAGTTGGCCTCGCACCTGCTGGGGCCTCCAAAAAGTCATAGGCCACCAGGCTGAACTTGGGCCTTGAACTTTAAAGGGGACAGCTAGAGGCTACTGGGGGCTGTGTGTGGAGCTGAGGAAAATCAGGGAAGGGATTTGGATGGGACTGTGGTGCTTGGGGACAGTGGGAGATCCCGGGGACTGGCCTACAAAGATGAGGTATGGCGGCATCGCACTGAGGTTACCAACTCCGGCGTCAGCCCCTGCAGCTTACACACTGACCTATTTCCCCAGCTCTTCATCTCCCGGATCCAGCGGCAGCCCCCCTCCGTGGACTGAAACCAGCAATGACAAAGGGAATCTCTTAGGTGCAGCCCCTGGACCCCCCTGTTGCCCACTGCTCTGCTCTGCATCCCTACCCCAGCTTGGCCAGCCCGGCAGGTCTCAGACAAAGGAAAGGAACCTAGAGGTAAGATTATAGCTGATTCACTTTGTTATACAGCAGAAACAAACACACCGTTGCAAAGCAATTATACTCCAATAAAGATGTTAAAAAAAGACACATGTACTTATAAGAGCTCTTTGACTAATAAAAGCAGAATTATTAGGAAAAAATGGTCAGAGATAGGTTTGTCGACTGCAAAGGGGCCACACGATGCGACTATTTTTTTTTTTTTAACATCCTTACTGGAGTATAAATGCTTTACAATAGTGTGTTAGTTTCCACTATTTCTTCAGTGATCACTTCGTTATTAAGTAGTGTATTGTTTAGCCTCCATGTGTTTGTATTTTTTACAGATCTTTTCCTGTAATTGATATCTAGTCTCATAGCGTTGTGGTTGGAAAAGATACTTGATACAATTTCAATTTTCTTAAATTTACCAAGGCTTGATTTGTGACCCAAGATATGAAGATAAGTAAGATATTCTTAATAGAGGGAAGGAAAAGAGAAAAAGAGAAAAAAATCAAAAGCGTGGTCACCTGGTCTACGTATCTATTTTGTTCACCGTGATCCTCCAGCACTTAGCACAATGCCTGGCCATAGCAGGTGGTCAACAGACATTCATCAAATGAATGATAAAGCTAATGCTTCCATATTACTTATTAATTTAACTTACACATTAGCCCTATGAGGCAGTCTCTATTATTGACCTCGTTTCACAGATGGGAAATACAGAGAGACTAAGTAACTCGCTCAAGGTCAAGTGAATAACCAGCAGAGCTGCGATTCTATCTGAAGGGTCCTACTAGAGTGTGGCCCTACTATGCTCTCCGGCTGCTGAGCAGAACACTGTATGCAGGGACAACACATAGGCATGTGCTAGTTTGCTTGGACTGCCATAGCGAAGTATTGCAGATTGAGTGGCTTAAATGGCATTTTCTTAAAATGACTTAAAATACATTTTCTCACAATTTTGGAGGCTAGAAGTCTGAGATCAGGATGTCAGCAAGGTTGGTTTCTTCTGAGGCCTCTCTCCTTGGTTTGTGGATGGCCACCTTCTCCCCGTATCTTCACATGGCCTTCCCCTGGTGTGCGTCTGTGTTCAAATTTCCTCTTCCTATAAGGACACCAGTTGTTTCGGATTAGAGTTTACCCTAATGATCCCATTTTAACTTTATTGCCTCTTTAAAGACCCTGTCTTCAAATGTAGTCACATTCTGAGGCACTGGGTTATTAAGATTTCAAGATACGAATTTGGTTGTGGGGGCATCATTTAGCCCATAGTAAGGGGGTTCTGGGAATAGGTGGGGGATAAAGCTAGAGGGATGGGCAGAACTCAAATCCTGCTGGGTCTTTGCATGGAAAAGATACATCCAATTGCATCTGGAGGCACAGGTTGGAACCTAAGCAGGATGACTAAGCTGTAACAGATGCTCTCAGACTCTTCTGTACAAGGATTACTTCAGTGGGACAAAAGGCTCCTATGGGTGCCCACTTTGCAGTTGAAAAAATGAAGATGGTAATAACAGCAAAATATCACCATCATGCAGTTCTCCACATTTGCTTTGGCCAGGGAGGCATGGATGATTCCTTTTTAACCGTGGCATGCAATATTTGAAAATCTAGTAGGGTTAACTGAACGTTGTAAAATTAACCAAACCACCCCTCCCAACTACATTGATAAATGGTGCAGTGAAACTAGAAGGCACCACTAATTACAAAGCAAGAAGAGAAACAATTGAAAATCACAGCTTACTCAAGAGCGCCCTGCTGTCCCTCTGATGACAGGGTATCCTCCCCACCCCTGTCACTGAAATGGGGGAATTGACACTGCTCGTGCGAGCATGTGCGGAGTAGGGGCTGTGCGATGCTGTCCAGTGTGTGAGGCAGCCAGATCCCTTGAAAGAGAGATGAATCTCAAGCCCAAGTTGATGGTCACTGTTAATAGCTCACTGAGCAGGTTAGTAACAAATAGGTCTTAGTCTGATGTCAAAACAAAAGCTTGTGGAAACCTGAGCCATTTGCCTCAAAGAATGAAAGGAAAGATCTGCATTATGAATTTCTTTCTGGCCCATCAACTGACCCTTGAGACCTCCCAGTGAGCTACGATACTACTTTGAAAATCCCTGTGGTAGAGAAATATCTCAGATCCACCACCCCCTGGCCTGCACCCCAGGGCTGTCCCATATAATACGGGCCTGATAAAAACAGAACATATTTCAACACATTAAACACATCCTCAGCAAGAGATGCAAGTACTTTCTAAGTCCATATTTTAAATCTCAGAGAAACTGAACGGCAACCTTCAACAATTTGTATGCCAGCAGAAAGAGTTCTAGACAGAGAGACAGAAGGCCCAAAGTCCATTTGTCTGTCCAGACCCAGCTCAACCACAAATCAGCTATGCTTTAGATTTCTCTTACCTATAAATGTGCTCATTTATACAGTTCATGGCTAAGGTTCTTTAAGGTCTGCACGCCTGTAGAATATCTTCTATTACATGTTTTGGTAATTTTCCCCATTCACTCCCTGTGTTAGTTATCTACTGCAACATAATGAAGAGGCTTAGAACAGCACACTTTAATTATATCACTTTCTGTGGGTCAGGAATCCAGGTGCAGCTTAGGTGGCTTCTCTGGCTGAGGATGTCAGGTGGTACTGCAGTATCACCTTAAGGTTCAGCTGGGGATGGATTTGTGTCTAAGCTCAAGCCAGAGGTCACTGGCAGGGTTCAGCCCCTCACGGATTTTTGGACCGAGGGCCTCAGTTTCTGATGAGCTATTGTCTGGGAGCCTCCCTCAGTTCCTTGCCATGTGGGCCTCTCCATAGGGCAGCTCACAACGTAGCAGCTGGCTTCATCAGAACGAGCAGGGAGGGGCCAGAGAAAGCACCTGCAAGACAGAGGTCACAGTCTTATAACCTCAGAGGTGACGTCTCACCACTTTTGCCCTTTCCTACTCATTAGAAGCAAGCACTAGGTCTAGCCCGCAGTCAAGGGGAGGGGATTACACCAGGGTGTGGAGGCAGGAGATGGGGACCACTGGGAACCATTCTAGAAGCAGCTCACCATGCCTCTCCTCTCCACTGTTCTCTTGGCCTCACTGGGTCACCTGAGACCACAGTTCTCCTTCTAGGACTCTTACAAGATTCTCCACTAGGAAGGGGTCGAGAAATGGGAAATGGAGACTTGGAAGAATGTGATGTAGGTCAGTCAAGCAAAGCCCGTGGGGCAGGTGCACTGGGAGAACAATGCAGGGGAAACTGACAACAGACGTAGCCCCAGTACAATTAAAGGGAGTTGTGTCAGCCAATTACCCCATGGGTGCTGCGTCTTAATGATGCAGAAAGCTTGGGAGAAAAGGCAGTGTTTGGTGCACATCTGATTTGACTCTCATGCTTCATGAGACCTCTCGGCCCCAAGTCCTCCAACTCCAAGTAACACCTTCAGGAAGAGAAAAGACAAAAAAAAAAAAAAAACCCTAAAGCCTCTTTAAGAAGGTTAACGGGGGAATCCTCTCTCCATGACATAGGAGTGTCACTTTCTTGTTTTGGTGAGGTAGGGTTAAGTTCGATGCTTCCTGGCATGTGGAAGGGAAAAGCGGTATAAGTTTCAGTGGTCTTGCCTGTTGTATTGCCTTGGACCGGCAGTGTGAAGGAGCTGGGAACTCAGAGGGCAGAAAGCAAGATGCAGGGACGTGCCTGAGAGCAACCTGACACATGTAAATATTTAGTTATGGGTTGAACTCTGGCACGTAGTTTGCCCTCATGAATGGGGTTTCACCACCCTACAGCCCCCAGTGGCAGGGCACGGGTAGACCAGGGCTGGGACCAGGGTGAGGGATCTGGGGGCACAGTTTTAAAGAGGCCCTCACTCTCAGAAGTGCAGGACGACCCTAGTCGTGGCACTGGGGTAGACTAATTGGTCGTGTGATTATTTGTTCAATGCCAGCCTCTCCATCTACGTGGATATTCCACATCTGTTTTCTTTCACCACTGTGTTTGCAGTGTTCCCTATGGGGTCTGGCTCTTATCTGTGGGATGAATGAATGAATTAGTCAAGGACTAAATCGATAACTCTCCACGGAGTGAGGTTCCGTTCATCGGTCAAGACCCAGCTCAAAGGCTCCTTCTTGCTGAAACCTTGGATGTTGCCTGGGCAGCACTGAGGGCCACTTTTTGGCTTCCCATCATACCCCGTACTCCCCACGCCAACCGCCACCACAGCGTGCCCATCAACATGCTATAGGATGGTATTTAAGAGCTTGGGTTCCAGGTTATACTACTTGGGTTCACATCCTCCCTCTGTCTCATTAGCTCTGTGACCTTGGCCAATTCGCTTAACTTCTCCAGACCTCAGTTTCCTCATCTGCAAGTTGGGGCCACTGATAGTTGTGTCATAAGGATTAAAGACATGAATACTTGTTAACCACTCAGGATGTTGCCAGACACATAGTAAGTGCTCAGTAAATCTCGCTGCTCCCTGCATCAGCTCACTCATCACCCCGCACTGTAGTTATCTGCTTAATTGTATACTCCTCAAGGGCAAGGACTTCAACTCACTCATTTCAGTATCCGTTCTCCTGGCACACAGTGGGCTGTAATTCCTGATTCACTTAGTGGGCCGCTCTGCCTAAAGCAGACATAATGGAGCCTTGAACTCTGAGACGAGCCCTGTGACCTCTTGTCTCCCCGCCTCCATTCCCCAACACCCCTGCATGGTACAGATACCTTGGTCCCTGGAGATGCTTGGAAGTTTCTGGGCCCCCTGTTCCTCCCTCCCCACCCCCTCATGAATCTTGATTAGGGAGTCCTTGCACTGGATTTAATTTTCTTGTAGATGCCTATCAGTCAGGTAGCAAGGAATCTCTCCCAAGCTAATGAGGAATCATAGTCTTGCCATGTTATTACTTAGCTAATTAATTAGTACACAGACTTCTTTGGGGTGGGAGGTGGGGGGAAGGTCAGGGAAGATATCAAGAGAAAGGAAGAAAGTTGAGATTTCCAGGGGGATTGGGTGTGCGTGGTGAATCTCACAGGAAATGAGGGAAATGTCCTGCTCCCACCTTCTTCTTTCCCTGGACTGGCCCCTGGAGCTCAGACTGGGGCATAGAGGCCTTTCCAAACTTGAGCCCAGCGCCCTGTGGGGTGGGGTGGGACCACACAACCCCCTTCCCACCCTGTGCAGGCTCTGAGAGCCCCGGCTTACAGATGCAAAGTCCTGCTGAGAAAGGCAGAGGCCAGCTGGGCAGTTCCCGGGGGGTCTAGGGCAGCAGGAAGGTTATTTGGCTGCAAGCAGGGAGGATGGTCAGGGCCCGGCTGGAGACCAGGAAGCCGGAGCAGAGGCAAAGCTTTTCGCTTCAGCGCCTGCCTCCTCTGGGCAATTTGTTCTTCCGCTCAAGATTCAAATTCTAAAGAAGGAGATGGGTTCCCTGCCTGCCCCTCAGGGAATGAAAAGTGCTCCAGTTGTGACAGTCCCATAGACTGACACATGGAAGGATTAATTTGTTCAAAAGAATTGAGCCCTGCTAGGAAGTGGGAAGATATGCTGGGCAAACAGGGTAAAATGCCCCCTCGGCCTACCTTGTGAGCAAGTTTCCTTCAACAAGGAAAGATGTGGTAGGTGCCTACTAGATGCTGCATCTTGGGGAGATCAGAGAGACCCCCCCGCCATGCATCTCCCAGGGATAGCACACTCTGGAGGGCACACGAGTCACAAGGTCCCACCAAGAATGGAAAGTGATCTGCAGTTTGCGGGTTGTGACATCCAGAACAATTTCAAATCCCAGTGGCGTCAGGACCAGGAAGGCAGCGCAGCCCAGCAGGTCAGGTGGATCTTGGCTACTGGCCACATTATACTGAAGTTCACATCTCTGGGCCTCACCTACTTCACCTGTAAGGGGGCTGTTTCCTGATTAAATAGGATGATGTGTATCGTGTATAACAAAGGCCTGGCACACGGTGGGTGCCAGATCCAGAAGTAAGTAGGTCCAAGGGGTACATTTGGGGTTCTATCAGGGTTCAAGGAGGAAACCCAGCCAAAGACAGGACGAGGTAAGACAGTTTGGGAATGTCCTTCGTGTTGGAGGGCACGAGAGTGCGTTGGCTGATTTAAAGGTGGGTGCAAAACAAGCTGCAAGGCCACCTTCCCGACTAGATGCCTTTGCTGTGGGGGGTGTGCTTCCTCCATCAGACTAGGCACTCTCCAGGGAGGGATTGTGCCTCGTGTGATGTTTAAGAGCATAGACTCTGGAGCCAACTGCTTCTGTTTGATTCCTTTTCCAGCCACTTCTTAGCTGTGTGGCCTTGGGTAAGTCACTTAGCCTCTTTGAGCCTCAGTTTTCATATCTATGAAATGGGCTGATGGCACCCACCCTGTAAAACATATGCACGTAAGGCCCGCATTAAGTATCCAATAAGTGTTCACCAGTGCTTTAGTCATTCATTGCCGCATAGCTAATCACCCCAAAACCTAGTAGCTTCAAAGAACAACATTTATTGTCTCAAAAGAATCGGGGGTCAGGACTCCAGGTGTGGCTTAGCTGGGCCTCTGGCTCAGGACGTCTCCCGGGTTGTAATCGGCCAAGGCTGCCGTCACAGCAAACGCGACTGGGAAGAGGAGCCTGGAACCACTCCCAAGCCCTCTCCCGCGGTGGCTGGCAGCTTCAGCTCCTCGTGGGTTGTTGGATTAAGACCTCAGCTCCTCATGAGCTGTCAGCCTGCCGTTGGCCTCCCTCGGTTCCTTGCCACGTGGGCCTCTCCACTGGGCAGCGCACAACATGGCAGCTGGCGTCACCAGAGTGAGCAAGGGAGGGCCCAGAGAAAGCACCACCGAGACAGAAGCCGCAGTTTTTTGTGACCTAATCTCAGAAGTGGCACCCCATCACGATCGCCTATTCTGTCTGTCAGAAGCCAATTACTCGGTCCAGCTCACATTAAGGGGAGATTACACAGGTGTGAACGCCAGGAGGCGGTCGTCCATCGCTGGAGACCTACACACCTGGGCGGGCTGTGGGGAAGGTCTGGGGGAAAGGGGCACTTTGTCTTTTCATTCACTGCGCATCCTCAGCAGCTAGAAAAATGCCTGGCACTACTGTCCAGACTATCAGTGGGGCTCCCTCAGAGCAGGAGCTGGATAGGGAGGGGCCTTCTCTCCCCTCTGCCCTCCTTCGAGCAGCCTGACAGGGTTTTGCAGCCCAGAGCCCGGAATAATCCCCCCAGGACAGCCTTCCCCCACCCCCCAAAGAAGTCTGTGGTTGCATTGCAGTGGTTTGCCCTGACTTCCCACTCGGAGGGAAGGCAAATTCTACCCAGAAGGAGATGTGTGAAAATTGGATTTGCTGCCAGGGTCAAACTTTGCAGTGCTTTGTCCCGGCTGTCACCTGCCTTTGAAACAGAGAGTGTTTCTCCAATTGGTACATCTCACTCGTGGCCCCTCCCCCCTGGAATCAGAGCCCATGAGTCTCAATCAGTCCCCCATCACCCAACCCCTGGCCATTTCTATGGCTTCTGCTCTGGCCCCCCGCTAGCCTCGGCTCTCTCTCCTTGTGGTGGCCTCCTGACCAGTGTCATCATCTCCACCAGGCCCCTCCTCCTTCCCATTTTTCACGCAGCAGCCAGAAAGGTCTTTCAAAAGTGCAAATCGGATCACATCATTCTCCCTCTCAGAGCCCTCCGATGTCTTCCCGTCACTCTGGAATAAAATCCCAACTCCCACCCATTCCTGGGTGGCCCTGTTTCCTCTCCTCTCGCAGCTCACCTTCTAAAACTCGCCCCAGGCACTGTCAGCCAGTTTCTGGAAAACAGGAAGCTCTTCCTCCCTCAAGGCATTTCTCCCTCTGCTCTTTGCAGTTCCAGCTCCTTCTGATCCTTCTTATCCAGCCAAATTGTCACCTCTTCAAGGAAGCCTTCCCTGATTGCACTATGCTCCCATCATTACTGTTCGCGTCGTCTTGTTTAATTATGTCCTGGTACAGGTCACAACCTGTCATCATTTTGGTTTAGTTGCTAACCTGTTTATTGTCTGTTTTCCGCATGATGGCTCCACGAGGGCCAGGAGGATGTCTGATCTGTCACAGCGTTGTCCCCTGGGGACCCGTGTGCTGTGGGACAAATGAATTCCCCCTTTCTGGAGGACTGCAGCAGTGGTCCCAGCCTCCCTTTCTGTCTGCAGGCTCAGCCCCCGCCCCATGCCGTTCCCCCTATACACAGCCTCCAGATGAATCCAGGTAAAGCATAGCTCTGAGCACTAGACCTGACTGCCCAACATTATCTGGGACACTTGGCTTCAGGTTCAAGTTTGGGGCCAACCATTTCCTAACATTCCCTTACATGTACACCATGCTCTGTTCAACTGGAATACATGTCTGCTGGTTCCTGAACACTCCCTGCCCTTTTCTATCTCTGGGCTTAGGCTGGTATCTCTCCCTCCACCTGGAAAACATTTTTCTTCTTTAGAGGCAGATGTACATTCTCATTGCAGCTCAAGTCACCTCCTCCAGGAAGCCATCCCTGACCACCTCGGTTGGTGAAGAGGGAGGAACTTTGGGATTTGTCCCGGTTTTGCCATTTGCAGTGTGCGGCCTTGGGCAGGTCACCCCATGTGTCCGGACCTGTGCGGTGGGAACAGTCCCGACTGCCAGAGTTGCTGAATGAAACACATTATGAGAAAGCGCCTGGCCCACGGCTGTTGCAGAATGGATGTCAGAAGCCCTTTCTGCGATTGCTGGTGACTCGTGATTCTCCCTCACACTAATTCTCCCCTCGATGCACATGGTGGTGGACTTGTCTTCTTCTGTCCGCACTGACCATGAACCACATCTGGGCAGGACCACACCTGTTCCCTCTCTATCCCCTTACCCTGCCTACCGAGGTGCTTGCTTTGCAGCAAGCAGGGTCCAGGGAGAGTTTGTTGAATGCTCTTGACCTTTTATCTTCTCTGGATATTCTTGCTTTATAGAGAAAGCAACCGGATACGATTGTATGCTCATTCATTCATCCATTCACTCATTCACTGGGCTTCCACCAGGTAAACAAGAGAGCCACATTTCAGGGCTCTGTGGAACTTGCTTTCTCCAGTTTTGGAACTGCCATCATTCATTCAGTCAACAAACATCTACCAGGACTAGTGTGTGGGTGCTAGCTGCCTCACTAAAATCTCCAGCCTCTTAGCAGTGGTTAGTGGTGGCCAAGGACACGTGGGTCCCCCTTTCCTGTATCTGCAAGTTTTCTGAGCGTCATTCCTTCCAGCTCCTCTCTTTGCCTACAGGGAGGCTCACGAGATGCAGGAGCCACGCGGGCAGAGGACTGTGAAGTCTGCCACGATCTGCTGCAGCCCGTGAGGGCGGCAGGGCTTCCCTGCCTCCCAGGCTTCTGTGCGCCTTCCAGCTTCTCTGATTGTGCTCACCACCTGCAGAGGTAGCTGGGGGTGCCTGGCAGGCGATGCCACGGAGCCTCTCTCTTTAAAGAGAAGTGACCATGCGATCCAGCAATTCCACTTCGGGTTATGTATGCAAAAGAACTGAAAGCAGAGTCTCAGAGAGATGTTTTTTGTACACCCATGTTCATCGCGACAGCCAAAAGAGGGAAGCAACTCAAGTGCCCAACGACGGATGACTGGATAAATGTGGTCTATCCATACAAAGGAATATCATTCAGCCTCGAGAAGGAAGGAAATTGCGATATGTTCTACAGCATGGATGAAACTTGGGGACATTATGCTAAGTGAAATAAGCCAGTCACACTAATAGACAAATACTGTGTGATTTCATTTGTATCAGGTACTTAGTCAAATTCACCAATGCAGAAAATAAAGTCGTGGTTGCCATGGGCTGGGGGGAGGGGAGAATGAGGGGTTATTGTTTAATGGGGATGTAGTTTCAGTTTTGCAAGATGAAAAAGTTCTGGAGATGGGTTGCACAACAATGGGAATAGACTTACTACTGGATCATACCGTGAAAAATAGTTAAGATGGTACATTTTATGTGACGTGTACTTCACCATAATTGAAAGAATGTTTAAAAAGAGAGACAGAGGGGAGCAGAGAAGCCCTCTGGGAAATAGCACTTGCGTAGGTAGGGATAGCCCTGTGGGATCTGACCTTGGCCTCTGAGCGCCACCTCCTCCTGAAAGTCCTCCAGCTTTGACTTCTACTCCCGTCAGTCTGGCCCTCCATCTCCTCTGTCTCAGTAGCCCGAGTGTGGATGCACCTTCTTTCCACAGCTGACTGAGGCTGGTGCTTCCAACTTTCCTGAAAACAGAAATAAATTAGAAAGAAAATAGAGAAAAATCAAACCGGAAAGAACAGGATTCTGATGCAACAGCTACCAACCTGCTCCTCCAGATTCTGAGCCCTGCCGATTCCACATGGGCCACCCTCTGACAGCCTCCCTTAATTCTCCATTTACAAATCAAGATGGTTTTTTCTATCATTTAAATCATGCTGGGCCGTCACTGAGCCCCTTTCATTCTCACGGCCACGGCTCCCCTTGTCCGCGGACCACCGCAGTATCAGAAGTCTGCCCCTACATTCCCTGTCGTGCTTGGGGGGCTCCCTCCTGGCACACTGATGTCGGTGGCACTGGGTAATTTCCTTGTCCAGTCCAGCCTGGTCTCTGGGCCCTGAAACTCGGCACTTGACCTCCTGGGTTGTGCCTCCACTGGACCTTCAAGTTACAGTCTCAGGGCATTTCCTCGTCTTCCTACCTAGGGCTGTGGAGTCCAGGAAGCACTTTGGGGGAAGAAGGACAGCAGGCACCGAGCCCCTGGGCACTTGACCTTCCTGTTGGCCTCCGGGATGACTCAGTCCCTGGGAAGAGGGCAGCCGGCTCCCCTTCCTGATCTTCCATATGCTGGGATGTGAGTTCAATGGATGAGAGGTCAGAGCTCAGCATCCTTTGATCCCCTGCCCCTGACCTTGACCATTAGAGAGTTCTCACTGCTCTACAATCCATCCTCTACCGGGGCACATCCCCACCAAAGCCTTTGGTTTTTCTCTCTCTCATGGCTCTCAGATGAAAGCCATGACCTCTCTGCTTCGGCCTATGTGTGATGAACGAAGTCTGGACCCAGGTCTCACAAACTCCCTTCAGGACGACAGGCTCACCCCCACCAGCGTCACCATGGGGCTGCTTAGAGGGACACACCGTGGGATGGCACATCCCCCAGCCCAAGTGTCCCGACCATCCCTAGCAGCAGGCAGTCAACCCAGAGACTGCGATTCCCTTAGGGCCATGAGAGGAAAGTTTGGTCCTGCCGCTCGTTCAAAGGTGGGTTCCAGCGCTCCCTAGCCCGTGACTGTGCGCACGTTCCTTAACCATTTTGAACTTCAGCTTCCTCATCAATGAGCAGGAATGACACCACCCCCAAGGTGTCCCTGTCATGTCCAAATGTCATGATATATATAAAGCACCCAGCCCTGCAGCAGGTCAACAAATGCTGTTTCCCCTCCTCCTGTCCATGATGGGTGAGGCAGCCTGCAACCTCTAGAGCATCCATTGCCTGTATTACCAGATACGGTCTTATACTTTCACTAACCTGTTCTAAATGAATGGCTGGGGAGGAATAATGACAAGCCTCTTACAGTTGTATATTACAGTTCTCAGAGCCCATTGCAAATTCTTCATCGTATTTGTTCTTTCAAAAAGACCTGGGAGGCTGATTAACAGGGCAGGCATGATTAACCCCATTTTTATAGACATCAGCGCTGAGAACCAAAAGAGGGAAGAGGTCTTTATCCAAGGTCACACAGCTGGTAAGTAGCAGAGTTAAGATGAGATCACAGATCTGTCCTTTTTGAAAAAAATTTTGTTCTGGAAAGTTTGCCAAGGTACCACCTGGTCCTCAGGAGCCTGTGAGGGCACTGTTGTAAGGAGGATGGGGCCGGCGATACTGGTAAGGGCAGCACCTTCCGACCCCGCGGAGCCTGTGCCCTGGTTGAACTACGTGCCATGCTCCCTCACACTCACATGGAGCCTGCCTTCCAGAGAGACACTAAAGTGCTTCTGAGCATCTCGTGCATATTTATATGCCTGCGTGCTCGATAAAAATAAAACGACTTCACCCACCGCTGAAATGCAACCGCTCGCCGTGTGAAATATGGGGCTTATCGAACAGCGACAAGGAAAGTTCTCGGGGAGAGGCTCCTGTCCCTCATGACACTGCAAGGGGGCAGCTGGAAGGAGGTGGAATTTAATTATCTTGATAAGTAAGTGTTCGACTTGGAAGCAGGAAGATGAGTGGTCCCCAGGCACCCAGGACGCCCTCGAGCCTCCCTGGGATGGAGAGCCGGTCCTGCCAGAGGAGACAGTACTGTCTAAAGAGGAGCGTGGGCCCCTTCACATGCACCCCTCAACCTCACTCCCTGAGAGGCAGCCTGCAGGCCTGCTCTTCTCCTCCTGGGCCCAATGTTCCACCATGTACTGCTTCTTCCTCTAAGGGAAGGTGTCAGGAGGCTTCAGTGATCTCACACGTTTTGGAGCAAGAACCAGCACCTCTGTCTCTGGTCCATTCAAGGCAGCCCTAGTTAAGAAGGCAAAACCGTTCTGGAGAAGCTGAGCATCTTTTCTGGCCATTCCAATCTTTCGACAGTATCTTGACTCTGTTCTGATTCCTGATGCTGAGCCTTGTTCTAGATTTAGACTTCTGGCTCTCTCCATCCCACTCTCCCTCCTTTCCTTCCTTCTTCTCCCTTTGCTTTGCCCATTTTACCACCATACTCTTAACTCCCTGGGACAAACACAGAGAAGGCATCTAACGCAGACTTCCAGAACTACTGACAGCTAAAGCTAAGCCCTGGGACATGAGTAGGAGCCAGCCAGCCTAAAGGGTGTACATGGGGTACATGGGGGCAGGGTAAGGGAGAGAGGAATAAGGAGGCTGGGGAGGCTGGAAGGGTGTTTCAAGCAGAGGGAACAGCATGTATAAAAGCCTAGAATCAAGAGAGCTTAGTGGGCACTAAGAACCACAGAGGTGGGTCCAGTGTGGAGATGAAGACCCTTGTAAGCTGTTTCCGAGGGTGTTGGCTTTGGTCTTCAGGCCATGAGTGGCCTGGGGTGTGGATAGGCGGGGGTTGTGCTTTATGTGCAGGATAAGATCCAAGGAATTGTCCAATAGTCAATTCTGAGGAGACCCAACTGTCCTTCCTTTAGTGTAAGCCTGCATGGGGTTAGGACTGGGGGCCCAGCAGGAGCTGGGGGGCCTGGGGAGGCATCTGGGAAGGAAGAGCCAAGTGAGCAGGCAGGTGGGTGCAGGACCCTGATGGCGAAGAGGTTAGGTGAACAGGTGCAGGTGGGCAGCCCTGAGGTTGGTATTCAGGCATCTTGGTAGTGTACCCATCCCTGATGACCGTGAGCGCCTCAAGGGCACAAACTGTGTCCTTCCGCTTCTGTATCCCTGGCACCCAGCTCAGCACCTGGTCCAGAGGAGAAGACCAATGCATATGCGTGGCCTCAATGCCCTTAGTGGAGGTGGACACCCATTAGAACCACTTATTTAAGGGCACTAGAGTAATGCCATTAGAGTTTGGGACCCCTGTTCCTGTGCTTCTTGGAGCTGTCATGCCCCCAAAGCCTGGGTGCCTTCCCTTGGAATCACACAAAGCTTCAACAATGCCTATGTGTTTCCCATCGTCCATCAGCATCCCTTTTAAGGGATGGATAACTTTGAGGGTTGAGAGTCCTTCTGTGCTTCCCAATACTCTCCAGTTCCAGGGAAATATTCCAGCCCGATGCACCAGCTGTCTCTCTGCAGAGTCAGCCTTTTGACAGGGAAAATGGAAAGAAGGACAGGAAGCTGGGCATGGCAGAACAGGGGCAACATAGGAAGGCAGGGAGGGGACTGGCTCGGGTGTTAAGGGGTTAGCGGGATTGTTTCTGTCAATCAATAGTTGGGGAGAAAAGGGCGTGGGGAATGAAGAGCATCTCTGCAGAGATGTAAAGGCTACAGTGATGACAAATTTCCCTCTGTGGGCTGGGAAAGGACCAGTCAGTGTAGAGTGATCTAATGTCAAGAGACACAGAATCTCAAGATGGGCAAGATGTGTCCACGTCATTATTGTCAAAGCAGGTTTTTAGAGTAGTTTTCATTGTTCCTTTGCCACCCCATTCATTGCTTTCTGTGGTCTTCAAAGACCCTTCCTAACCTCACAGCTTTAGCTCTCTACACACCCCCAGACCCACTTCCTGGACCACCTGTTGCTCTCTGGATGGCAATCTCTGTTCCATCTTTGTAAGGAATTGGCTCTGCCCCCAAAGCTTTTCTCTAACGCCTAGGCATCCTTCAGAGCTTCAGGTCTCACAACCTCCCAAGTCCAACCTCAGTGCCAAGTACAGGGTATCTGCTGCATCAGTAGCACAGGAAGGGAGAAAGAGAAGGAAGGTGGAGGTAGATTCATGCCCAGGTAAGATATCATCTGTCAGGGGCCTCAGGGAACGAGTTTGGCCTTTTGCCTCTTGGAAATGGGAACTCTGAAGCCCAGAGAAATGGAATCATCTCCCTGTACTATAAATTGAATTGAGATTTTCCTCAAATGTTTCAGGACCTAGAAACTCAAGACAGAAAGCAGGCTGATGGGGAGAGGAGGGAATTGTCAGGTCTTACCAGATGGCTTTGTAATTAACCAGAGCATTTTCATTACAAATACCTTTTACTCACAACTGAACAACTAGCCTGGTTAGCTAGCTCTTCCTCCTTTGCTTCCTGGCCTCTCCAGTACTGTGACTCAGGCCTGAGCAGAGTGGTACTGTAGGTGCCAAGGGGCAAAGTGAAAAGTGCCCAGAACTTCCAGAGCTTCCGTTATGACCTGGGAAGACAAGACACACAGGTGAGCCAACTGAAGAGAATATTACTTCCGTGTTGTGCAGACTATATGCACCTCAAATAGTGAGAATGCAGGGAGCAGACAATCTTGCTTGGGGTCTCAGTTTTCTCATCTATAGTATTATGGACCCATCACACAATTGCGACTAAGGACCTTACGTATATATGTTTGTGACAGCATGCCTCATTGTAAATATACTAAAGCTTAACGGACTCTTGCAATAGGAAGCTGGTTTGTTTTACATAATATAGGCCCTCACACTTAAAAGGTTGTAAAAATAGAACAAATCACATATTGGATGTCGCCACCTGTTGTCTATGGGTGGTATTGCGGCTTGGCAAGGAAAGTAGAAAAGGGCTGCTCTTCCAAGGGTGACCTCGTAAGATTCCAAGCCAGACTTGACAATCATGGAGACAAGAGTCCAAAGCCAGGAATAGGCTGCCTAATGTTGGAGAATGCCATAGAAGATAAGTGAATTGCAGATCCCGTTTACGTTGACCCTTTTCTTTGGTTCGTGGTCACGGCAACCGCCTGCTGAGTCCCTTGAGATCATAACCCTGGAGTCTTCATCCACCCCTCTCCACTGCAAAGCGCAGGAAGCTAAGGATGAAAATAAGGAACCACGGAGTTGGGTAATTATAGCATCCTATGGCTGCCTCGGTCATGGGTAATAGTTACAGCTAATATTTATTGAGTGCTTACGTCATTTGAAGCATTGTCTTATTTAATCAGTGAGGTTGGTACTCTTTTTTCCCATCCCCATTATACAGATGAAGAAATCAAAGCACAGGGAGGTTAAATAATTTGTTTGGGTTCTTACAGCAAATCCTTCCTTCCTTCCTCTCTTCCTTCCTTCTATCCTCCCTCCCTCTTCTCCTTCCTTCCTTTCTTCCTTCCTTCCCTCCCTCCAACAGTTATTTCCTGAGTGTTGAAGATGAGATTTGGGTCTAGACAGACCAACTCTAGAGACCATGCTTTCTGTCGCTGCTCCCGACTACCTCTGTTGCTCCCTTCCAACTGTGACTAACACCTGTGAGTCCAGGTCTCTCATTCTTAGCAAATTCAATGATATGGGAAAAAGTACAAATCTTGCTGATGCTTTCTAATCTCGATTCATCTATACCCTCCTCCAACCATGTGCTCATTAACCCATCAATCCATCTGTCTACACACCCACCCACCGTCACCCATCCACCCTTCTTTCCATCTGTTCCTCCATCCCCCCATCATCTACCCACAATCCACCCATCCATTCATCCATCTATCCACCCAGTAATTCTCACATCCATGTATCTATCCATCAAAGATCCATCTAATCCTTCTCTTACCCATCCATCTTTCTATTCATCCATTCTTCCTTCCTTCTATCCCTGTCTTGAGCACCTACCACCTGCCTGGTACAAGTAATAAAGAGATGAGTCAGATGTGGTCCTTATCTTCATGTTTCTTACAGTTTCAGAAATACATAAAAGCAATATGACCTTACGCAAGGGGCCTCACCTCTCTGTGTCTCAGTTTCTTTGTCTATTCTATGGGGTTAAAAATAGAGCCTTCCTCGTAGGGTATTGAAGAGGATTCAATGAGTTAGTACAAGCAAAATACTTAGAAAAGTACCTAATACATAGTAAGCACTCAATAAATGTCATCAGTTGTCAGTGGCTATTATTTTTCTTATCATCATCATCACCATCATCATCCTTATCACAACTACTGTGGTAATCGAGGAAGAGATCAGAAGCCTTGTCCACGGTCAGAGCAGCGTCTCCCATCCATCCCATGACCTACAAAGCTCTTGATGTGGGATATGAATAGGTATTTATGCAAAGAGGGTTCTGAAGCCAAACAAGTTTGAACTTCAAGTAAATAAAACCAAAAAACTCTGCAGGATTTCTCATAGCCTTTAAATGCTCGTGTGAATTGTAAATCTCCAAGATGTGGAGAATGAACTAATATACAGCATTTCTCAAATATATTGAGCCACTGAACCCTTTTTCAAGGAATGTTTTTTTTAATTTTAATGTTATCAAGTGCTTTTCTTTTTTTTTTAATTTATTACTTTAATTTATTTATTTATTTTTGCCTGCATTGGGTCTTCGTTGCTGCACGCGGGCTTCCTCTAGTTGCGGCGAGCGGGGGTTCCTCCTCGTTGCGGTGCGCCGGCTCCTCATTGCGGTGGCTTCTCTAGTTGCGGAGCATGGGCTCTAGGCGCGCGGGCCTCAGCAGTTGCGGCTCCCGGGCTTCAGTAGTTGCAGCTCGCGGGCTCTAGAGCGCAGCCTCAGTCGTTGTGGCACACGCGCTTAGCTGCTCCGCGGCATGTGGGATCTTCCTGGACCAGGGCCCGAACCCGTGTCCCCTGCCTTGGCAGGCGGATTCTTAACCACTGCGCCACCAGGGAAGCCCCTCAAGGAATGTTTATTACAAACTTGCAAAACAAGTGGTCAGTGGGGCCCAGTTTGGGGAATGCTGGTCTCCAGTGTCAGCTTGGCCTGCTTCTCTCACCCTCCCCACCCCCATGCTGTTCCCCAGATCTTAACTTCCTGTCCCTGACTCCTTCACATTGTCCAGCTCCTTTCTCTGGGCCTGTGATGCTGAAGCTCATTCAGCAACCACAGCCTCAGATTCCCCATGGACAACCTGCCAGTCTCCTCCCATGAGGAGACAAGCTGGTTGAGTCCAGGTGGGGCTGAGGTCCATTAAAGACACAGCACTGGACTTAATTCCAGTCAACTCCGTATCGATTTGGCTCACTGGTGTTAAGGCGTCACTTTCAGTTGCGTTTAATTTAAACAAACAATAAAAAACTCGGTCTTGTCTGGGATGTAGCCTGGGGGATGTTTAACTCCCAGCACGCAGAGGCAGAGGGTAAGGTAAGAAGGAGCCAGAGGACTGCATGAGTGAGTGTGTGAGTGTGAATGTGTGTGTGTGTGTGTGTGTGTGAGTGTGAGAGAGAGAGAGAGAGAGAGAGAGAGAGGAGAGAGGGAGAGAGGGAGAGAAGGAGAGAGAGAGAATGTGTGGCTCTCTGGGACAGAGCCTGGGGAAAGCCCACACTAGGTTCCTGTCCTCAGAATACAACATTCCTCTACCTTTGTCACTTTGAGTAATTCTTTTCACTTCTCTTAGACTCAGTTTACTTATCTATAAATTGGGCTTAGATAAAGCTGCCACAGGGGGCTCTGATGAGAATTAAATGAGATGAGAGAGGTGGAGCACACTGGGCTTATGGAAATTTTGTTTCTAACTCATTTCCCATTGAAATACTGGCTTCCAGGGCATGTGTGTGCCTGTGTGCCTGTGTGTATCTTGGCCTGGAAGGGTATTTAAGACCTCTGGCTCTGCACCTTTTGTGGGTTTAAATCTGGCCCTATTACTGTGTTGTACTGGGCAAGTTGCTTAGCCTCTCTGTGCCTCTGTTTTCTCATCTGTAAAATAGAAATAATGATAATACTCACACCATACACTATTGTGAAGATTCACTGATTCTATTCACATTTTGTATTTGATCAGTGCCTGGCATAGGAGAAGCACTTTCACAAAGGCTTACTACTCTTAGCATCATTATCCAACCCCATAGGAGGGCCTACTCCAACCAACAGAACCCATCCCTTTGGAAGCCAGGCTGTGGGAGGGAATACTGTGCCATACCCTTTCCCTCTCGTGGGAATAAGCAAACTAGAGGTCACAGAGGACCCCAGGGCCCCTTTGACCTCTGGGGTTGTTCCCTAGGGTGAGAAGAGAAATTTGCTTTGTGCTATAGTGCCCTCTGTTGGGAGATCCTCGCTCAGCACCATGGACAGAGGGAGGCTGCGGGCAGACAGCCACACCTCCAGCCATCAGCCACGGGGAGGTCCAGGGCTCCCACGCAGCCGGTGCCCCAGGAAGAGGCATATCCCGCCGTGACTCATGGGTCTCAGCGCCAGGACTGCAGAGTGGATGCCCTGCTGCTGGCGGTTGATACAGTAGGAGACAGGCGCCGAGGGACGTTAAGCAAATCAAAAGCCTGTGGCTGCCCTGAGTGACTTTTCCCTTGGCTAGGTCACCCTGTGCCCTCTCAATGCTGCGGATATGCCTTTCTCTGAAGCAAGAGAATAGCCTCCAAAGCTGTGTTTTGTGAAACAGGAGCTGGAGAAGTGTATGCCCCCAGGAGAGTGTGTGCAGAGGTAGCAGTATTACTAAGAAGAATTACGTATGGTAATAAACATGCACTTTGCGGCTGAGCCCCTTTGGGGAAACCAGTGTGCACCTGGGCAGGGTTGTCCTCTCTCGGAACATGTGATCTAGGGGGCTGTTTATTCTCTGAAAAGGTTCACGGCCACAGGATGCATGCTAGCACCTGCCAGGTGCCAGCCTTGTGCTAGGAGGTGAGGAATGGAGTGGATACCACAAAGTGCCCTGCTCTCATTCATTCATTCATTCTCCCAACAATTATTTATTGAGGGCCTGCTATGTGTCAGGCACTGGCTAGGAGGACCCATAATTATAATACAGGGTGATATTAAAAGAGAGATTCGTAAGTCTTGGGGTGAAGGAGGGTTAACTGAGGTCTCCAATGCCCCACCCCACTCCCCAGCCCAATCCTTGGCCCTAGGAAGAAGCCTCTTCTTGATATCAGGTCTCCTTTCCTCCTTGCCGGCCTCTTGCCAGGTGTCATTCGCAGCTGGCATGATGGAGGTGACTGACAGTTGCCTTTCCGGTGCTCCCCACAGGGGTCCCTTTCCCAGCTGGCGGTGTGGACCCAGACTAGGAGGAAGCGTCACCAAGAAAGGCCCTGGAATCCCACCTGATCCCTGGCTCTCCTGGGTAACAGCTGGGCTACAGTGAGTACAGACAGTAAGCCTCACATATGCAGGATTTCACCTGGCAAACTGTTACCTGTCCACCTGCCTGGCTGCGCTCTGATTTGCAGCTGGGCGTACAGAGCAGGAACGCCCATACGGGGGTGCCTGGCATTGACCTGAGGAGCTCAGACCAACATGAGGGTCTTCCAAGCTGGATGCTGCTTCCCAGCAGGGAAGGCCCTGGCACAGAGGGCTTAGCACCTGCGATGGATTTGGATTCTGTCGGCTTTGTTCTGGGCCAGAGGTGGGGAGGGGGAGGGGCAGAGAAGAGGCAGTCAGGGACTGTGTCCCATGGCACGGCTGGGGCAGCCCAAAAAGAAGGTGAGGGGGAGAGGTGACCTCAAGCTGACCCTCAGCAACTTGGAGAAGGGTGGACCTAGGTGGGTGGGGGTAAGAGGGAGCAAAGAAGAGCCAGGCGAAGGGAGAAGAAAGGGTCTAAGACTCCAGTGTTCAAGCCATATCCAGTCTAATCAGCTTCAGCCAATTAGTCTGATTCAAAAAAAAAAAACCACAAACCACGTAGGGACAAACTGTAATCAAACACCTATTTATAAGGGTTTATTATGATCATGTTATTATTTTACTGAGAGGATCATTCTAAAGCCTGTCAGGTGAATGTATGCTTTCAGATCTTCATAAATGCAAATCGCTCCTTCCCTGGGGTGGGCGGGCATGAGCTGCTGCAGAGCAGCCTCGGGAGGTGATGCGGTGAGGCTTGGAGAGGGCACTTGGCGGGACCAGCTCCCTGCCATGGGGCATCTCTGCACAAGGCTGACCAAGAGACAGCCTAGCAGCCACCCACTGCCCACTCCATTCCCTACACCCCTTCAAAGGGCTGCTGGAGATGGAACTGGCTTTGTACCCACTGTCCATTTAAGTAAACAGAGTGACAGCCTGACGCAGCAACCTGACATAGATAGAGAAGCTGGGGATTCTCCTCAGAATGCCATGGAGTGAAATTCCATGCTCTGAACTTCCCCATCTAACGTCACTCCTGACCACTCCAAGGGCTGGAGTACCTCTCCCCTCCCAGGGCTCACAGCCAGACCTGAGGCTCAATGGTTGGTGTGTGTGTGTGTGTGTGTGCGCGCGCGTGCGCACGTGTTGTATGAAGAACTACTGACACCTCATGGATGTGGATATTATTTTTTTTCAGTTGCATAAAGAGTGTGTGTGTGTGTGTGTGTGTGTGTGTGTGTGTGTGTGTGTGTCGGTGGGAGGATAATGATAAGACACAAGTCCCAAACGCCCATCCTCAGGCCCAGGGAGAAGAGGAATCGGGTCTGCCCAAAGGGTGAAACTGTGGTCTCTACCAGAAGGAAACACGCAGTTCCTTACCCATTTCTGCCTGGGTCCAAGAATGTGGCTATTCTTGGAAGAAAGAACAAAACATATCCCATTTCCATGTGTGCCTGGGGGAGGGCAGCCATAATTTGGAAGTTTCAGAACACTGATGCCCCTAATCCTTAATGGGGGTAAGACCACTGCTCCCGTGCCACACCCTGCCTGTTTGGCTCCACGGATGGCCTCGCTTTCAAGGGGGAGGCTACCTCTCTCCACCAGGCTGGGGGTCGGCGCGCAGGCGAGGGTGTCCCAGGGACGGGATTAGGTGAAGCGGGATCAGATGGAGCTTGGTTTGGAGGGCAGGGGTGCTCGGTCAGCTGGGGGAGGGTTACAGAG
>NW_020173679.1:2368582-2384146 GCF_003031525.2 Neophocaena asiaeorientalis asiaeorientalis | reverse complement strand
GGCTGGGGATGCGCGCGGGGGCGGGCAGCTGGCGGCGGGCGCGGGCCAGGGTCGCTCCCGAGAGGCTCCGGGTCCGAGCCCCGCTCCCGGCGTGGGGGTCTGCAGAGGTGATCGGCTTGACGAGGGAGGGAGGATGTCTCCTTTGAAGAGAGCGCTCGTGGGTCTGTGCCAGGGTGTGCGTGTGCGCGTGTGTATGAGCGTGTGTCTTTGTTGCGTCTCAGTGTGAGGGTGTCCGGGAGGGAGCTGTGTGTGGAGAGGCTGCCGGAGTGCATTTGGAGATGTGAGTGTGTGTGATGGTGTGTGAGCGAGCGAGTGTCTGGAGGGGTGTTTGAGTGTCCATGTCAGTTACACAGAGAAGGTGTGTGTGTGAGAAAGCGTGTGAGCCAGTGTTTGGGGGTGTGAGCGGGTGCCAGCTTCTCGGTGAGGGTGTGAAGTGTGTGAGCTTGTGTCATCGCATGTGTGAGCGTGTTACAGGGTGGATGGGTGTGTGAGGTGCGGCGTTGCACGCGCGTCCCAAGTGTATGGGTCCCTTTAGGGATGTGTGACAGGGAGTGGCTGTATTTCTGTTGGGGGGGGCACTGGGCGTGTGTGCATAGGAGGTGGGAGTGTGACACTTGAGCAGGAGTGTACGTCTCTGGGATGTGTGGAGGTGCAGGCATGCGGGGGTTGTGTTGCTTCATGGGCCAGGAGTGTGTGTGCGTGCAGTGGAGTGTGTGGTTCTAGTGTGGAGGGAGGCATGGACGCGTCCGGGGGCTGAGAAGGTCTGAGCAGCGGTGTGTGTGCGTCCCGCATGGACTTGGTCCCGGCTGGGCTGAACCCATTGGAAGGAGGTCCCTAGAGAGAGTGATTGGTGCCTCCGCACCTCCAGGGTCCAGGGTTCGCCGAAGCCTCGATGCTTCCAGCCCGGCGCCGCCGCCTGGTGGGTCTTAAGTGGCGCGGCAGTCCAACCTGGCGACCCTGGCACCTTTCGGGCAGCGAGCCAACACATTCGCTACGAGCTGGGCGGGAGGGAGACTGGACCGGCGAAGAGCCGTGGGCGCGGAGACTAGAGGGTGCGCGTCCGCGATTCCCCCCTAAGCCTAGTACCAAACCTGGATGCCCAGAACCAGCCCATCTGGAGTTACGTCCTGGCTCTATCGCGGAGGCGGAGGAGGATGCGGGGTGCCAAAACGTAGCCATTGTGACCAGTAGGGTCTCAGTCCCTAGCCCAACTGGGTGATGAAGGTGGGGGAACCATCTCCGTCCTCTGCCGTGTGTATGCCTTGCCCCACCGGGGGTGCTTAGCCAAACTCTGAGAGAGTGCCTTCCGGGAAGGGGTGTCCCGCCTAAAATAACCGCACCCCGTCTACCCCGAGGTCCTTGAAGAGTGCTTGGTCTGCTGATGGGAGAAGCTGCAGAATTCGAGCCTGAATGGTGGTCCTGCTGGCAGAGAGCGGGGAGGGGTTGGTGTAAAGCAGAAGTAATGCAAGCCCTGTACTTTATCCCCCTACCCTTGGAACAACAGACCTTCCAAAGTGGATGAAAATCTCCCCCCAACTTTGGGGTGACGGCTCCCTCCCTCGGATGCCTCTAGAGGGAAAGGTTATATGGAGGCGGGGAGGGGGTGGTGTCCCGGTTCCAGCGCAACGGAGAGGGCACTGGGCTTTGTTGAAAGGCACCTGGAGCCCTCACCTGGACATTGAAGGGAGCGGGGATGGTTGGGGGGAGGAGGGGAGCACCCCTTTCCCCCGGAATGCGCAGAACCAGAGAGACGCGGCAGGGGTGAGGGTGGCGACTGATGGGAAAGGCTTTGGTGGGAAACCCCGCTCCGTCAGGACCCCACCCTGCGATTTTCCCCAGAACCCGCGAGCAGCGTTCTTCGGGCTGCGGGGCTGCGGAGAGCTGAGCCGGCGTCTTGGCGCCTCCACTCCCCTGGCCCGCCTCTGCAACTGGCTGGAGGCTGGGGGATCTGGCGCCGGGGGTGAGCGCCTCTGGGCCGGGGGCAGCCGGCATGGCCTCTGAGCTCCGCTTCTCAGGGTGAGGGAAGAGCGCTGATCCGGATCGCAGATGGGAAACTTTCCGAGCGTGGGGCGCGCGCAGGGGTCCTGGGCAGCCGGGGAGCTCTCCCTTCCCTGCAGAGATGAGAGTGCTCGAGAGTGGGATCCCTCCTTACCCGCTCCAAATCCGTGCCCACGAAGGGATGGGAGCACGAGAAGGGTCTGTACGAGATGCAACAGGCCGGCTTGCCAGGGGAGGGCGCCCTTCCTGGACGTGACCGAGAGCCGTGCACCTGGCATTTGGCTGTGCCGGACCACCTGCCAGGGGCTGCTTCGGAGGGCGGGGAGGGTAGAGTCCAGGGCAGGCATTCAGAAACACGCCTGCACAGTGGGGGGCGATGGCGGTCACTACTAGGGAGAGGCACGGCCAGTGCGCCCTCGCCGGTTCTGTTCCTATGGGCCGCAGAGCCAAGGAGCTCACCTTTGTGGAGAGGTGGGTCTGTGCACTGGGAGGAGAGAGCAGTCGGCTGCACACAGGACTGGCTGGGCTGGAAGTTCCTGCCCCTGCTTCCACTCCCCAGTATCTTGACTCTCCAAGAGGAGAAACCCGCTCGGTTTTTAACTCCTCAGTTCCCATTTTACCTGGTCTGGGCACTTCTGGGAAGGCAGTGATGCACTCGTGCCTGGGCGGTGGCCTGGGAGAGAGAGGGCACCGGGCCCTGGGGGCGCGGGGAAGAGAGTGGTTCATGGACCTGCCTCTCTGGGCTGTGGCAAAGTCTCCGCGAAGGCTAGCAGTGGGCAGGCCGAGTTAGGACGCGCCAAAGGCCCCAGCCAGAGGCCCTTCCAGTTCTCTCTTGGCAGCCGCGTGTCAACGGGTGGGTGGGATGCGGGGGCGGACTCGGCTGGGCCGAGGAAGCCGCAGCACCGAGACTGCAGGGGAGCTGTGCATGCACAAGCTGGCGTGAGGACTTTACGTACTTCTGCTCCCTCACCATCTCCACCCGACGCCGGGGGCGCGGGGCGGGGCCCAGGCCCCCGCCCGGCTCGCACTCAGCCCCTGGCGGGGGAGTTAAGGGCCCTGCCGGGGCCAGGCTGCTCCGCCCCTGCTCCCCTTGCCGCCCCGCCCCCAGCCTGGCCCCTCCGCCAGCAATAAACCCCACTCCCTTCCCACCCAAGGTGCAAACTGGAGTTTTTCCTGAGAGGTTGAATTAGCTTTTGCTTTTTAAGTGCAGGGGATGTTAGAGCTGAAAGCGACCTCCAAGATCTCTTACTTCATTGGTTCTGAAACTTCTAATTTTTACCAGGAGAACCCTTTTAGTGTAGGAACCGATTACCACCCCCAAACCTGTTGCCTTGGACAAGATGATAGGCACAAAAGGACAGCTGCCCTGGTAGAAGCGGGTACTGAGACGCGGCATCGAACGATCTTTCCGCAGCTGTCCCCTTAAACAATCTAACATTGCTCCCCTCCTTGTATCATAGCTGGCTTTTTGTTTTTTTTTCAATAGCCAGTATTACGTGGATCAGCCGCAGTGTGGCCAGCACGTGCTAACTGCTGCACAGTCCTCGCCCACTGCAAGATGGGTTTAAGCTCTTCTTTTCACAGATTGGGAAACTGAGGCCCAGAGTTTTAAGATTTGTTAATGGCGTGAGTACTGGCGCCTTCCGGGTCCCGACTGGTCCAGCGCCAGGCTCCCTCTTCCCTTCCAGTGTCCCTTGGACAGGGCGTGTGGGCAAGGGCTGGCAAGGTACCAGTGATGCCTTAGATTGGCCTGGCTACCCCAGCTTTTCAGAACATCTGTCTCACCCAGACCGGAACCTTGCTACAGTTGGAGGGAGGGGCGGTGGGGGAGGGGCGGTGGAAGGAGATTAAGTGACTCGCTGGGGTTTCTGGGTTATAGCAGTGGTGACTTCAAAGCCGGAGACCGAAGAGCCAAACGAAGAGGAGGCTGGTTAGTTCTGTTAACTGGGTTTCCTGGGATCCATGGAGGCGTCTAACCTGGCTTGCCACCCAGTCCACCTCTGCTCCATCCCCAGGCCCCTTGAAATTCATTTATTTAGCCCTGATGGAGCTCTCACTATGTGCCAGCATGGTGCCATGCGCTTTGTTCTTCTTGTCTTGTTTAATAACCACACTGAGAGTTAAAGTGATTTTCCAGATGGGGAAGCTGAGGCTCAGAGAGGTTAAGTGACTTGTCCACGGCCACCCAGTCAGTAAGTGGCAAACTGAGATTCAGACCCAGGACTGTCTCTTTCCCTCTGTACTCTGCTGTCTCCTGGTGAGAAGGGGTCTCAGTCGCTTCCTCGGCTCCAGCCACACACAGACAGTTGTCGTGTGTCCAATGCCCAGTCCGGATGCCTTACTCTTTCCCAAATCCCAGTGAGATAAAATTGTCCAGTATGTCCACCTGCACAGATGGGAGACGGGGTGTCCCTGAAAGCCCTCGTCATCATCAAGAGAATGAATGGGCATCTGTCGTGGGCAGAGCACATCTGAAAAGAGAAAGACCTATGTTGGTGACCGTCATTCCAGTGGGGCGAGAGGTCAGGCATGTACCCATAAAGATGAATGAAAATCCAGGTGGAAATTTGTCGATACCTGCTAGATGCCAAGTGGATTGATGTCCCCTACAGGAGGTTCTCGGGGGAAGAGTGATTATTTGGGGGGTATAAAGGGAATGCTTCAGAGAGGAGGGAGAACTTGAACTAGACCTTGAAGCAAAGGGAGAACATGAATAAGCCACGGGCTAATGCTCCAGGGAGGGAAACCCGTGGGAGCAGAGAACTGGAGGTAGGACTGTGTGTGGTGGGACCAGCTCAACTCAAGGCTGTCTTTCTTGAGTCTAGTTGAAGACTGAGAGAAAGAAGAGTGACATTACGGATAGTTCCCATTTATCACACACCTGTTAGACGTCCTTTATGCATTAAATGCTCTCAACAATCCATGAGGCGGTGTCATTAGCCATGTTTTGCAGGTGAGGACAAGAGGCCCAAGATACCTCTCTCTTTCTCTCTCTCCCCCCCTTCCTTCCTTTCTTTTCTTTCTTAAATAATGAATGAGGCTCAGAACCTTTTTTTAAGTGGAAGAACCAGGAGTTTCAAACCCAGGTCTGAAGCAATCCAAAGACACTGCTGCTCCTGGAGGAGAGAAGAAAGGATTTATTTTTTCTTCGCCGGAAGGAGGAATGCAGCAGCTTCTACCGTATGCAAGAGGGTGCAAAGCGCCCCCGCTTTAAACGATAAATGTCAGTGGAGGTGAAACATGGGACATTAATTCCTAAGAGGCGTCTGTCTTCAGGATGAAGTTCCCGGGAAGGAACCAGGTGGGTGAGATCCTGGAACCCACCTTTCCACTTGCAGTGAGGTCCGGTAGCATAGGGGGCTCGTGATCACCGAGACCTATTGGCCAAGATTCCATGGATGGAGCAAATAAACACAGTATTTACAGACCTAGAGGTTTAGAGAGTAGCAGCCCAAAGGAGCAGGAAAGGACACTGTGACACCCAGGAAAGGAATCTGGCGTTTAGCGTGTCCACCAGCCATTCCTGCTTCTCCCGGCAACACGTCAGATTTGCCCTGGGGAATTATTCACCACCCTACTAATTGCACGCCATCTTGGTAGGTGGCACGATCGGCTAAGTCACCCCCAAGATGAGCGCATCTGACAAAGTCTCCCTGGAAGCTGAATATTGAACAGAGGGAGACAGAGAACTACTGGAAAGTCCCCTTATCAATGGGGGCCCCAAGACGCTGTACTTTTCTGGTTTCCCCAGGGCTAATAATGATGGGACCTTCCTCCCAGGATGTTGACGGGATGGAAAGAATCGTGACGTACAAAGCTGTTAGCTTAATCCTGTGGGCTCAGATCACTGTTACCAGTATTAACCACTGTTACGTCAGAGCTGCTCCAGCTCAAGCAGCATGGGTCCTCCCAGTACCAGGCTCCAGTTTGTCCTTGTGTTCCATGAATTCCCCATAATGTTCCACCAGTTACTGTTTTTGGCTTGAGTTGTCTGGAGTTGATTTCTGCCTCTTATAAGAGAAGGACTCCACTTGATACCCTCCCTAGGCATGATGAACCTTAGAGGTGCTGATTACCGCTCTTGGTAACTCCTGGAGGATGGTTCATGGCCAGGGGGTGACTGATTCCCCCGCCTGCTCCCTGGCTTTCCCTGGAGGCTCGACCCATTGTCCCCCATCCACACCCACACTGGGTGCAGTCAAGACCCAAGACCCAAGTTGTTTCTCCCAGTGAAATTCGGGGGTAGAACCAGTCTCACTGGGACCCTCCCATCCCCTACCCTAGTAGACTAGAAGCTCCGTGAAGTCGGGGACCCTGTCTGGTTCTGCTCTTCCCCACAAAACACATGGTGGATGCTCGCCCACAACCCGCTCATGGTGGGTTGTTTGGATGAATAAAGCATCTTTGGCCTTTAGACATGTGCGTCCTGGTGCTGCGGTACGTGGAGAGCTGTTGGGTGTGTGGCTTTCTACAGAAAAGTGTATGCAAAGGCTTAGGCCGTGTGAAATTTAGGCTGGATTCACAGGTGAACTTCCTGTTGGTAAATTTCTGCTCCTGGAACTACATTCTGTCTTTCTTGAAGACTCTCAGGTAATCAAAGTGATGCCTACTCTGACTCCAGACCCCCAAACTCTCTACCTGCTGGTGGTACTCGAGCGTTGACGAGATGCTTCCACGCCCATTCTTCCATTTAGTTCTCACATCAGACGTGAAAGGGAAACTGAGCCTCAGGGAGATGGAAAGATGGTGGCAGGAAGTGGCTGGACTGGAATCTGGATTCTGTGGCTGCACGCTCAGGCTTCCTTCCCTCCCCAACCCATTGCGCTGTTTCATTCACACACACCCCTAGGGTTTTGGAATGAGACAGGTCAGCTCCCCATGAGCTCACAGGCCAGTAAACTGACCAGAAAGCTTGCCCTGTGAGCTGAGTGCTGGTGTAGCCATTTTGCTGATGTGACCTCCTCCCTCCTCCACGGCTGCCCAGATGGGTGTTGTATCCCCAGTCCACAGGGGAGGTTGCTGCTGCAGTCACACGGCCTGGGGACCGGAGCCGCCACCTCTCTGCCCCGCAGACTTGGCCTCTGCTCAGAGGTTTCTGGCCTTAGCCTCATGTCCTCCACCTCCTCCCCCACTTCTGCCCTTTCCTGGCTCAGAGAGCAGACATCTGCCCTCAGCCAGCACAGCCCCTGACTCCCCGTACATCTCCCTCCAAGTCTCTGCTCACCCACTTCTTGCCCTCTACAACCCTCAGGTGTTCCCTGTGAGTGCTGCCAGCAGTGCTGTTAAAACAACCCTCCTCTGGGGCTGGAAATGGTCATCGGTTGGTCTCCCCATTGAACAGAGAGCTCTTGAGGGCAGGCATCCCTGCACCACTGGCTGTGGCACAAGGCCTGGCTCTGAGCAAATCTTCAAGATGTGTTTGTTGAATGACTGACTGACTGATGAATGAATAATGTCTCCCCTGAATCTGGGGTTTGGTCGAGACACTGAGCCCAGGGCCTGTTTCCTGGCCCTGCTCAATCACCTCTGGAAGTCCTTTCTGGTGTGAGAATGTGTCCATTGTCCAGCTCTGCCCGCCATCACTCAAACTGGCATCACGGCTGGCATCTGGGGGATGAGCCAACAGTAGAAGGTGGAGGGAAGACTAAAGGGATTCCTGTTCCTTCTGGGTTCTCCTTGTTTGGTGATGGGTGCAGGGTTTGGGGAAGGAGGCAAGGAAGGAAGAAAGGAGGGGGAGGAAGGAAGGAAGGAAGGAAGGGAGGGAGGGAGGGAGGGAGGGAGGGAGGAAGGAAGGAGGGGGCAACTATTATGTGCTAAGTCCCGTGCTAGCCGTGTTCACACAAAGTCATATTAAAGCCTCCCAGAAACTCCCATTTGGGAGATAACAGTCTCCCCATTTTACAGATGAGGAATGAGGCTTAGAGAGATCGTGTGATTTGCCTAAAGTCCCACTGCTAGTGAGGGACAGACCTGGATTCACACCCAGGCATTGATTTACACATCTCTCCCCAGCTCTGAGTTTACCTTATTGGTGGCTTGAAATTGACCAGGGCAGGAGTATTTATACCATGGAATGAGCAAACACTGCAGATCAGAGCTCTCCCCAGCCCAGAGCTAGCTGTTAAACATTTACCAGCACGCTGCTGGACCTGCCCATCCTTCCTCACTCACTGCCTCTGTGGAAGAGCCACTCGGTGGTAATTAATATACTTTGGTTTTTATGTGAATTGGGTTCAAAGCCTAGCCCGGCCACTTCCTGGCAGAGTATATATTTGGGCAAGTCATTACCTCTCTGAGTCATGGTCTCCCCGTCTTTTGAAAATAGCGGGTGTTGTGGCGATAAATGAGACGAATACGTGAAAGCCCCTGGCACGCAACTACCCCTCAGTCTTGACCCCTCCCTTCCTCCTGACCCTCAGGATGGGGTCAGCTGGCCATGGGGTCCCTCTGAGAGGCTCAGTAAGCGCGCACTTTCTTCTCCCTCCCCTGGAAGCTGACTTTGGAGTCAAGGCAAGGGATCCAGTCACTTCTGTTAATTGAGCAGCTGTGCCAACCTCATTCTGGATTGGCAGAGGCCTCCCTTAAGGAGTTTTGGCTCGTTGGCCACCCCACACAGCACGGGCTCATTTGAGAACAATGAAAGATTATGTATAATAAGTGGCCAATACAAGGATAGCAAGAATAAATCCTTGGAAACTAAAGGGAGTGGCCCAGGAAGGCTCTGAGGGATTGAAACAATCTTGGGAGGTAGGGAGGGAATCCCAGGCCGGAGAGCAGCACGTGCGAAGCCCTGGAGGGGGGAATGAGGACGCTGTCAGGCTGTGTGAGGATGGGAGACAGAGAGGCAGCTGGCCTCACTTGAGCATAAGGTGCTCACTGAGAAGCGGGGAATGAGGCTGAAGCTGTTGGCCAGGGCCTGCTCGCCAGGGCAAGGGGTCTGGACTTGAGCCTGGGAGCTACGGGGGGCAGTTGAGGAGAGAGGAGTGACGTTCCCAGACCAGGGCTCCAGGAAGATGAATTTGGCTTTTCTGGGCCACCTGAAACCGGAAACTCTTTGCCACGCCATTGTGTTATAAATGATTGCTCTGGGGTGCCCAAAGAGACAATGGTCTCGTGGCAGAAGTGCCATTATTTGGACACTACCCACCTCTCCCACAGTGTCCAGACCTGGCAAGGAGGGAAAACCAGACCCCTGCCTGGAATGGAGCTGTTCCACCTTGAGCCTGAACCAAGTGTGATGGGGGTAGCTTCTCCTGGGGAGAAGCATCTACCTCCCCAGGGGGCATGGGCTCCGGGGTCTGGCCTGAGTTCAGATCCCATCTCCACCACTTATCCAGCGTGTGAACTCCGATCACCTCCTTGTTGCTTTCAGCCTTGATGTCTCCAGCTGAGCATGCGACTCATCATGGTGGCTCCGTGGGGTGGGGCTGCTGGGAAGGGGAAATTCACGTAATACGAGGGGTCTGTATGCAGGGTACCTAGCACACAGCAGGTGTGGGGAAAGTGGCTGCTGCTGTTATAATGACATTTGGAATGCCCCCAGTCTGAAGAGGAAGAAGTGTTTTCTAAGCCCCAGTGCCCGTTGTAGGTTTCCCACATGGAGCGAGTCCTCAGGTTTGGAATTACAGAGCATTGGGGCCAGGAGGGAGCTGGGAGATTAAATGCACTATATCCTTCCCCCCATTTTAGAGCTGAGAAAACTGAGGCCAGAGAGGGTGACTTTCCCGCTGGTGCCCACACCGTGCGTGATGTGTGTGTGCATGGTGGTGGTGGGGGGTGCAGGTCTTCTCCCTCGAGGCCCTGGGGGCCATCCCAGGGCTCAGTCAGGCAGACCCACCACCAAAGAGCCTTGCGTGGGGAGCATCAGGGTGCCCCAGGCTTGGGTGGGGATCTTGGCGGCACTCCAGCGGAGAGCAACCCCCAGCCTCATACATCACAGGAGCAGCTTGGGAGTCACCAGGGAGAGAGGCAGCTGAGCTGTTGGGTTTTTTTTTGTTCCTTTGCCAAGCTGTTCCCTTTGCCCTTTTGTTTCTCTTTCTGCAGAGGCACTCAGCGCTGCTCCAGCGGGGCTGTTTGTCACCAATCATTGGCGCCTCCATTATCTTCCAAGCACCGTCTCTTCCTCCCCGCTGCTTAATGCTGCCCCAAAGGAAGGCGTCCATCACCGTCTGCCCTGGCATCGTGCGGGGCTGGGCATGGGGAGGGGGCAGTGCAGGGGCTCAGATGCCCTGGCAAGGTGAACACAGAGGCTGGCATGGCCAGAGGGTGGGTGGCATCCGCATCTAGAGCTGGTGATCAGTGCCGGAGTGCGCAGGATTTTGTCAGGTGGGTATTCAGGCCATACCGTAACCCAAGGCCAGGTGCCTGGTTCTACAGAAGCAGGTGATACCTTGCTAATTGTCACCAAGCATCTAATATCCCAGTCAGGGGCGGAGGCAGTGAGATGGGGGCAGCAAAAGCAACCACACCACAAAAGCTTCTTTGTTTGCTCGGTGGCAGCAGAGAAGTGGACCTGAGCTCAGCTTGGAGAGGAGGAGGCATGTTGGAAGTCGAATTCCTAAGCTTGTCTCCCCACTGAGGAGCCTGGAGGGAGGAGAGCAACCGGGTGGCGAGGAACAGAGTTACTTAACCAGGAAGAGTTAATGGTTCCCAGGACAGTCTGAATGCAGAGAGCAGTTTCTTGTTGCAAGAAGCAGTATAGTTCATTCATTCATTCAATTACTGATTCACCCACTGGTGCATCGAGAATTAATTGAATGCTCCTGGCAATCAAGCACCGTGCTGTTCTAGAAATCCAGAGGAGAATGAATAGGCGAGTTCTTGCCCTCATGGGGCTTACAGTCCAGAGCTGTGTTCAACATGGAGCTGTGTGTGACAACTGACATTTACATTAAAACTCAACAAGGTGTCTCGGCTTTTATTTAACCGAATGAAACAGAATTCATCTTTTCAGCCACACCAGCCACATTTCACAGGCTCAATAGCCACACGTGGCAGGTGGCTCCTGTATTGGGCAGTACAGCTGTGGGTAAGACGTCTCCATCACTGTGGAAAGCTCTGTTGGACAGTGCAGGTCTAGGGCAATGTTCCTCTTTCGGTGGGGCCTCCCCATGGGCAATAAATAGCAAGGAATCACAGAGAGGGAGGGTCTTCCCTGTTCCTTTCTCATGCTGTCCTCCTAGTTATGCCAAGGAGAAAGCCTCAGGCTGATGCCATCCTGTCTTTAACGCCCCTTCGCTTGCTAATCTCGCTTTGCAACAGAAACAGGTGTGGGGCAACATGCCTGCAGCGAGCCAGAGGGAGTAAAAGTTTTAATAACAGTGTTTTGTTTTCATTATAATTCTTTTTCAGTCATCCTCTGTTTCAGACAAGTGAGACTGGTTTGCCATTTGGGGCAGTGATTTAAATTCACTCTCTCCTTTTTAAATGGCTCATTTAAGTAAAAAAATGAGCAAGTTAAAGAAAAATGTTAAGTGCATAGCAGAGCAGGTGGCAGATGTGGCCAATCAGGGCAGATGCGGGTGTGAACGTCTGTGGCTGAGAAACCGCAGTTCAGATGGAATGACATGGGCTTTGGAGGCAGAGGAGGGCTGGGGTTTCAGTGCCACTGTTTGTAAGCTCTGTAATCTGGGGACACTTTCCTTCTCTCTGTACCAACCAGGTTCCATCAGGAAACACCTAGCTCAACCTGGGGGGTCCATGAAGGGCTTATTAAAGGGACTACTGGCTTTAGGGTTTAGGGAGGGCAGCCCTTGGGCCCAAGAACAGTGGGGAGTTACTACCACCTGTAGCAACTGGAGAGAGGGCTGTGTGAAGAGGGCTGCGTGCAGGACTGTGGCTCTGGGTAGAGGGATGCAGCCAACTCTTGGGGACCTGGCAGGGAGCTGGAGGAAGAAATCCCTCAATTTCATCCTCCTCCTGCCGTTGGGTCTCTTGCTGTTGCTGCCCATTGACCAAACTCAGTTGGAAGCCCATGCAGTTGGGCTCCCAGGCACAGAACGGGTGGAGAAGGGAAAAGAGTGAGCTGGGGAGCAAACAGCAGAGATATAACGCCATCCTGCTAAGCTAAGCCTCAGTTTCCCCGTCTAGAAAACGGAGGTTGCACTACATACCCAACAGAGTTGCTAAGATGATGGAAAGAGATGGAAAAGTGTGATGGAAAGTGTGATGCTAATAAATAATTGGTCACTACTTATATTAATAACAATCACGGTACTAAAATGCCTGCCCTTGTGCCCCATCCTGTGCTAGATGCTAGATTTTCCTGAGCCAAAATGTAGCATATGAGAGCGGGGCTCTACGAACGTGGAACTGGCCTTTCAGGGGCACGTGAACTTGAAGGGACAGGTAACTTTGGGAGAACGTTGCAGTTTGCAGAGAGGAAACGCCTGCACCTCCACTGCTGGTATTGACCGTTGCGATGTGTTGTCTCTGCTCAAGACTCTTCAATGTCCCCACACGTCCCTGTCCCCTGGTCCATCACACCGATTGATTACTCCACCCCAGGGCATACCGATGCCTCGTTCCCCAGTCTATTTTCCACCCCATTTCCCACAGAGAGGTTCTTTCTTCTTAGATCCATTTAGGTAATCCTTCCTGCCACCCCCACTGGCTCTTACCATGTGCAGTCTGGTCCACATCCATCATGAACGGGCTCAGAGTTCCTTTCTCCCAAGGGGACAGGCAGGTGCTCTCCAAGTCTTAGCTCATCTTGCCAGATGCTGCTTCCTCCCTTGCAGGTGGGGTAGAAGGGAGTTAACAGTGAGTAAGTTAGCCCTTTGGATCATCAGACCTTTATCCTTCATCTGAAAGCTGAGAGTGCCAATTTTACATTTAGAGGGACCTTCTCAGCAAGTCGCTGGAGTCTGCAGGGGCGGGGGGGCGCTGGCTTCTAAATGGAGTGACTGTTTCCTGGGAAAACGGCCACCAACAGCCCCTTTGGCTCCCAGTTTCTCAGTTGGCTCAGGGGACTGTCCTCGTGTCCCTCTATTTTCCTTTGTCCGGCCCTTTTTTTCCATCTACCTTGACTGTTCAGATTGACTTTGATGAGGCCTAATTTTGCCAGTTGAAATTCGAGACGCTTATACATTCGGTGCTTTGCTGAAATGGCTGTGACAAATACCAGCGGCAATTTCGGCCCCGGCTTATTTATTCTCTGAAGTGCTCTGGGCAAGACAGAGTGCCCCCGCCCCTTGCCCGCGTGCCGTCTGTGGACACTGCCATCTTCCCCCAGCCCTGCTACAGCCCTGTCCCCCTGCAGGTCGGTCTCAGCCCTGCCTACTGACTCAGTGACAGCGTGCTCCTTTGGAGGGGGGGATCGATCGTTCACTGGAGGTCAACATTCCTTAGGAAAACCTCCAACAGCCCCCTCGGGTCTCAGTGTCCAAATTGGTGGAGGTGACATTCCTTTGTTCAGCCGCCTTTCCATCTACCTGACTGTTCACATTAACTTAGATGAGACTCGTTTCCAGTTGAATATGGGACCGTGTCCTGCAGGCTGGACCCCCCCGTGTGCGGGCTGCGGGGCATCCATCATAGTGCTGTTGGGCCACTCCTTGGCCCGGGCCTGGGTCTCAGGGGGAGCTTTTGTTGCCCGCCATGCTCATGTCCCAGGGTGGTGGAGTGGTGCTTTCTGGTTACCAGCTCTGAACCACGCCCTGGGGCACAGTGCAGAGACTGCTAAACTTCAGTCGCCTCCTTCATGACTTTATCTACATCCCACCCAGGTTATTTCTTACATCACGATTTTCTTAAAATCAAATTTAAACTGATTCCCTCTATTTTCATTTGTATTTTACAAAGGAATAACGTATAGGTTTGTTGTACTGAGTAGACATATTTTTTCTTAATTCATATTAAACATGTGACCATTTGCATTTTTAAAAAGGCTTCTCTGTGCCACTTAGCCTCGTCCTGCAAGCGACCGTAGAAAACACCAGTTTGGTGGAAAGGACGCCAGCCTTGGATCTGATTTCAACTCCTCCATCAACTGGCAGCCTCACTTGCTCACCCTCCCCCACTCCTCTGAGCCTTAGGTCCATAAAACAAAGGAGTGAGTCTGGACGACCCAGTTCTAAGATTCTTGGATGGATAATAAGATTGGGAAGGAGAGTACTGTCGTCTCGGTCCAAAATACTTCCTTTAAGACATATTTGATGCCTCCAAATTCCCATCTTTGGGGTGAAGCGTCCCGCCTCCAGGCGGTGTTGCTAAGAGCAGGTGTCTGTGCTGACAATGCTCCAATAGCCACTCATTTCCTTGGAGCACAAGCTCGGCCTCATTTCAGTTCCATTCAGCAGCCGTTTACTGAGCACCTGCTCTGAGTTGCGCCCTGTGCCCGGGCTGGCACTAAGGTGCAAATGAGACCCAGTGCCTGTCCTCAGGGAGTCCACAGTCTCCTGGGGCAGATAGGCAGGCGAACAAATAAATTATGGAATAATATTGAAAATTCTAAAATTGAAATAGCTACCAAGTCCTTATGGGAACGTAGAAGAGGGAATGACTAATCCACTGAGGTGTTAGGAAAAGTCCTATATCATCAGAGAGGTTAAGCCACTTGCTCAGGTTTGCACAGCTACTAAGTGGTTGAGCTTTGAACGTAGGATGTCTCACGCTTTAACCGCTTTCTGTCCTCTCTGCCTTCTTGCTTCTCTGCCGGAGATCCCTTCCAACTTGACCTTTTGTGACTCTGGGGCTCTCTGGACCTCCCATCCTGCTCCTACGTGCCTCTGGGGGAGGGGGTCAGGGGCTCCAGCAGCAGCGGGATCTGGCCCTGGGACCCCTGCCTGGGCAGTCACTGGGTGGCAGCTCAGCTCTGCTCTGTTGTCTCTGGCCTCGTTATTATTCTTTCTTTCCAGCATGCTGCTAAAAGCTTCCCGCAGAGAGCACACAGCCCAGCTCTTTATTTATTTATTTAATTTATTATTTTTTAAAATTGTATTCATTTATTTGTTTTTGGCTGCGTTGGGTCTATGTTGCTGAGC
Source organism: Neophocaena asiaeorientalis asiaeorientalis (assembly GCF_003031525.2). NCBI lineage: Eukaryota > Metazoa > Chordata > Mammalia > Artiodactyla > Phocoenidae > Neophocaena > Neophocaena asiaeorientalis. The sequence continues at coordinate 2,369,165 of NW_020173679.1, read as the reverse complement.
GCGGGCTTTTGCTAGTTGCGGCGAGAGGGGGCTACTCTTCGTTGCGGTGCGCGGGCTTCTCATTGCGGTGGCTTGTCTTATTACGGAGCACAGGTTCTAGGCACGCGGGCTTCAGTAGTTGTGGCACACGGGCTTAGTTGCTCCGTGGCATGTGGGATCTTCCTGGACGAGGGCTCGAACCCGTGTCCCTGCACTGGCAGGCGAATTCTTAACCACTGTGCCACCAGGGAAGTCCAACCCAGCTCTTTAAAATTTAAAGGGCTTTACTTAAATAATGTTATTTCCCTTGGAAAGGAGACAGAAGAGGTATTTGCAGTGGTTAAATTAGTGCAGTGTGTGGGTCCGAGCAGATGAGTGTGGGGTTCGGTGGGCGTGGAGGTGGCCAGGGAGAAGTTCATGGCAATGGGAGGGGCTATGGCTCATCACCCCTCCCTCGCATTCCCCAGAAAGCATGACCTCAGAGGGGACCTATTGTGCACAGAGTTCTGGGAAGAGCACTGGGTGCCACCTGTGGGGAACCACTTGGGAGAACATGAATCTGGACAAAAAGCCTAACCCTCGGGCTTCCCTGGTGGCGCAGTGG
>NW_020173679.1:2154268-2368463 GCF_003031525.2 Neophocaena asiaeorientalis asiaeorientalis | reverse complement strand
CTAACCCTCCTGCCACATAGGACCTCAGCACTAAAGACTTGGTACTCCTAGATGCCCCAGGGCCTTTGCACTTCACTTGGCTGGAAACTACTTCCTTCTTCAGACTAAGTCCTATTCATCATTCAGGTCTCACTTTAGACATCATTTATTCAACAAACATTTTCTGTGCACCTACTATGTTCACAGCACCATGGGGCACAGATGCCATTTGTAACTCATCTCCGTGCTTCCTGTACCTGGTGTAGTTCTGGCACAGAGCGGGCATCAATAAGTGTTTATGGAACTGATAAGAGCCCGTGTGGATGCTGTGGGATCTGGAAGAACGATAGAGTTGCCTTTCCAGTGCTTATAGCGTCATTGGAGATTCATGTCAAAGACATTTTGAGCTCTGAATGAACCTATTATGGCTGGCAGACTCATACCCACTCAGGGAAGAAAGGGAGAATTCCTTCCTTCTTTCTTTGGCCATATATTTTTTGGCCATATATCCATCTATCTACCCATCCATCCTTCCATCCATTCACCCATCCTTTCATTCATCTGACAAACTGGACACTTACCACGTTCCAGATAGTGTGCTAGGCACTAGAGATATGGTGGTGAATAGAAACATATAAAGATAAAGCCTGCCTTCCTGGAGCTTACCTTCCAGAGTACATACATGAATACATAACAAGAGGAAGTAATAGCTGCTATGAAGAAGAATAGGGCCTGGTAAGTGTGCTGGCCAAGTGTAGATGTGTGGGGTCAGGGTGGGGCCCTATCACTGAGCAGCTACTATGTCTCAGACCCTGTGCAACCCTGGTTGGAAACAAGTAAAGAAGCATAATCACTGGCCACAGTGAATGTTAGGATGGTGAGAGCTGGGATACGTTTGGTAGTGACCAGGGGAGTTTCATGATCAGGGAGGCCTCCAGTGAAGTTCTGAGACATGAGCTGGGCCTTGGAGATGGGGGAGTTTAGGCAGGATTTGGCAGACCCATGGTTTTCAAACTGTGCTCCTTGGAACCCCAGTTTCCCATGGACGTACCTCCCATACCACTTTGGGCAGCCAGAATGTGAGTCAAGGTAATGGTTCAGGGGGTCCTTGTCCCCAAATCGATGCAGGAGCTCTGCTTTGCCTCTTTTCCAGACTGACTTCTACTTCAGCTTTACTCTGAATGAAGGAATTTGAAAATGAGTGGATTGCATGATGGGGAGGAAGTATGGACCTCCTCAGGGCTAGTAGAGGAGGTTCTAGCATTTTTCTGTTAAATTCAACCCTCGTTTCATGCTACGTACGGGGAAACTGAGGCCCAGAGGGGCCAGTGGCTTGTACCAGGTCCCCAGCAGGAGGGGACAATTTCTGGGAGAAAAGCCTCTGATTTCCGCCTCTTTCCAAGCTGGAAGGGAGGCCTGTGAGAAAGCCCCACGCCCACCCCGGCCCTGGCCCAGAGGCTTGGGTCCTGTTGCCCCCGAAACTTGTGCCTGCCCCGACCCCCAGACAGCCTCAGGGTACCCCCTATAAACCTCTCTCCTTTGCCAGCCCAACTAGTCTACCCCACCCCCATGGGAGCCTGGAATTAGACGAAATATTTAATGATCCCACGCTTCGTTATGTTTTATTAAAAGCACCCGTGCTGGCTTCTCCTGGCACATCTGCCAGGCCCAGTCCTGGGGCTTCCTCTCCCTCCAAACCACCACCTCTCACGGCCCGGGGAGGCAGGCGGCTGCCACCTCCTTCCCTCACAGAGCGGGGCCCCCAGCCGGGCTGTCCTGCAGGTAAAGGCAGACTTGGGGATTTAGAATGATAATTCCGTGTGTTCACACATCCCTCACCCCATCTGGTCCTGCAGCTACCGCTAGAGGGAATTGGTTCAGAGAGGAACGAGTCCAAAGGGAGATGCACCTGGTCCTGCGTTCTTGACGCTCTCTGTGCGACCGTGCACATCCAGGATCAGGCTGGCTTTCCTCCCCAGGCTGCTCATGTTATAGCCACCAGCGACCAGAGGGAATGCCTTGCTCTCAGCAGGCTGTCGGGCTTCCAGGAGGAAAACACTGGCGTCCAGGTATTTTTGGTAGAGAAGCAGCTCTCCCCTTCCCTCCTGGTGGGACGTGCTGTGCCCTATCTGGGGGCCGGGTAGAGTGCTTCGAATGCGTGGCCCACCTTGTTCTGAATGGCCGCTGAGTCACCCGCTAGATGTGTCATCTGGGGCAAGGCGTTTCTCAACTGACACATAGTAGACACTGAATACACAGTAGCAATGGTTTTTTTAATAGGATCCCCCACTAAAGGAGAGAGGGCATTTAATCAGCTCTTCATTTGAGGGGAGAGGGAAGTGATAACCTTGCTTATCATCATCATTATTATTAGCTAATACTAATGGAGAACTTGCTATTCATTTATCAGATACTTTTTGATCTCCTACTACGTGCCCAGGGAGACAATGTGAATGGGACAGTCAAGAGCTTAGGCCTCATGGGACTGACATCCTGGTGGGCGAGGCAGGAACAAACACATAGGTAAATAGCCTAACTCTGGATGATGCCATATTGTGAGGAGAACGCGGGGCTATGGGATAGTCAGGGGCTTAGGGACAGAGCAGCTTGTCTAGGTTGCGTGGTTCAGGAAGGCTTCTTGGAGGAGGTGCCTTCTGAGCTGAAAAGGGAGAAGAAAAGAAGCAGGGAAAGTCTCACGGAGCTCCGGCGTTGGCGTCTCCTGACCGGGCTGCATGTCTGTAGCTAACTTCTTCTGATGGGGTCTCCCCTGGACCCTGCTCCCCGGCATTAGGAATGACCACCTGCCATTCCCTGACACCAGTGCTGTGAACTCAGCTGGCCCATGGTGATGGCACCCCCTCCAGGCCTGGGACAAAGGCCCCAAGGAAGCAGGAGGCCAGGGACTGTGTTCGGTACATTCTTGACCTGTTCTCCCTTAATTCTTGCACATCCCTGGGAGGTGGGTCCTGTGGCGTTCTCCATTTTGCAGACAAGGAGGCTGGGACTCAGAGGTGAAAATCTCAGAGCTGGTGTGACTAGGAGCTGGGATTTGAACCGAGGTCTGACTCAGTGCCTTCTGCATTAGGCTCCGCCTCTTGCTGGCTTGCTGTGTCTGTGTTGCGTGTCCAGTGGGAGGACCAAGAAAGCGGAAAAGCCCACCTTCTCTTGTTCCACCTTGGACCCCCAGGGTGCCTCTGGCCTGGGGCTGGAGCCCCAGGCGAGTGGGGAGGTGAGTGGCCGGGTGGCAGGGAGCCCACAGAGTATCGATGGCTCTCAAAGCTGGCAGGCGTCGGGAAGCAGAAAGGTATTAATTAGCAGTTATTCCCCAGCAGTGAGGAGTTGGATAGAGATTAAGGTGGCAGCCCGTGCATCCATTTAGTAGCAGCCGAGAAGCAACAGTAAATCAGTGCTGTGAATCGATGCTGTAAGAGGAAGGTATGTTTTTTTACTTTTTCTTTTTTTTTTTTTGCGGTACGCGGGCCTCTCACTGTCGTGGCCTCTCCCGTTGTGGAGCACAGGCTCCGGACGCACAGGCTCAGCGGCCATGGCTCACGGGCCCAGCCGCTCTGCGGCATGTGGGATCTTCCCGGACCGGGGCACGAACCTGTGTCCCCTGCATCGGCAGGCGGACTCTCAACCACTGCGCCACCAGGGAAGCCCGGGAGGTATGTTTTAATCTTATTAGCGGTATAGCATTACAGGGAGCGAGGGGGGAGAATTCCTCACTTGCGGAGCCTGGGGCAGGAAGGAGGGAGAGAAAGTGATAGGACCTTGGACCACCTGGGAGGGCACCAGGATGGAGAACTTTGACCCCTGTTGGGAATAGGAAGGAGGGATGGGAGGTGGGAGGGTGGTGAGAGGCAGGAGAGGACTGGGTCAGCAGAGGGGACCCCTCCAGTCTTCCCAAGGGGCTCCGCCATAGACTTAGTCCTACTGTGCACCCCCTCCACCCCTCCCACGAATGGAGGGCTCTGGGATGGACATTGGTTCAACTGCCGGGCCCGGATGAGGTTCTCACTCAGGCACTGACCCTCTCTGGGCTCTTGGCCCAGACACACGCCCGCCCACAGTGAAGGCTCAGAGGCTGAGCAATAGGGTGGTGGGTGGAGGGCAGGAGCTGGTGCCTCTGGGTGGGTGTGAGGGAGAGGACAGCATGATCAGGGCCAGTGCCCTGCACGGTAGGCCCTGAGGGCACAGCCTTTAGTCCTCCCAACAGCCATCGCGGTGGACGTTTGGCCCCCATGAACAGAGGGGAACAGACATGAGACGTGAGGGACCAGCTCAGGTGTAGCAACGCCAGCATCTGGCGCCATCTCTGACCAGTAAAAGCATCGACCACCCCCGGCAAAAGCCGTGGGAAAACCCATGTGATCCAGCCTCTGAGTGTGACGAGGGTCTCAGAGACGGGTCACCCGCTTCTTCCCCTCCCCTTCCTCGGTTCCACTCTCCACACCAGGACGAGGAGCTCCTGTGGGCAGGAGACAGGGAGGCAGAGGAAAAGGTGGCAAAACCAAAGCAGGAAGGATAAATCATAAGCACGTGCCTTTCTGTTCCACCCAAGGTTAGTGGCTGAGTCCCTGTGGGCCTCACTTTCCCTCCCAGATCTCTCAGGGCTCTTCTAGCTAGAACATTCTCAGATTCTGTTTCTCCCTTCTTAAATTATCAGTTGCCTGCTATGCCATTTAATCCTCTCCCTATCCCCTGTGACACAAGCATTATTAGTCCCATTTTACAGATAGGTAAACTGAGGGGCTCAGAGAGGCTTAGTGACTTGCCCGAGTGAGTGTCAGAGCCTGGATTCACACCCAGATGCTGCTCTCAAAAGCTCAGCATCCTTCATTTCACAGCACCATCTCCTTGTCTGATAGCCAGACAATCATGGAGAAAAAAATGTCATCTGAGAAGGAACTTGACTCCAGGCCTTCAGTGGAGAGCAGCAGCCCTTCTGTGGGGTTGCAGTGGGGCTTCCTGCCACCACCAAGTCCAGGACTTGTTCCTGTCTGGCTGCCTCTTGTCAGCCACTCTGCTCCAGTGGCTCGACCAGCTCTGACTATGGCTCTGACAGCCTGGAGGGGGGACCCGGAGCCCCCTCAGCTCTGGCAGCCTTGGGCCGGCCAATGGAGATATCTTGGTGGTTTGCCTGGGCTGCCAAACCAGGGGTGGAAACCAGCCTTGGGCCAGGCCTCTGAAGGAAGCCAGCTGCCTCCCAGGGGTGGAAACCCATTGTCTCCTATCCTTGCTTCTTCTTGTCCTGAGAGGAGGGAAAGGGGCTCCTCTTACGGACTGAGAAAAGCCCCTGCAGAAAGACAGCAACTGCTGGGGAAAGGGGCCCAGCTCGGGACCTCTGGTCCGGCATGGGGAGGGAAACACCCAGGGCAGATTTTTAGTTTTCTCCTCCATGTGTCTTGGTAACAGAAACCACACTGGTGGCCCTGGGATAAATGCCCCGCCTCAACTTCTGCACCCAGAGGGAGGTGAAGACGTCACCCTTCCTGTTCACACTGAGGCTCCCTATCTGTACCCCGACTAGGAGCACGTTGTCACATAAAGTGAATGGATATGGGAGTCAGGTTCAAAGCCCGGCCCACCGCCTACCAGCTGTGTGAATCTGAGCAAGTGACTTCGCCTCTCTTTACCTCAGGATTTTCATCCATAAATGGGGCAACGGTTAGCTACCACATGCAGTTGTTATAAGAGTCAAATCACATGTTTTTATCCCTTCATTCACTTACAGAAAGGTGCTTTGTAAAATGTAATTATACTAGATAGGGTGACACTTGCTGCTGTAACAAATGAACCCCCAAATTTCACTGGCACAGTCTCAAAAATAGTATTTTTAACTTACATTGTGGGTATCTTTGAAGGTGGGTGCTTTTCCTCCATGTGGAGATTCAGAGATACAGGCTTCTTATATCCTGTGACTCTGCCATCTCCTGGGGCTCCTTTCCAGCCAGTGGAAGAGGGAAGAGAAAATAAAGAGGCATCTAGGAAATGTCATCCATGGGTTGGGGTGGGAGTTGCCTCCAGAGACAATTCCATGTTATGCGGCAGGGCCAGGGTGTGTGTGTGTGTGTGTGTGTGTGTGTGTGTGTGTGTGTGTGTGTATTTTTGGTAGCCAGATGCTGTCTCTGCCTCAGTAAATATCTTGTTTACTTGCCTGCCGCATCCACTCCATGAAATCAATAAGAACAGTGTCTCTGTTTGTCTTATTTACTCTGTATTGGGCTTCCCTGGTGGCGCAGTGGTTGAGAGTCCGCCTGCCGATGCAGGGGACGCGGGTTTGTGCCCCGGTCCAGGAAGATCCCACATGCCGTGGAGCCGCTGGGCCCATGGGCCATGGCCGCTGAGCCTGCGCGTCCGGAGCCTGTACTCCGCAATGGGAGAGGCCACAACAGTGAGAGGCCCGTGTACCGCAAAAAAAAAAAAAAAAAAAAATACTCTGTATTATTAATTTTTGTAACCTTAGTACCTAGCACTGTTCTGGGCACAGTATGTACTTATTAAGTATTTGTATTGATGGATGGATGGGAAGATAGATGGATGGATGGAAGATGGAAAGATGGTTGGATGATGGATAGAAGATGAATGGATGGAGGATGGATGGGTGGAGGCTGGAGGCTGGATAGAGGATGGCTGGATGGCTGGATGGATGATGCATGGATGGATAGATGGATGAAGTGATAGTTAGTGAGCCAAACCACACTGAACTATGACTAGGGGAACACAGACATTTATGGTCAGCCCTCTGGGCATTCCTGCCTCATTGACTGTTGGATTCTCATCACTAAGCATGGTACGTGGCACATGGCAGATTTTCAGTGTTTATTGAATGGAATTCTTAGAGAACCTTTGGGAAGGTCAGCATTTGAACCTGGGCTGAGTCTTGGCAGCCCCAGCCTGCAGACAGAGGATGGCTGAGATGACCCAGGGATGGGCTAACTTCAAGAACTGGTAAATGATTGCAGACTTTTGCCCCATCAGTGGATTCTGGGCCCTGGCCACCTCTTGGGGCTGTCAGGGAAGGAGATTTTGCAAATCTCCCCTGTGAATTCTTCAGAAGTGCCCTGCCCTCACTTGAGTGGCTGGTGAGGCTCCCGGTGCATCCCTGCTTTCTCCCCTGGTAGGGTCTAGGCCTGTGAGGCAGACACAGAGGCTCGAGTGGCGGGGGGGAGAGGGCTGGGGGTGGGGAGACCACCGAGATGGGATTAAGTGCTTTCCTCTCTTCTTGCCAGACCAGTGAGAATTTGGCTTTAAATTTTTAACCTAAATAGAGTTATATTCATTCTCTTCCCCGCTAGATGCAAAGCGCTTTTTTGGAGCAATTAAGGAAAAGGCTAAATCAGTCCATTTTTAAGAGCTCAGTCTGCCTATGTGGCTGGCTAAAATTAGCGTCTCCATAAAGGGAGAGGAGCAGGGGGGAAGAGAAAGCTGGATTTGGCTTTAAGACACCCATTCACTGAGGCTGGGGGTGATGCCAGGCCTCTGCCCTGCGGCGCCCAGATCGTGGGGAGTAGGGCCTCCAGCTCCATTTGGCTTCTACTGACCAGGACACAGTTTCTCGTCCAACTGCTGTCTCCTGTCTTAGGTCTTTCCCAGTTCTCTGATACGGTAGAAGGAGTGGGTTTGCAGAGAGACTGGGCTTGAACTCCAGCTTCACTGCATACCTGCTGTGTGGTCCTGGGCAAGTCACTTCACCTCTCTGAGTTCGCAATTTTTGCATCAGATAAATGCTACCTTCTCACCATCAGTCCTTCCCTCTACCACCTGACTGTCCATGACACAGGCTGAGGCCCACACAGCTTAGAATATGAAATAATGGTCCTCCTACCATGACCCCCACCTCAGTTTATAATTACCCATTGCCAGCGTGTTTACTATTTGACCACAACCGACTCCTCCATTGGGCTGGAAGCCCCTGAGGGCCTTGTCTTCTTGTTCATTGCTGGCACATTATAGGTGCACAGCTATTATATATTTCTTGATGAATGAATTCGTAATGACCACATGGGCCAATCCCCTTACCTCTCAGAGCCTCAGTTTCCTAACAGTAAAATGTGAATAAGAATTTGTTTCTTCGCAGGTGAGAATTGAGTGCGATAAATCCCGCATTATCAAGCTCATATTCCGTGCCAGGCTTTGGGGATAGAGCAGTGAGCAGCACAGGTGTGGTCCATACCTTTAAGGAGCTACAAACTAGTGAGAGATAATGTATGTTTTAGTACCTAGGAGAGTGCCTGCCAATTACTCTCAGTCGCATAATGAATGAATGAGCAAATGAATGAATGCGTGGAGGGAAAATCGTCTCCCTTCAGCGACTGTTCTTAACTCTCACCTGTAGCATTTTCACTGCACATCATCTGGGCGAGTTGAGTTTTGTGCTGACAGTTTAGAGACTTGGTCCCACTCTGGCTGTGCTGTTCTGCTGTGTCCCTCACCGTCTCTGGGCCTCATTGTCCCATCCTTAAGGTGAGGGGGTGGGGCTGTCATCTCAAACTCTCTTTGAGCTGGAAGGATGTTCTGGTCCCTTGTTGACAGGGCTTCAGAAGCTTCCAGGGCAGAAGTCCTGTCACCACCCCTTTCCTCCTGGTCTGATTCTTCTCTAGGTCTATCTGATGCCAGTTCAACTCCCCGGGGGAGGGTGAATTACTCACAAGTGCTATCTGCCCATCTCCCTGGCCTCTCATCTGGGACATAAGCATTTAGGTTAACACATTAGGCCAAAGCAGGTGAGGCACGTGGGAACCAGAGCCTTTTGACAAACATCTCTGGGCTTCTCTCGGGGCCAGCCGCGGAGGATGTCCCCAGACATTGGCTTGGGCTCTTCAACGCCCCGCCCACAAAGGCCGGTCCAGCCCACACCCGCGGGTCCTGAAAACTCCAGGCACCGGGTGTCCGGTCCTCCGCCCCGGGACTGTGTGGTGGAAGAGCCCTGGGCTGCGGGCCTCCCCCACGGGCCAGCTCAGGCCAGACAGATGAACCCCAACTGTGGCCTCAGTCAGTCACGGTGAGGCAGAGAAATCCTACATAGACTTCCATGGCCATGTCTGGGAGATTAGGGGATTCTCTGCGATTTAGATTAATCAACAGATTTTTGCAGACGAAAAGGGGGCTGTCACTGAGCATATGGTCTCCCCCAGGCCTGAGCTTCAAGCTTTCCTGGGCAGCAGCCCACGCACCTCCCACCAGCCCAGTGAACTGGTGCATCGGGTTCCCATCGCAGGTGAGTACCCACATCCCCAAAGAAGTGAAGGGACTTCCCTTGGGGAACTGGGGAGAGAAACTGACCTTAACTGGGCTCCTTGGGGGGCAGCCCTTGTACCAGGTGCCTTCCTGACCTGTCTTCCCCTAATGCTCACCTCACCTTATGAGATATGCTGGGACTCCCCTGGTTGTCCAGTGGTTGAGACTCTGCGCTTCCACTGCAGGGTCGGAGATCTAAGATCCTGCATACTGCGTGCGGCGCAGCCAAAAAATTTTAAAAAAGGAAAAAAAACAAGGAGCTGTGCACCATTATTATCCCCGATGGGGAAACTGAGGCTCGGGTATGAAGTCACTTAGGGCTGGTGAGGGGCAGTGCCGTATTTCACACCTGGCTCTGGGAAACTTCAAAGTCCCTTCTCTGTGTTTAGCGCTACAAAGCCCACGGAGGGAAGCCACTTCTGGGAAATGGAGATATAAAGAGAATTCATGACTATAATATATTTGCATGGATTTCCACCACATCTGAAGGATTTTTATGTATTTATCATCTGGTGAAACCACCACAACCCTTTGAAGTAAGCAATATAGGTGTTTATCTAACAAATATTTGTGTAGTACTTACTGTGTGCAGGGCACTTTTCTAAGTGCTTCATAAATATTAATGTGTTTAACCTGCATTAAAAACTCCATGAGTTAGACTCTATTATTTTCCTTATTTTGTAAATGAGGAAACAGAGGCACAGAGAGGTTAAGTAACTGACTCAAGGCTGAACAGCGAGTGAGTGACAATGCTGGGATTCCATCTCTGGCAGTCTAGCTCCTGGCTCTTACCCCTCGCTCGTCTGCTGCCTTGTCCGCCACATTTTAGAGGAGGAAAGGTTAGGCTCAGAGCAGGGAGTGACCTGCTCCAGGATGGGCAGTGGGTTAGTGGCAGGGCTGAGCCTTGAGCAGGGCCTGACCTTGGGACAGGAGCCGAGGGACACCCCCTCTTTCCCCTGCCCTGGGCATACCAGGTCCCCTGCTTGGAGGGTGCTCTTTGTCTCACAGCCAAGGTTGATGAGGCTGGATCCACTTCAGTTTATCTGCCCCAGGGTTGGGGCTGAAGAGAACGGAGCTCTAAGTGACAGGCGGGGGCAAGAGGGATTAACAGAGCTGGAGACTGTCAGTGCCTGAACCCCACATGCGGGCTACAGAATCAGCGAGCTTTAAGATCTTTATCTCACTGTGGAAATATAATAATCCCTCCCAGGACATGTGGCCTCACTTGCTTCTTTTCTGTAGCTCTGTCCTGCTGTTTATCTCAGTCATTCCTTCCGACACCAGCCTGAGAAGTGGGAGGGAGGGTGGTGTTGTGTGGTCCTCACTTCTCAGGGATTTAGTGCTGGGACGCTATGACTACCTCGGGCATCGCTATCACTTGCTTTTGGGGTTTCCGATCAAAGTGGAGCCCGAGACAAGGATTCGTGTGCAGGTAGTTTATTTGGGAAGGACCCCAGGACACACCAGCAGAGGAGGGGGCGAGGGAGACAGAAAAAGGAAGGAAGCTGATACAGCTGCAGCTGGATGGGCTGAGAGGCAGTGTGGGGACACGCCTCAGGATCGCCAGGAAGCTGGGATGTTTATCCACCAATCCCCATCCCTCACTGATGGAGGGTCTCTGAGGGACGTCACTGCTCCCTGCCATACCCAGGCCAGTCGCGCCCACGTAGTCTCCCCTTAGATGGAGAAGCGCAGGCTGGATGCCAGCCCAGCGTCCACTCCCTCAGTCCCCTTACTGTGCTGCTGCCACCACGCCTGCTAACTGAGCACTTTCTGTGAGCCAGTCTGCTGCTCAGGGCCTTCCCTGAGTTATCTCACCTACAACCCCATTTCACGGACATTATTGTCCCCTTCCTACAGATGAGGAAACTGAGGCAGAGAGAGGGCCACGCACAGAGCCTGTGGGAGAGTTGGGATTCAGCCCCAGTCACTTAGTCATCAAGCATTTAATAAGCACCTACTATGTGCTCGATTCTGGCTGGGACTCGAAAACCCATACTCATAACCGTTGATCCCTCTGCGGACAAGCTCTCATCCCTTCTGTGTACAGAGACTGTATTTTCTAGGTTCTCCAGGATGGTCCCCATTGCAGGTTTTTTTTTAATCTTTTTCAATAAAGACAATCTGTGACATACATAACCAAATGCATGCTAACGTTTAAACCTTTGTAAGACTGTGCGCGAATAAATTCACTCTTCCCTTCCCAGCGGGAAAGCCACGTCTAACAAGAAAGTCTAGTTTGGGCTGGGGAAATGTGGTCTTTGAACCAGAGGGTGGGGCATCTGATTCAGGCTCAGAACCCAGGGCTCTGGAGAGGCACTGCCTGGGCTGCAGTGCTGATGAGGTCCGTGGGGTTCCCCAGTGCGTTTCCAGCGCTCAGAACACAGCAGGGCTGCCTGGGCGATGCACCTTACCCACTCTTCTCCCAGCAAGTCTCGGCCTCCCGTGCTTCTTGCCCTCCTTCTGTCTTCATCTCTCACTGCTCCCTTGTCCTCCTGTTGGGAGTGGACCCTGTCAGGCAGTGTGGCTCCATGGTTATGACCACAGGCTCTGGGGCAGGTCCTTGGGTTTGAGCCCTACGGTGCGCTGGCTGTGAGACCTGGATGCTCTGGGCCTCGGTTTCCTCATCTGTGAGATGGGCTTAAGACAGTAGCAGACACTGACAGTGCCCAGCCATAGCCCCCTTGGCATTTCTGTAAAGACCACAATCTGTTCTCTGTGAACGCAGCGACCCTCTGCCTGGGGGCAGCATTCCTGGTCTGGACACCTGGACACTCATTCCGGGAGTGTCTTCTACACTGGCTCCCAGAGATACACAGTGGGCTTGGGCTCCGCGGTGGTAGTTGGTGTGGTAACACAACAGAATTGACTGCCTTCTCTTCCCCACTCCCTCACCGAAGTTTCCTGGGTTACCTCCCAAAGAAGCTACCTGCACTTGAATTCTTTTGCGAGTCTGTATATGGGGGAGCCCAAACCAAGCCATCATTCCACCTACTTTAGGGGGCAGCTGCGGGGATTTTGCGAGTATGTATTTGTAAAACATAGAACGGTGCCCAGGCCACAGAAGCAAACACCCCCATGCTTAGTGCTCCAGCTGGTCAGATACACCAGATTCAGCACCGTCTCTGTGCTTTGACTCCTGCTGTCCCCTCTGCCTGCTCTGCCTTTCCCTCCTCTTGACCTGGCTTATGCCAAGATGTCCCTCTGGATTCAGCTTGGAAGTCACCTCTTCCTGAAAGCCTTCCCTGACCATGCCCTGCACTTGGCTGGCTGGGGTATCCTTCCTCCGTGTTCCCACAGGCTTCCTTCCTCCGTCATAGCATTTACACCCAGGATTATAATCCTCTTCTGACCGTCCCTTGTCCCCAGTTGTTCCTTGAGGCCAGAGAACACGCTAATTGCTCTCTGGTTCTCTGGGAAAGGAGGGAGCAGGTGTGTGTGTCATGCACATCCCTCTGCTCCCCGCGGTCCCTGGCACATGTCTGCAGTCATGGAGTGATGATGGCTTAGAGCCCCCACAGGGGAGCGGCACTAGAGCACAGGACTGCGGACCCCCAGCTCTTTCCCCACCCTTTCCTCTCTCCTCACCACCTCTGGGGTCACCCAGTGGGACAGGATGCTGGGGCAACTAGAGCTTGAAGAAGGGAGGCATCCAAGGTGATGGGAATTGGTTTCGTGAGGAAGGGTTAAAGGGCCTTAAAGTTAAGGTCCCATCTGGTCAGGAGAAGACCAGAGGGAGAGAGAGGGGGGTTCAAAGCTCCGGGATGTGCTTTGCTTTGCTTCTACTTGATGATGGTGATGATGGTTATTCAATGAAGAAGATGGTGAACCAAAGTTTTCCCCATCTGCTGATGATAACAAAGAGGATACAGATGGATTTTAAAGCCAGAGAAGTTGCAGTCAGACCCAAGAAGGAACTTCCCACTCTCTGTTTGAGCAGGGTTGGCTGTCATCCGATTCTCAGCAGGCATTTAACAGAATGATAGACTCAGGGAAAAGAGAGCCTGGAACACAGAGATGTGGACAGAGAACGAAGACCCGAGGAGAGAGAGGATAGAGGCAGGGAGAGGCAGAAGCACAGAGGATAGGTAGAGTGCTGTGGGTCTCCAGCAACTGCTACAGCCGAAAGAGCTCATGAGAGGGAGGGGCCTGGAGGCCCAGTTCCCTGCTCTACTGCCAAGTTGCTGGATGACTTCAGGTGAGTCGCTTCACCTCTCTGGGCCTCAGTTTCTTTGTCTGTAAAATGCGGATACGTCGCCAGCCAACTTCACCAACTATATCCTAAGTTATTGGATGGAAATATGCTTTACAACGTTTAAAACACAGTTCAGATGAAAAATAAACAGGGTAGGAGATATGGGGATATATGTATACGTATAGCTGATTCGCTTTGTTATAAAGCAGAAACTAACACACCATTGTAAAGCAACTATACTCCAATAAAGATGTTAAAAAAAAAAAAAGGGTGAGGAGAAAAGAAGCAGAAGAAAGCCAAGTATATGCTTTTTATTCTGTTGCAAACCATGGCTGGTGACACAGGGATGCTATTTAATGAGCAGCTACTTTACACCTAGCACTCCACTATGAGGATTCCTTTAATCCTCACAATAGCCTATGTCGGAGGCAGTGCTTCCATTTTACAGATGAGACTAATGAGACCCAGAGAGGTCATTTCAAAGTATCAGAGTCATACAGCAGCAAGTGTCAGAGTCAGGATTAGAACTCATTGCTCCTCCAAGTCAAAGCCCTGGCTCGTTCCTTTTGCCATATTATCAGAGCTGCCATGGTCAGATGTCCCATGCGCATCTTATGACCTGATGGCCCTTCTCCCCCTGCCCAAAATAAGAGATAAGAAGCCACGACCCAGGAAATCTTTCCAGTTCCATAGGCCTCCCTGTTCCTCCCCAGGAAGCCCTGCACAGGCTCCCCTGCCCTCTGAAAGGGGGCATCGAGCCCAGTCTGGGGCTTCATCATCCACCCAACCAGGCCTCAGCTGAGAAGAAGTTGGGCGCTGAGCCCAACAGATTAAGATCCCAGGCACCGTGGCCAAGCCTGATGGCCTTGCCAGGCAGTGGGCTATGCTAATTGCTCTGTCAACAGTGGACCTTGTTTGCATATATGCAAATTGAGGGGCTTATTAGCTCTTCTCCCAGATGGGTCAGTTCAGGCCTCAGGCTGACCACTGCACTGCCTGCTTTGAAGGCTTCGCTAGCCAGTGGGACAAATGCCCATCCAGATGGAGGACACAGCAGGCAGGGATGGCCCGTGGCTTTAGCAGGTGAGGGGTTCAACTGGGACCTGAGTGTTTTGATGGGGGTACCAGAGGCTGTGGTCTGACGTTCCTGTGGCTCCTCCAAACTGGGGCGCCCCAGGATATCCCAGGGCCTGCCCTGGGCCTTCTCCTCTCTGACCTTGTTCCCACACGGGCCTAGTAACAGCAGGTGTCCACTGTCCAGCTGCGAGGGTGCCCGCAGACCGAAGGGCATCCACAGAGGAGGACCCTGGGCCTGTGTCCTTGAGCCCAGCCAGGCAGCTGCTCAGAGCTCAGACATCATTGAACCTCATTGGCCCTTCTGTCAGGCTGGGCTCAGAGTACGGGGCTTCAAGTCTTCTGTCCAATGTCCTCCACCGCCAGGTCTAATGCTTCCATCCTATAGCCAAGCCCTCAGGCTGGACCCCCATCGCCTGCCTAGATCATCACAACAGTCTCGTCACTCATCCTGCCTCCACTCGTCCCCCACTCCCTCCTCCTCCCTGAAGCCCAGCTGAGATTTTCAAACTACAAATCTGACCACCCCTTTCCCTTGCTTAAAACTCTCCATGGCTCCCTAGTGCCCAGCCATAAAGTCCAAGCTCCTAACCTGGCCTATACCCATTACATGGGTTTCCAATCCCAGCTTTTCTCGTCAGTGTCCAGCACCCTCTACTTTGCTCCAGCCCCCCGAGTTCCTTGAGGGCAGGACCCAGCATTGCTGGCTGGGTATAGGGCCGTGGCCCTAGACCTTATCACATTTCGATCTAAGGGGAACGTGAATGTCTATTCTGTTTTTGTGCCACGATGTTTTCACATGGTTGCCTTGGAAAAGACACCTACAGAAGAAGGAAGGCAAGATACGGGGAGCTGTCTGTCCCCATCTCCCTGGGACAGGGCAGCCTCTCGGTAAGTCTGAATTGAGTGGGAAGGACAAGGGTCCACAGGTGACTCACAGACACCCCCTCCTCTGCTCCATGCATGGAGCCAGGGCCCTCACGCCCGCTGCCCCCCGTGTAGCCGGGTCCTGCCTAGAGACGAGGCTGCCCCCCATTTCCTTCCTTCCTGAAATAGCTGATTTGGCTCTACTCCCCACCCTGGAGGGAAACTGGCCCAGCTTTCCTTCCACAGCTGGTTTCTGCCTCTGCTCCATCCTGACCTAGACTAGCCTGGGTCTGGAAGCTTCTGGAAGCATCTAAGTCCAGTCCCTCAGTCCACTGAGGACATCTGCAGGGCATTCTAAGTCTGACCAGAGAAGCCTCCAGTAAACACAGCCCTCAGACCACCAAAAAGAATGCCCAGAACCCTGCAAAGTGAAAGCCCCTCACGCCATCTGAAGACGATAAGTCATAACCTCCCAGCCCTGGGCCCCGGAGAGCCTGGACAGACGGGGATGAGGGCCAGGCTGGGAGGGGCAGAGGGCTGGCTTCTCTTGAGACCCCTTTTCTGGGTGACCTGGAGTCAAACATTTAAGTTCTCGGTGCCTCAGTTTCCTCATCTGTCAAGCTGGAGGATCACGGAGAAAACAACAAGACGCCAGACTAGGAGCCCCAGTGATGGATCATTATCGTGGGTGAATCATGGGTGCCTTGGAAAACATTCCTTCCTGCTGCTTTGAATTATCTGACTTTAAAAAAAATCACTTTTTTTTCTATTACAAAAGTAATACCCAAAAGCTGGAGATAATTTGGAGCATTTAGAAAGGCACAAAAAGGAGAATACCACCACTCAGGTGACCACTGTTAACTCCACAGTGATTATACTGCCAGCCATTTCTGTGCACGGAGACAGAGGGTTTTGCAGGGGAAACAGAAAGGAATTTATGTGAATTTTTATTTTGTTTTTTTTAAGTTATCGTCGGCTTAGGTTTTGTGGGGAGATGGCAGCTTCCTGCCTTTGTTCCCTGACCCTCGCGTGGGCATCTGAAAGCCACCCATTACCCTGTTTTTGCCACCAACTTCCTCGATTCATATTCCCTATAAACCACCATGGGGAACTTTATAGAGCCACAAAGGCGTTCAAAGTTAATGGCAAAACTAACCATGTGAAAACTCTCCTGTAAAATCCACCTCCCTCCTCTCCCCAGAGCCTGAATGCCCCTGCCCCTACCAGGCCCCGCGAGACAGCCCATTCCCTGCTGTCCCAGTAGCATTGGGTCCCAGGACAGGGGATGGGGGTGGGGGGCAGCGAGAGAGTCCTAGGGGTGACCTTCCCTCCGCCAGGACATGCAGTGCACACATGCTCTTGCCAGCGCAACACAGAAGCGATAAGTATAGGGACTGTAATTTATGTAGACATTTTGGAGTCCAAACAGAAGGGTGGGGAGGGGCTAATGAAATGACACCCTTCATGTCAGCTTCTCGGGGCAGGGAACAGAGCAGGTCGTAACACATGGGGGCATTTGCTAGCCTGAGGATGGAGGTTAGATAAATCCAACCGCTGCCCCTGGGCTTCCCTACTGAGGTCAAGGCTCTGTCAGGGGATGGAACCCAGGACTGGGAAGGAATTTAGCCACTCCTTTATTCATCCCTTCAATAAATATTTCCAGGCTCCGTTCCATCTCTTGCCCAAGCCCTCCCAGGCAGAAAGGGAAAGACCTTGCCCCGCTTGGTCTTTTAGGGGCGAAATGTGAACAGGGCAGTGAACAAAGCATGGACGTGGCACTGAACCTGCCTTTGCTGTGTGACCTTGGGCAAATCATTTGCCCTCTCTGATCCCGTCCAGACATCCATCTATTGAAGAAAACAAGAATATTATAAAGATTGAGTGCATAGTAATGAGGAAGCAGGCAGAGGGGGAGTGCATGATAAACGGCAGTTTTTCCTCATCCTCCATCATTTTCCCAATTTCTTGCAAACTGTGAGAGAGCATAGAACCCTTGCCTGTTTGTCTCAGAACCCAGAGCTGGAAGGCTTAATCAGTTTGTGGACTGCCCTTCCCTCTCTTTTAGAAGAAGAGGCTTATGGGGTGTGGGGAAGGGGGGTGGGGATTATAGAGGAGGTGGGGCAACTCTGATCTACTCTGGGCCCTTAACTGACTCAGCAGATGACCTTGGCTGAGTCATTGCTTCTCTCAGGAGAGGCTGGAACTGAGCCAGCGCCCTTTCTCCTGGGCCCTCCAGGGAGTGTCACTCCAGGGTAGGGGGGGGTGACAATATTGAGAGATCAGGCTGCTCCTCCCACTAGCGCAGCCACTCCCTGGCCGCACCCCCACTCTCGGGGGCAGAAATATCTGCTTTTGGTCCAGGTGGGAGGAGCTAAACCAGAGGATTACTCTGCCCAGCCTCATTTGATGGGTAAGGAAACTGGAACTGGTTTCTGGCCAAAGTCAGCACAGGTGACTCAGGTGGGACCAGAGTCTGGCCCAACAAACTCCTCTCCCCTCTTTCCCCAGCCCTCTTTACTGCCTCTCTATCTACAGCACATTCACATCTCTGTAAGTGGCCAGCTAACATTACCCTTGATTAATAAGTGAGGAAAGCGAGGCTCAGAGAGGTTAGGTGACGTACTCAAGGTCACACAGCTAGTTAATGGCAGGATCAGAACAGAAATAAAACGTATGTCTCCTAGCAGATGCCAAAAAAAAAAAACCAGAATCAGCCTTGATTCCTCTCCTTCTGCTACTCTGCACGTCCATCCAGTCTAAGAACAAGTCCTGGCCACTCTTCCCCCAACACATCCCAAATCTGATTGCTCCTCTCTGTTGCCGCTGCCACCCCCAGTCCAGGCCACCACTGCCGTCCTGCGTTTGTCACAGCCTCCCAACTGGCCTCCAGTGGCTGCCACCCTCACCTCTCCCCGCCACCACCCCCCCCCCACCTCCTCAGGGAGTCCAGAGAGATGTTATTAAAATGTAAATAGACCGCTTCCAGGCTTAAAACTCTCCAAGGTTTGCCACTGTACTTGAAGTCAAATCCCAGCCCTTATCCTGCCTCCTCTGGTGGTGACCACCCTCTCACCTCAGCTAGTCAGGCCCTCTTCCAGGCTCATGCTGTCCGGCCACTCTGGCCTCCTGGCTTTCTTCTAGGTGCGCTAGGAGCTGGCCGGACCGGACTGTAGGCCTTTGAACTTGGAGTTGCCCCTGCTTGCATCCCCCTTCGCAGGATCTTCCCATGGCTGCCGCCTTCCCCTCCTACGGGGCTCAAATTAAGTCAGAGAGACCAGGACATGCTTTCCCTGACCACCCCGTTGAAATAACTCCTTCTCGCCGCTTTATTAACACATCTGAGCCATCCTTTGGGGCACTTGTCAATGTCATTAATAATTTTGTTGGGTCCTTTCTCTGCTTGTTCATCATCTGATTCTCTGCTAGCATATATGATTACTATTACTGAAAAGTTTGTACCTCCTACATACCAGGACTGTTCTAGGTTTTTACACACGACTCATTTAAATTCACAACATCTCTGTGAGAGAGGTACTATTACCATCTCCATTTTACAGATGAGGATACTAAAACCCAGAGAGGTTAAGTAATTTGCCCAAGGCCACACAGCTGGTTAGTGGTAAAATTGGGATTTGAACGCAGGCAGTCAGCTCTAGAATCCAGGCCACAACAGCAGACTATAAGCTTCACCAGGGCAGGGGCTAGGTCGGTATTGTCCCCCCAGCCCCGCTGTGTCCCCAGTGCCTGGTGCAAGTTCTGGCACAGAGAAGGTGCCCCGTAGATGTTTGCTGAGTGAAGGAACGTGGGTCACGGCAAGCAAGAGATCTCATATTCAGCTTATATCATTGCTCAGAAATCAGGGGAAATAAAAATAAAAAGTGGAAAACACAAGCCTGTATAATTTAAAGAATGAATGTTTTATCCTTGAATGAGCGAGGTTGTTTCTATTCAAGTACAGAGTAGCCTGCCAGCCCCCTTGCAAACAAGTTAATGTTTTATATACATTTAGAAAGCCAGAGCATAATCCCAGTGCTTGAACTACGCATCCATGAGCACTTACACCATCAGTAAGATGTGCTCCCCAGCGTGCGTCTGGTGCTGTCTCGGGGACTCATGACAGGCTAGGTGCACAGAGGGAGTTCCGGGGTCATCCCCCAGCAGCCCGCCTCTTCTGCACCAACAGCCAGGCCAGATGTGTGTCACCCACAGTGCCTACATCTGTGTGCCCAGCCCCTGCTGGTCAGCTCTAAGAGATAGAACCAGAGAGCCTTCGGGGAAGATGTGTGGCCATAGTGGGGAGTGTTTGGTGTTCAGGGGAGATACTGGGGCTGGGACAGTCCCCAAAGTTTCAGGGCGAGGGGCAGACTTGAGTGGCCTTTCAAGGCAAGAATGACACACACAGAGGGAGGGGGTGAGCATCCCGGCACAGTTCAGAGGCTCAGACACATTGCTGTGCTAATCATTAGCGTCCATACCGTGAATGTTCTCAATCATGGAGCTAATGTTGCTAATAATAAGAGGTGATATATTCTGACGCCGCCCCTCTGGCTGGGTGCCCGTCCAGCCGGACCTGCTTCCCCAGCACCGCACAGCTCATGGGCTGTCAGCAGCAGGCCAGTCCCACAATTGGCCCTAATAGGCCTTTGTTACATGGGCCGGTCATAGAAACCTTGGGTGGCTTTCTGAGGGTTCCTCCAGGGTAGGGCCCTGGCTTCATTTATCCATCTCACCATCCTGGTTCCACCGTTTCCCAGCTGTGTGACCTTGGGCGAGTCATTTCTCCCCTATGTTCCTCGTCTGTAAGATGGGTACTGTAAAGCCTAGCCTCAAAGGTGGTTCTGAGGACTCTCTGAGATAAAGTGAATGCAGCGCTGAGTGGCACACCTGGTGCAGGTTTCCTATATGCTAGGTATTGTTATGGTAAGTCACGCGTTCATTTCTTCAATAGCAAGAATGTAGGCTTTGGAACCAAGTTGACCCGGGGTGGAGTCTGCTGCCACTCACTCTGAACCTGGGCCTCTCTGAACCTCAGTTTCTTCATCTGGAAAGTGGGGATAATAGCCACCTTATGGGGGCTTGGGAAGATTAGAGATAGTCCGTATATAACACCTGGCCTGAGATACTTAAGGTGGCTTAAAGTTAGGTCCCTACTGTGTACCAGTCACCGTGCCCCACCCTGGAGATACTGGTCCCAGGATTCTGTTTTAGCTCCAGGTGTTTGAAGAAGGGTGGCCAGGGCCAGAAACACTGGGTGCCTTGAAGAGTTACTTGTGGGGCTGGGTGAGAATAGGTGTGTGTAAATACTAGTTTGGGACCAGGCAGTCCACAAATGTTCCACCCTGCCCTCCTCCCTGGATTCCAGAAGGTCTAAATCCCTTTCTCAGAGCCTCCCCAGGAGCTGAGATCCCTGACTTCAGGGGAGCATCTTCCAGGCACCCCAGTGATCTAGCTACCCCATCAAGGCCACCAGCACATTCATTGGGGCAGCTGCCACCTCTCCGTGATCTCACCAAGTGGGGTCACAAACATCAGTGCATTCTAGACTGTTCCAAGTGGAGAGCGTCTGGTCTGCCTGCTGGCCTCTGTTACCACATCAGCCTCCCCACCTTGGTGCCTTAAGGGGAAAAAAGCAGGGGCAGTGCCTGTCCCAGTTTGCACTAGAGAAAACAAAGTTTCAGGCAGGTTATGTGACCTGAGCAAGGTGGCCAGGTGGTGAGGGATGTGACTCAGCCCCCATGAGTCGCTGAGACTTCTGGGTCCCCAGGGCCTTTGCACGTGCCACGTCCTCTGTGTGTGGTGTTATTTTCTCACTTCAGTTAGGTCTCTGTTCAACTATTACCTCCTCAGAGAGGCCTTCATGGACAACTTGTAATAGTCAGGGTGATTAACACTAGCTGCTATAACAAACAACTCCAAACTCTTAGTAACTTAACAATAAAAATGTAATTCTTGCTCAGGCCAGATCAAGAGCATTTATTCCTGCTTTCGTTCAGAGGCTCCCCCCGGGTGGCTTACCTCCAAACAGTGGCTCAGAGATCCCAGCCTTTACCATTTTGTGCCTCTGTCTTTCCTGGGGGACCCTTGGGGCTCCTCACTGGCTCCTCTGTACGCATTCTGCTGAAGAGGAAGAGAAAGAATACACAGAGGATCTCAACTAGTGTGTCTGGAACCAGGTCCAGAGTGGCACACATCACTTACGCCCACATTCCAGTGGCTAAAGCAGGTGTCGTGGTCACGTCCGACTTTAGTGGGAGCGGAAGTGCACTCCACCACGATGGGCAGGGGCGGCAGGGTGAATATTGGCTGACCAGTGATTCACACTAGGGCAGAGGGGCTCACAGGATGTCTGGGGCCAGGCCTGCATATTGGTGAAAACCAACAGTTTCTGCCCCATCACCTAATCAAAGATAGCTTCGTAGTGTTTCCCATCACAAGGGTGCCAGACAATTTGTCATCCATATGGGACAATTTTAAAGGGAAAGGAGTCATAATGATCATGCACTGGACAAAAGGCTTAAACCAGGATTGCTGCAGGCATTCCGGAATGTGTGGTCACCTACTCTCCATCCCTGGGCCTGCCTTATTGTTCTTTTTCACCCTTGTCTCTGCATAACATTTACCATCTGTTTACGTTCCATTGTCTATCTTCCCCACTAGGATGTGGGGTCCATGAGGGCAGGGACTTTCCTAGGTACACTGACTGCTGTCTCCTCAGTGCCTAGAACCGGACCTGGCATATCACAGGTGCTCATTATATGCTTGTTGAATGAATGAACGAATTTACACAATCATCCCACAGATCCATTTTGGGCACCAGCTGTGTGTTAGCCCCCAGTGTTTCTGCCCTCGTGGAACTAAACTCTAGTCAGGAAAGCAGACCCCGAATCAGGCAGAGTAAGTTTCAGGGGCTCTGGGTGGGGTCAGAACAGATCCCCCGTGGAGGTGATGTTTGGGCTGAGGATGTTTACAAAGCAGAGACCGCGGACTCAGTTCTAAACAGCCTTGAGCTCACAGTCCAGTTTGGCCGTTTAGATGCTGTGTGAGCCCGAGTATGTTGCTTGACCTCTCTGAACTTTAGTTCGCACACCTGGAATGTGCGACCAAGTGTCTGTATCTTTGCAGGGTGGAGGCGATGTTAGACTGCCATCTTGCTGGTATTGGTGGGGATCCAGCAAATGGCGTTGGTTGTCATCATTGTTACCTCTCTTATGTAGATTTTAGACTGGAACCTCCATCACTATGACTTTGGCCTCTGGCCGTGTGAGGGACATGAAGTTCCTGCCCTACTCATTATGCATCCCCTTAAAGCTCCCAAGTCCCTAGCGACGGCGCCCCTGAGGACCTGATGCTGCTTCCTGGGGTAGGGCCGTACGCTCTGGTTTCAGCGTGGCCAATTAGTAGCTGTGTGATCCTATACAGCTTACTCAGCCTCTCTGAACCTGTTTCTTTGAAATAGGGATAGGAAAAGCTATCTTATGGGGCTAAGGTGAGGATTAAAAGAGATAATGCAATTAGAGAGCCCAGCACAGTATCTGCCCCATAGCTATGACGTAATAGCACAGGGGTTGACATTTATTGCTGGCTCTCAGTGTGCCAGCCAACAGTGGTGACATCCCGAGGTTCGGGGGCTCCGGGTGTGAGCTCCCAAGGGCACCCAGGTCCCACCCAGCAGCAGTGGTCACGGGGCTCCGCGGCACCGAAGGGAGAAGCGTGTCTTGAGGTTTGTTCCTATTGTGCCCTGCTGTTTAGAACAGGTGGCCGATGGCGAGGCTGCCAGAGTCACGCAGACGTGCCCGGGCCTTGCTTCAGCTCCAGCGTAAACCGTGGAACAGTTATGGCTGGTTTTGTCCTCTTGAGCTGTTCGCCCCATTATGGTCCGCAGACGGCTGTAACGGGCTTTGAGGAGGCTTCCACCGGCACCCTCCTGAGAGATCCTCTCAGCAGAGGTGGCTCAGCCACAAGGCTGGGGCGGGGCTCAGAGCAGCTCAGGAATCCACAGTCCCTGGGAATCAAAAAGCCCCGGCGTGGGGCTGAACACACCATCCCTGCTCAGCCAGGCCCTGGTGACTTGGCTCACTAACGGGGAGGAGAGAACAAGGTACAGTTACCAGTGAAAACAGCAGCAGCCATGGGGCCCAGGGGGCGGGAGGAGAGCAGTGTTTACTCTGAGCCCAGCGCGGACGGGGCATTTCCTCTTGTAATTCTCATAACCCTGTGGGTTATGTGTTATGATCCCCTCTGTACAGATGCAGTGACCGAGGGTCAGGAAAGTGAAGCAAACTTCCAGGTGGGACAGCTAGGGAGGGGGAGGGGGTGGTGGCTGGTGGAGGGGGAGGGACCAGGCCTTGAGTTCCAGGTGGTCTGAGGCCCAGACATGTGTTGCTCCCGCTATCCTGCACAGCGTCTGTGTAATCCATCACCATTTACCCAGAACCGCCAGTGCTTTATCTCATTTCATTGGTTGCTGATAGATCGGGAGCCCCCTGTAGTAACAGGCCCATGCGTTCATTTAACAGACGGACACATTGAGGCCCAGAGCAGGGACAAGCCTTCCACTGTCTCATAGTGAGTTAATTGTAGGTGCCCATCAATTCCTAGGTTCCAGGTTAGTTTCTTATCACCTGTCTGTGTTGTGTTAGTTAATCTTCATGCCTTTAGGCCGGGCATACCTCCCCATTTCACCCCAGAGTCCCCATCACTCCCTATTGCCTTTACCTGGGCTGATTTTCTCATTCATATAGCCTGCCTGATACCATCGAAATGTGCCTCCCTGCCTGGGCTCCCCATACAGGGACTTGGATAGAACCTGACCTTGCTGCTCTGCCCCCTATTTTGAGCACACCCTTGCCCCTTTCAACGCCTGCCAGTGCCAACTCCCGCCAGTGCCAACTCCCATTTTACACCTTTTTTTCAAACTTCTCTCCTTCGTGAAAACTTCCCCATTCAAAGTGCACTCCCTCTGTTTCCTCTTGACTCTGCTTGACGCTGAGGGAAAGCAAAGGAGAGGCCGCTCAGCTTTCTCTTCTCTGACCTTAATGCTTGGCTCAGGGAGGCTGGTGTCAGCCCTGTCACCTCCCTGACTCTGTGCTGGGTCCTGCCTGGAGAGAATGCATGTGTTTTCCTGACCACAATGCATCTGGTGCTGAGAAACCTTCCCTTCATGGCAGGGAGGGCTGCGTCAGAGGTGAGAGAGGGGCTCTGCCCCCAGGGACGGTCAGCTGTGAGGGGCTGGTGATGGGCAGGGGCTGGCAGAGGGAGGTGTCACTCATACTACCTGGGGGTCCCAGCTGCAGCAGACGGAGTCAAGAAGTCAGGACTACTAGATTCGCTCTTCCTCCAGGCAGCCCTCCAGGACCTTTCCTGATTCTAGCCAGTCTCAAGGGTCTCCAGGGAATTCCTCCTCTAAGGAAGGGAGAGGAAAGAGGAAAGGAAACAAGGGGACAGGAACAAAGGGGGAAAAGTGAGTGCAGGGGAGGAGAGAGGATGAACTCTGGCTACACAAGACAGCTCCATTTTCTTTGACCCTAAATAGCTTAGCTTATGTCGTTCCCACCTGGAATGCACCCCATCCCTACCCCTCCTTATGTCCTTCAAGTTTTAGCCCAGAAGCCACTGCTCTGCCTCCCTGCTCCCCTCCCCCCGGCTCCCTGGGTCCCATGGCACTTTGCATGAGCCTGGATTTCACCCCCTGCCTTTGTCATCGGCACTGCCCCCCACACTGTGACCCCTGGAGGGGGTTGCCCGTTGCGCCAGCACCCCGCAGAGGCGGCGGCATAGAGACACCCTTCACTCGTGCGTGGAAGTTGTTTGAGGGGTGATCCGAGTCTCAGTCTGGACTCTGCCACTTTGTGGCCCTGTGACCTTGGATGAGCCGTTAGTCTCCAGGCCTCTGCTCCTTCGTCTGTAAAATGGGGATAATAATACCTGCTCTGTAGGGTTGCTATGGGAATAAGAATCCAGCATCTGTGTATGCTTGGCATCTGTTAAGGATTCATCAAACATAGCTACAGAGCAGATAAAAGGGGGGCCTGACACAGGGGGCTCACCGACCCCTCCAAGGGCAATTCTGCTGAGCTCCCAAAGGGGAAGGGCACAGAGCACGTGGGGTCCAGGGTTTCCAAAGAGCTGGGTGCCAGTCCCTCCCCAAAACAATTTATAGGGACACAGAGACCAGCTTGGCAACCCTGAAATCAAGAAAGAGTGACCCAGGCTTAGGCGCTGGTGGGGAGGTCGTGGAGCATCTTGAGTGGGGCAGGGACAGGCCAGAGACAGGCAAGGGACAGGCCAGAGGGACAGGCCGGAGGAGGGCAAGCTGGTGTCCCTCTGCCAGTACTAAAGGCCCAGACCCAGCCGATCCTTCCCTGAGGCCTGGGCAGTAACCTTGGGTGAGCCTGGCTCCCAGCCCCCTCCAGGATGAGGAAAGAGAAGCTAATAGCTGTGGGCGGTCAAGGAGGCTGGGAGCTTAATTGATTAATGTTGGTACGTGTTTTGACAGGCCCAGATGCAGTGCTGGCAAAAGGTGAAGTATTAATACATATAATATATAATTATGATGTACCACCGGCCTGGCAATCTGTGTAAATAGTTACCCAGCTGGGAGCTAATCCAGGTAAGTGGGCTGCTTGCAGGCCCCTCTCGGACACAGCAGAACGGCTCCTGCCCTCTTGGAAGGTGCTGGGCTCTGCCTGGCCTTGCCCACTACCGGGGGACTGTTCTGGCTGGTGGGAGGGGGTCACTTCCAGGGCCTTCAGGAACCCTAGACCTTTAAGAGGTGGCAGCCAGGGAAGGAAGGAGACCAGGATGGGCCGAGTGCTGTGCATACACCCTCCCACTTCATGCTCCTATTTACGTCTCATCCTCTCCTCTTTGCAGATGAGGAAACAAGTTCAGAGAGGGTAAGTAACTTGCTTAAGGATGCACAGCAAATGGGTGACAGAGCTGGGATTCAACTCAGGCCCACCTGACTCCAAGCCTGAGTGTTGCTGCTTAGAAGGCAAGACCAAGGCCACCAGTCCCACCCTGTGATCCGCTGTAATGAGGGTCCTCAGGGAGGTCTATAGCATCCTGGGTTTCTCTCCCTAATGTCACTTAAAAGTTTAGTAACCCGGTTTCATAAAGAGAGCTTGGGGAAGACCCCAAGCAACTCTAGGTTTCCCTAACAGCCAGCTACGTGACTTCTGTCTCTGAGTATATGTAGCCCAGGAAGCAGAGCATGGCCAGGAGGTAACATGGGTGTAAGGGGCAGTGGGTGTGAGGCCAGAAGTGGGGCAGAGGCGGGACTGAGAGCTGGAGTCAAGATTCCAAATAACTTTCAACAGCCCTGGCTACCCGCTATGCCGTCCCAGTCCAGAACCCAGGCTCCCCAGCCCTCCACCCTTCTCTGCCCCCCGAGGACGTTTTGAGGGTGGTTCTGGCTCCCGGGAGCTCTAATGCCGCCTCACTGTCTGTCCCCAGGCGGGGCTGAAGCAGGCCCCCATCACGGTGACTCACCTGCAAGGCGGGCCCACGCAAGTCTGGTTCACCACATCCTTCCAGGTCCCTGGACCGCACCGTGCAGCCTCAACCTGGGGACTCCCCGGGCAGGGGGCTCATTCGTCTCTAGGCACCATCATCATCTTCCCAGCGCCTGCCCTTGGCTTCCTGCCTCCCAGCCAGGACTTTAGAAACGCTGCGAGCCAGGCCCTTCTTCCTCCTGGGCTGCAGCCGCTAATGAGATGCTAAGTGCCTATTTTGCAGATGAGGAAATTGCAGTTAAGAGTAACTTTCCCGGGGGGTCACATAGTTGGTTTGCCTGATTCCAAACACCAAGATTTTCCTTCATCAGATTGCCTCTCTGATGGATGGCACTTCCAGGGCAGGGGCTGATACCCCATCAGACGCAGGGCTCCTGTAGGGAAAGAGCTCTGTCTCCTCCATCCGAGTAGGCATTTGCTCAGAGCGTGAACTCTGTCTCTCTCACTAGACCATGAGCTTCCCAAGGGCAGAGGCTGTGCGTCTCCCATCTGCCTGGGACCCTCTAAAAGAAAGAACTATGTCTCCCCCATCAGACTAGGAATATCCTCTGTAGGCCCTTTTCTCTCTCATCAGACTGGGATCTCCAAAAGGAGAAGCTCAGTGCCTCCCCCATCAGACTGGGAGCTCCCTGAGGGCAGGGGTGAGTCTGAAGCATCTCTGTCTCTCTGTGTGCCCTCCACCGCACCCCAGCTCCAACCGGAGGACACCCTGCCGGTGGCATCCCTGACCCTGGCTGCGTCCTGCACAGGCCTCACCCTCAGCCCAAGCAGAAGCTGCCAACAGGCCGCTAAAGCCGCAGTGCACCCCAGGCATTAATTAGTGTTGCTGCTGTTAGGTGTTTCTTCCCATTTATGCAAATCAGCGAGGTAAGAGGCATATAATTAAGTGTTTGTGGTTTAATACTGTGCGGTAGGAAGGAAGATGAATTTTAATTATTGGCTCCTAATTGATTGGACGGCTTGTTAATATCCTGCTGATGGGTGGTCTGAGCCGGTGCTGCCCACCAACCCGGGCCCAGGTGCTGGCACACCACAGGGCAGCGTAGGCTAACAGTCCCTCCGGGAGCCTCCCCGCCTGCCCTTGGTCAAGGGTCATGCTGGGCATTCCTCTGCCCTGCGTTTGGAATTCCTGTGGAAGCTTGCAATTTCTCTCTCTCTCCCTCTCTGCCTTTTGCAGGGCCCTGAGGCTCGTGTTCAGATCCCCACTGTGCTGCTTGCTTACCGTGTGACCTTGGGCAAGTCATCTCCCCTCTCTGAGCCTTGTGTTCTTCAGGTTAAGTGCTGAAGAGTATGAATGAGGGGCAGTGGGAAATTGTCAGGGTTGGGCAGTTAGGAGAGGATGTTCAGAGCAGGGGAAGTCCTGAAAGATAGCATCAAGAGTTGGCAGAAGAAAGGGCAGCCCAGGAAAAGAGTCTGGAGGAGAGAGGAATGCGGGGAGTTTGGAGAGCTGGGAGATGGGCGCAACCTCAGACTTAGGGGATGCTGAGGAATCCCCTCCCACTCATTCCCCAGGGCTCTACTTGAGTGACTCCTCCTCTCAGAACTTCCTCTGCCCCCTGGGATTCCTGGATTGAGGGTCCCTACCCTGGATTTGATGGAGGACTGCTGGGTTTGATGACTTCTCTGTGACCACCCCCCATCATAGTATCTGTCACTTGATGCTGTCACTGCACATTTAGCATGCATCCCTCCCCGCCACCACCCCATCAGACTGCAAGTTCCATGGGGTATAGGGCTAGTCTCTTTCTTTGTTCTGTATCCTGGTGTCCAGCACAGTTCTGGGACTCTCTATTCGTCCAAGATGAATTTGTCCTGTGAAAGAACGATTAGTAAGTAGGGCCAGGTTCAGGCTGGATTTGTCTTCTGAAGACATTCCAAGGCAGGTTGCAGTTTAGATTCTGGAGAAGGTAGGTAATAGGGTGCCGTGGAGGACTCCAAACAGGGAGCTGATGAAATGCTGTGATAAATGGCATCTTCATGGGTCCCCTGTGCCTCCTCTCCCACTCCCCTCCCCTTTGAACATCCAAATCTTGACATGATCCCAGGTCATCAGATGACAAATGTAGAAGCATTTATGGATCTTCTAGGAGGGACAGGGTGTGAACAAGCATTGGGAAGGGTGTGGCTAGAGGGAGAGAAGAAATTCCTCCTCACCAGGAATTTCACCAAACTGGCTTGAGGAGCGTTATAAACAGGTAGAAAAGCTGCAGCCTGAGTTTTTATTAATACGCAGACCCATCTCCTCAGAAAAGCATACTGGAGTTTGAACCTAGCTTTGCGACTTAATCAGCTTTGTAGTCTTTCTGAGCCTCAGTAGACTGAGCTGTAAAATGGGCTCAACCTACTTTACAGGATAGATTGAGAGAATAAACGACAAAGTATTTCAAACAGTCAGCATAGTACTCAGCACATAGTGGGTGTTCAACAAATGGTAGATATTATATTTATTAAATCTCCCAGAATGAGAGAGAGAAGAGGTGAGTGCCGTCTTAATTCCCAGAAGACCCGGCTCTCTCTCCTGGATGCAGCTTCCTGGGGAGAAGCACAGGTGTTTGACTTAAGGCACACATCTGCCTCTGCCCCTTTCTGGCTGGGTGACCTTGCCTAAATGTCCCTCTCTAAGTCAGAATTTCTCTATTGGCAAAATGGGAATCATATAGTACCTACTCTCAGCGCCTGGGGAAGTTTGAATGAGGAAACACGTGGGAAGCGCCTGGCGCTCAGAGTGAGGCTGTTCAGCGAGCTGACAGCTGCTCCCGTCCTGGTGATTATCACCCACTTACAGGGGGAAAAGCAAGTTGCTTTCCCGCTCTATCTGGATCACAGGTCCCGCACAGACGCTCTCGCAGAATCATTGCAAAACCAGCAGAAAGGGTCTATGAGCAACTTTCCTAAACTGTAAAGTGCTAGGCAAATGCAGGCTCAGAGGGCTGGGATCACAGAGGGCGTGGTGGGTGAGGTCTGTGGGGTGGAGGTGGCCATTTCTATGGGCTGCCTGCACTGGGCCAGGTGGGCGGCGGCTATGACCTCATGCATGCCCTGCACCCATGTGGACACCAGGAAGCAATCGCGAGCACAGGAGACCGGCTGCAAAACCTTGGGCCTCTGGGTCTACCAGGGACTGGCGGGGACGTCT
Organism: Neophocaena asiaeorientalis asiaeorientalis; assembly: GCF_003031525.2. NCBI lineage: Eukaryota > Metazoa > Chordata > Mammalia > Artiodactyla > Phocoenidae > Neophocaena > Neophocaena asiaeorientalis. Next base: position 2,338,459 of record NW_020173679.1, on the reverse strand, counting down.
CACGGGCCTGCCGCCGAGCTCAGCAAACTCGGAAAGGACTCTGTCCTCCCCACCCTCAACCTCGCTGCCCTCCTCTTCTCCACCCAGAGTCCCTATGAGGTCCTCCCAACCCCACCATTTATGGAACACCTGCTGTCTACAGCAGGCCCTCCTCTAAGCACTGCTATCATCCCCAGTTTACAGATGAGAAAACTGAGGTGGATTGTGGGAGATGGCGCCATGAGTGAATGTCCGAGCTGGGATGCCAGCCCGGGCCCTTGTGACTCCAGCACTGTGTTCTCTCCTTGGGGCCTGCAGACACCTGCTCGATTCCCAGAAGTGTACCCAGGGCGCCCAAAGCCTTATTTACCTTTGTCCCAGCCCACGTTCGTAGGGCTTATTGGGCAGAGACGGCTGCTCAGAATTCGAGAGCTTCTTCCAAATGCCCCGCCAGTGACAGGAGAACAAACAAATCTGTACCCTCAGAAATTCCCTGGCTGGGAGACCTGCCAGGCTTTTCAAAGAATAGAAAAGCTAGGAAACAAAGTTAAAAAAAAAGAAAAACAAAACATTTGTTCAAATGGAAAGCAGATGCCAGACAGATGTGCTCCCAACTCACACTACAACAGTCTAATGGGGTAGAAAGAGGCTTTGTCCTTGTGTTCAGGGGCCAAATAGTTATTAAGCGTTTACTGCCGGAGGCAGAGTGATGGGGCCAAAGGCACAGAGACTTTGGAATCAAGCAGATGAAGCAGGCCTGGGTTTGAATCCCAGCGTCTCCTGAGTGCTCTGTGACCTTGGGCATATCCCTTAACCTCTCTGAACCTCAGTTCTCTCAGCTGCAAAAGACCCACCTTATAGGGTTTATTAATATATATTAGGGACATGGCATAGGTCCTGGCATATAGTAGGTACTCAATAAATGTTCATTCCATTCTCCTTACTATAGAAGCTTTAGCAAGCTAAGGATATGAAACTTACCAGTATTTGCCCTACTGCCCAGATGCATAGGAGGGGTTACTTTCAGGGAAGGATGACAGAGACCAAGACAGGAAATGTCAGGGACCTGGGGAGACCCATGATGGTGTCACACTGTAGAAGCGGCCTGTCAGGGCAGTAAGTGGAGGGTGAATTAAAGTTGGTTGGCAGGATGTGGATTTGGGGAGGTTAACTTAGATTCCTGATCACCCTGGGGTGACTCTTCTAAACTGAAGAGGTCTCCGTGGGGGTTTGGGGCACTGCGGCAGAGGCTGGCCCCATGTTCTGGGGTCAGAAGTCCTGAGGCCATGCTCGGTTCTGCTGGTTGCTAGCTGCTGACCTTGGACAAGACTGCTCCAGTTCTCCGAAGCTGTTCCCTCAACTCTAGACAGAGGATCATCACACTTACCTTGTAGGGTTGTTGCCAAAAAAAAAAAAAAGTTCAGTGCCAGGCAGGTGGTAAGTACTCAGCAAATAGCGATTATTATCCTGTTTTTGGTGTTGATGTCACAGGAGGAGGTCCAGGATGAGGTGGCAAAAGGAATGAGTGCGGGTGAGAGGGCAGAGGGAAGAGCTGGGTGCAGGATGGAGGCTAGGTGGATCTGTATCTAAACCTTCGTGTCCTTGGCCCTGGGGAGGAGATTCTTTGATATGGACCTGGCACATTTACTCAGGGCTGGGGCGGCTTTCTAAGGCTCTGGACAAGCCTCATTCTTTTCACGCACATTGGCCTAGGTTTCCCCAGCAGGAGGCAAGGCTCCTGAGACAAGCCTATATCTTCCATCCACTCAGCTTTATTCTGAAGACCTGCACTTTGCCAGCTTCTCTCCAAAACACCATTGGTGCAGCCAGCTTTGATGGGTAGAGAAATGCATCCCCCTCTACTTTGGGGTGGGAGAGGGGAAGGGACAGAGGTGATGGAAGTGTCCACCTAGGTCTTCTTTGCCTGTATGACCTGATGACAGCTTGGGGCGCTCCCCGGGTTAAGTATGGAGATCAGACCTCTCACACCCAACGTCAGGCTCAGGATCCAACAAGACATGTTTTCCAGTTCCTGAAAATGTGTTTAGTCTGTGAAAAGGGAAATGCAGTGATAGCCATTGTTTATATCAATCCAGTTTAGTTGCTGATTCAGTGAATCACTTTACTGAAAAGAAGTGGAGAGCATGAAAAGGACAGAATCTATCAGTATGAGACCACCCTGTGGCTGGCACATTGAAGGACGACGATGACAATAATAATAGTAGAATGGGGCTTCCCTGGTGGCGCCTGGGAGAGTCCGCCTGCCGATGCAGGGAACGTGGGTTCGTGCCCCGGTCCGGGAAGATCCCACATGCCGCGGAGCGGCTGGGCCCGTGAGCCGTGGCCGCTGAGCCTGCGCATCCAGAGCCTGTGCTCCGCAACGGGAGAGGCCACAACAGTGAGAGGCCCGCGGACCGAAAAAAAAAAAAAAATAATAATAATAAATAGTAGAATGATGTTAGCTCCATCTCTATAGCACTCTATGTGGGATGTACCATTACTATTCCCTTGATAGGTGAGGAGACCGAGGCACAGAGAGGGTGAGTAACTGCCCAAGGTTAAACAGCTAGAAAGTGGCAGAGCTGAGATTTGAATGCAGGTTTGACTGACTCCAGAGCACACATATTTCCTTTTCTGTCCTCCCTCGCTCCCTTTCTTCCTCCCTCTTTCTTTCTTTTCTTCATTTTCCTTTCTTCTTTCTTTCAGTTGAATATGCCAGATCACCATCTATAGGGTTGTCTAGTTTACACTCCCACCAGCCTTGTTGGAGAGTCCCTCCCTATTCCCCCACAACCTTGCCAAACAGTCTTGCCAAGCATTAGCAAACCTTTGGAAATTTGGTCCATCTGATAAGTGAAAGATAATATCTCAGGGCAGTTTTATCATGAATGAGGTTGAGCATCTTTTCATGTGTTTATGAGCCATTTGTATTTCCGTTTTTGGTGAATATCTATCATTTGCTTTGCCTATTTTAAATATTAGCTTGTTGGCCTTTTTCTTATTGAATTCTAGGAAATTTTTATATATTAAGGATAAAATTTATAATAGGAAACTATATTAGTTTGCTAGAGCTGCCATAACAAAATACTATAGACTGGGTGGCTTCAACAACAGAAAATCATTTGCTCACAGTTCTGGAGGCCAGAAGTCCAAGATCAAAGTGTTGGTATGTTTGGTTTTTTCTGAGGTCTCCCTCCTCGGCTTGTAGATGGCTGCCTTCTCCCTGTGTCCTCAAATGGTCTTTCCTCTGTGCACGCACATCCCTGGCGTCTCTTGTGTGTCCAAATTTCCTCTTCTCATAAGGACACCAGTCAGATTGGATTAGAACTCACCCTAAAGGCTCTATTTTAACTTAATCACCTCTTTAAAGGTCCTGTCTCCAAAATACAGTCACATTTTGATACACTGGGGGTGAGGGCTTCAACATATAAATTTTAAGCGGACACAATTCAGCCCATAACAGAGTCCCACATATTTTTTTTCACTTTATCTTTTTTTTAAAAAGCTTTACTTGTATATTTTTTCTCACTATGTCCTAAAGCCTCCTCAAATCCCTGAATTTGAATATCTACAATCAGGTCTGATCTAGAAGACTGAGTGTTTGTCTTCGCCATGGTCCTCTAATTTGTCTTCTGAGATAGTGTGGTCCGGGGGGGAAGGGTGTGGCAGACTTTGGGGTCACTTTGACCTGGGCTGAAGTCTGGGCACTTTACACAGCAGCAGGGTGACCTTGGGCCAGTCACTCTACCTGGGTTTCAGTCTTGCTTCTATAAATAAAGCTAATAATAGCGAGCTGACAGGGTGGCTCTGAGGATAAAATGAGATGATGTCTATAAAACGTCTGGCCCATATCACAGACTCAGTGTGCTGTAGCTGTTGTAATTTTCTTTATGAATAACGGCTCATTTATCAAGCCTCCGGGACATGCAGGGCATTAGGGGAGGGGGCTGCAGAGGCGAGTGTGTCCAGGTCTTTGCTCTCAGGTACTCACAGTCTAGAGGGGTGCCTGGAATACCTGCGCCAGGCCCTGCTGTCCTCCAAAGCCAAAATGGGGAAGGGAGGCACTCATGGATGCGCTGGCACATATCTGAGTCTTGAAAGTGGAAGAGAATTTCTGCAGGTGGCAGGAGCCGGGGGGAGGGCATTGCTCAGGGGAGGACCCAATATGTTCAAGGGCAGGGGCAGGAAGCAGAGACAACCTTCATGGATGGTGTCTCCTTCCATCTGGGGGGTATCTGGAAGGAATGGGAGTGGTTGGAAGTGGGAGGTGGCGTGGAGCGTCTGTTGGGGAAATAGAACCCCCTGACCTGAAACAAGCAGACCACACGAGTGTTTGCTGGAGCGTGGCCGTGAGATTGTAAGTGCTTGCAGAGGGAACGGACGGCTACATGAGCGAGCAAAGGTAGTCCAAGTTCCACATCAGTGGCCACAGGGTCAATCATAGGCAGCCTGGGGCTGAGGCTGGGCTTGCAGAAAGGGAGAGCACAGCCTGGCACAGACTGCTGAGGACCCTGGAGGGATGGGTCTTAAGCCAGAGTAAAGGATGACCAAACACATCGCAAGATGGTGAGGAATGGTCCAAGAGCCCCTATTGGCTCCAGGTGGCTCAGCAAGACAACAGAAGGAAAGAACTTCAGTGCCCAGCACTTTATCTCATCTAATTCTTGCTTCGAACCTGCCAAGTGCTTATTATTGACCCCATTGTACCGGGGAGGAAACTGAGGCTCCAAAAGGTGAAACAGTTTTCCCACAGTTGAATTAGGGACTGGGTGGAGGAGCTGGGCTTAGGACCCAGGGCGTCTACGTTCCTCTCCATGCACCCTCGTGCTGCTTGGAAAGGGTCTCAGATGGGGGTCGTTCTAGCGAAATCAATCCCTGTGTCAGGGTTCAGTGCCCTCCAACCATCTGCATTGCTGAATCCCCTCCTTTCCCACAGAGCGTGGACTTGGCAAAGCCAGGGTGGGTTTATGGTGTGCCTTCTCTGATTCTTTTCTTAGGAGAAAAGGACACCTTCCTTTCCATCTGTTGCTGGAACCTCAGTTAGTACCTTCACCCTCTTGATCCGATGGTGGTGAACATACACTGGGCCTCACCTTTGCCCCCATCCCTGCTGATATAGAGGAGAGGAGGGGTCCCCCAGAGAACGCTCTCTCGCTGTTCCCCATAGCAAGAGGGGCTGGGTGGCCAGGGCGATGACTCTCCGTAGGGCCCCAGGTGCCATTCTAAATTATTTTGTCTGACTGTGGATCCCAGAGCCAGGTCTCCTCCCATAGGACCCTCATTCTCCTCTCTGTTCCAGTACAGCCAAACACATTCATCTCGTCTATTGTAGGGATATCTGCTCTCCTTTTAAAGATTGCATGCATTGCTGGTTGGAAGAGACCAGCAAGCTTAGCATCATGGTCCAAAATGTCTCCTGGGGGCTGGAGGAGACCTTGAGAGTTCAGTGGTCCACCTTGCTGCCTTTGGGGTGGGGTGGGGTGAAGATGCAGTAAACCCTCTGAACTCCATCCAGGGCCTCCGTTGCTGCCAGAGCCCCCTCCGCGCCGCTCTACCCGCCCCGGAAGAGCATCTGGCCGTTAACTTATATATAATAACCCTTAAACACTGCCATTAAGTCACCTCTCATTCTTTTAAACTACCCAGGAAGGGAATTCAGGGTGATAAGTGGAGGCCGTTATGGCTGGTACCGGGCAGGTTAAGGACTTAGTGGCACGCTGAACGCACACATTGTTGCATAAATAAGAATCGCTGTGATATCAAAGCATCACTCGGCTCCATGTCCAGGTTTCCTAGCGGCACAGAACCCCCTCCCTGCATCCGCAGTCATCACCACTTGACGAGGACAGAGGGACTGACCCAGAGCTGGACCGCTGGATCCCCACAGTGTTGCCACAGCTGGAGACCGTGTCACTCTATCTCCCCATCCCCTCCTTCTTTCTTTAACTCAGTCTTTTCTCTAACTACTCTTTCATGTTTCGGAGGGGCAGAGGAGAGGCATTGCCTTATATGGGAATTAACCTACCATGTGCCAGGCGCTCTATAGTACAGGTGTGCTCACATCAGATCCACAGTAGTAAAAGTTCGCCCATTTATAGCTGAAGAAACCTGTCACAGGCCCAAGGTCACCCAGCTGGTAAGTGACAAAGTTGGGATTTGGACCCTTCCTCTGTGCCTTGCGTAGAGGTCATCTGCAAGAAGCTTGAGGCTCTGTGGCGGGAGCTTGGGCGGGGGGCAGGGACTGGTGCTGGGGGACGGCTCTGAGGGGCCTAGGAGCCTGGGAGATGTTATAAAAATGGCAATGAGAGAGCAGGGAAGCAAGTGAGGGCTCCCGAGCTTTTCTCTGAGTTTGCAGGCGAGGGTACCGGGGTGCTCACCCGGGCGGTGCATTCACGTAGGAGCAAATGGACAGTGTTCATATTTAATGAGCAAGGATGCTGTGGGAGAATTGCTGTTTACTCAGCGATTCTCCCCATCCTCACGCAGCTGGGGTCTCAGGACCCATGTAGGGCCCTGATGGCCCAAGCAGAGCCACCCTACGCCCGGGCTCAGGTCCCCATGGGCAGAACTCACATCAAAGCATGTTCTCAGACACACGTTGAGTGCGCCTGGTCTGCTGTTAGGTCCTGGGGGGTGGGAAAGAGCAGAGAACCGTGCAGTCAAATCGCCTTGCTTGGGGAATTCTAGTGTTTGCCCTGTAGCAGCTAAAGGCAGCCCAAGCAACATTTCTTCCTTCTTCTTTTCCTCTGATCCTGTTTCTCCCTTTGTAATGCTGATCGAGATGCCAGCCATTATGCAGGGATCTCCTGCTCGTTCCGATTTACAAAGGCACCCCAGGGGTTCAAGAGCTAATTCCATTTTGTCATGAGACCTCAGGGAAATCATACACTTCCTCTGCTGCTTCCCCCAGCCTGAGGACCACGGCACAGGTGGCCAAGTTAGCGAGCACCTTTGCTTGCGGCTGGAGCCCCGGCTTCCCCCCAGTGCAGGGTAAGGAGTTTTCCCAGTTAGTTATGCCTGGTTAATAAAACTGGAAGATGAGCTTATTGCCAACTGCTTGTCGGGTAGGGAGAGCAAGCTTTCAAATCACAGAGTCCTGGGGATGGGGAAAGGGTTGGAAATGGGGTTCCTGGTACTGGAGAGTTTGAGGTCCACATGTGGGTGCTTGGTGCTGGAGATAAGCTGCCAGTCTGGTGGTGGGGGGGGCAGGCGAATCTGAAAATGTGTGGGCTCTAAGCCAGGAACGGGGCAGGGTCTTTACAAGTGTGGGTTGGGGGGTATGTTACTCTGCAGGAGATGGAATCAGGAAGGGTTCGATCAAGCAGCCGTGCCAATAAGACATCGAGGGAGTGGTTAAGGGAACAGGCTTTGTGTTGAAACCCAGGTTCTGTCACAACCCCCAGCATCCAGTAGGCACCTGGTGAGTGGTAATGGTTATGCTGGAAAAGGCAGGGAAAGGCATTCCAGTTAGAAGGAACAGCATGGGCAAAGCACACCTGAACCTAGATGCTGCATTTGGGGAATCCTACACAGGTTTAAAGCATGCAATGGCAGGCGGACAAGGCAGGGAGGTGAGGTGAGAAAAGGATATTGGGGACCAGGCATCTAGATGAGCAATGAGGTCTTACGTTATTGGCAAAAGGGAGCCAACGGCCATTTGTGAGTAGAGATTCTAGAATAAGACAGATCCATGGCTCCTGAATCCTTGCTGGCTGGCTACAAAAGACCCACTTGGGGTGATACATAAAAATACAGAATCCAGAGTCTCACTTCTAAAGAGTCTGATTCCGTAGGTAGAGAAACCTCATATGTATCAAATGGCTTTTACTTGGTTTTATTCTACGTGCTTTACTTTTTTTTGAACCTCGTGTAATCATTATAACAGTCCTATTGAGGTAGGTACTGTTATTATTCCCATTTTACAGGTGTGGAAAGCGAGGCACAGAGAGATCAGTAACTTGCTCACGGTTCCACAGCAGCAATTGCCGGGACCGGGATTTGAACCCAGGCTGCCTGACTCCAGGGCCCATGATTTTAACCACACGGCTATCCTAGCTCTGATGTAACCTAGGGAAATCTTATTTACTGGCACCACCCACCCACGATGATTCTGACAGGCTGCAGACTTGGACCCCATTGGCATTCTCTGTGAGTGTCCTTGCGTTTAGAGAGGGGAGAGGACTGAGTAGGTAGCACCATCAGGAAGGGCTTCCTGGAGGAGGTTGACTTAAGGGTGCCAGGCTCGGGTGGATGCAGGGAATCAGGGAGGAGGGCATTCTGGGTAAGAGGCAGAACATGAACCAAAGCCAGGGAAGGACAGAGATGCAGGCCAATGGGGAGGAAGACCCTGGAGAGGTGAGGCTGGGTGCATAGAGTGGACTTGAAAGGCTCTGGAGAGATTTCTGTCCTCATGTAGCATGAGGAGGAGTCACTGGGTTCTAGGCCCTCAAGACCCCTTCTGTTCCAGCACCTCCCCAGGCTCAGGGAGAATCTGTCCCTGGTACAAAGACCAGTCCGAAAAAGGAACACCCATCGCTTTATTTAGAAACAATTGTCTCCACCAAAGACCCATCGGTAGGGCTGTCCAGACTCCCTCGAGTCAAGGGTCTGTGGGACAGGGTGAAGGAACTGAGGCTTTTACAGTTAAGTGGAGGGGAAATCACTTTCCTCTCTGCTCTGGACCGGGAAGCGCCTGACGGTCAGTGAATTCCCAGCAAGGGTAAAAATAATAATGGATAAGGTAATAGCCATGCTGGGCACAGTGCTTAAGAGTCCAGTCCTCAGAAATGGAGAGTTCTTGTTCTGGCTCTGCCACTCACTAGCCACGTTCCAGTGACTTTCCCTCTCTGAGCCTTGGTTTCCTCTGCTGCAAAATGGGAATTCATATTTCCTGCTAGGGTTAAATGATGTACAATGTACCTCATAAGCACTCAGCAAACTAAAGCCATTACTGTGATTTCTTGTCACGAAGTCTCTTGGTCATGTACCTAACGGTCATCCTTGCTTATTCTTCCTTTCTAACAAGAGCTTAATATTGCTCAGGAATCACCTTCCTCCATGTGGACAAGGGAGGCGGCACCACCTCCAGCCCCAAGGACTGAGTCACGATTGGTCTAAGGCTAAGCCAATCTCAGCTATCCCATTCCCTCTGCCAGTGACTGGTGGAGTCATGGGCACTTGACACAGTTCTGGCCAATGAGAGCATGTCTGCAACGGGGCTTCTGGGAAAAGTTTATGGAAAGAAAGTTTAAAAAGAAGCACATGGAAAGAAATGATCCCTCTTCTTCCCAAGGCAGAGTTGTGTCTGCAGTTGGTGGCTGGATTCACTGCAGCCCTCTTGCAGTCATGAGGGGAACTAGGCCGGCAGGCTGAGGAGGGCAGCGAAGAAAGAGAGATAAGACTTGGGAACGTGGTGAAGGCCTGGGCTACTGAATTAACCAGCCCTAGAATTCCCCTAGCTCAGGCCTTCTTATGTGAGATAATACATTTTCAATATTGCTTTAGCCAACTTGACGTTTCTTGTTACCTGAGCTGCAGGTATCTACCTAACACCTGTGTTAAATAATTAAAGTTTATTAAGCACCTAAGTGGCCCAGAGCAAGGCACTTATGTACATATCATCTCATGTTATCCTCACAATAATACAACAAAATAGGTATCCCCATCTGCCTTAGTCTGCTTGGGCTGCCACAGTGAAATGCCACAGACTGGGTGGCTTTAGCAACAGACAGTTATTTTCTCACAGTCTGGAGGCTGGAAGATCAGGATGCCAATGTGGTCCATTTCTGCTGAGGACTTTCTTCCTGGATTGTAAAGAGCCACCTTCTCGGCGTGTGCTCACGTGTCCTTTCCTCGGTACATGTTTGTGGATGGAGAAAGAAAGAGAAATCTCTCTTTCTTCTTCTTCTAATCCTATTGGTTTAGGACCCCACCCTTATGATCTCCTTTAACCTTACTTCCTTAATTACCTGCTAAAAACCCTGTCTCTGAATATAGTCACACTGGGGCTTAGGGCTTTAATGTGTGAATTCAGGGAAACACAATTCAGTCCATAGCACCATTATGCCCACAAGAACATTTAGGTTCATAGAGGTGAGGTGGCTGGCCCAAAGTCACACAGCTTGCAAGGGGACAGAGCTGGGGTTTGAATGTAAACCTGTCTGAATTCCAACGTAGGTGTTTTCTGTACCAGTCAAGTGCCTTTGAGGGGGCTGGGGGTCTGTGTGTGTCTTGACCCATGAGTCATCCCACTCTGAGATACCCTGGATTTATTTATTTTCCTTATTTTTTAAATCAGCTTCAGTGGAGGTATAATTTACCTACAAAAAGAGTCACCAACTTGAACCGTCCAGTTAGAGGAATTTTGACAAGCGTTTGCAGTTGTGTAAACGCCACCACAATCAAGATACAGAACAAATACATCACCCACCCCTCGACACACACACGCACACAGACACAGACACAGACACACACGCGCGCGCACACACACACACACACCGTCCCTTCATTCCCAGCCTTAGGCCCAGGTAACCACTGGCCTGCTTTCAGCTACCGTAATTTGGCCTTTTCTAGAATTTCATGTAAATGGAACCGCAGTTTGTGTCTCCTGGGTCTGGTGTCTTTCACTCTAATGCTTTTGCAATTTACCCATGTGGTTCCATGTATCAACAACTCATTCCTTTTTATTGCTAAGTAGTATTTTATTATAAGAATCCACCAGCTCTGGGTTAATTTGAATATAAAAATAATGCCTTTCACCCATGGATGCTGTAGGCAGCTCAGCCCCATTTGTCCTGTGGCTTCCTGGATAGCCCTCTCCACCGAGTTCCTGTAGGGAATACACATCACAGGCAGAAAGGCCCGCTCTCCGTCGGCTCTGCTGAGGCCCTAAGTCTAAACCTCTCTAGTTCCCTGGTATCACCAGTGAGCCTCTGGGACGCTCCAGGGAAGGGATTCCGCATGTCCTCCGAATCCCCGTAGTCAGGGTTTAAGCATCTTCACAGATGGGCAGTTCTTCTTTTATCTGGTCCCAAACCTTCCTGCTTCATTACCATGCTTCCTGCTGCTGATGAAATGGAAGCTTTGAAGTGACGGAAATGTACAGTTCTGAAGGCAGGAGAAGAACTGATAAGAAGACCCAGCAGTCCCTCCCCACGTCCCTGGTTATATAAAAAGCTGTTTAATATGTACAGATGCTGGTGGTACCCACTCATACCCCTCGCTCAGGCTCTGTTCACTCAGAGTGCGCCGGCCACTTTTCACCTGCCAGCTCCTGCATTTCTTTGCCGACGGGCTATCTTTGCCTGCAGGATCTTTTTGCCCACCCCATCCCTGTCTGCTTTTCCCCCCCGGGCAGGATAGCTCTGAGGCTTCTGTTCACACCAGCTCCCAGAGTTCTCCCAGGGGACTGAGCCCCAGTCGCCCTCCAAGGCAAGCTGCCTGATAACACACTTCGGCTTCTCCAGGCTTCTGACAGTGGTCCTTGGAATTGTGCGCCCCCGCCCCGCGAAACAAATGGCATACATGCAAATCCTTGACCCAGTTCTGCTTCTGAGGACCACGTATTGAGCAATTAGGGTCTGTGAGGCTCTGGGCTAGATGCTTTCTGTATTATTCTTATCACTGAGTCCCCTGAGGTGGGACCCGTGCCATCAACATCATTTTGCAGATGACGTAACTGAGGCCCAGAGAGGGTGAGTGACTTGTCCCAAGTCAAGTGGCCAACCCAGGTCTCTACCTCCCAGCACTTACCCCACACCCTGCCCCTCAATATCTGTGTGAGTTTGAGAGAAGCTCTCTGTCTCGGGTGCCCAAAGACTGGGATGCTGTCCCAGCTCAGCCACAGATGTAATGTGTGGCCTCAAGTAAGTCACTTGCCCTTTCTGGCCTCTATTTCTCCATTAGAGTCTGGAAGGATTGGATTGCTTGATGTAAACAGGCCCTTCTAGCTCTGACACTTGGTGAAATCTAAGGTTGAAGAAGGTGATTTTAGGACAAGTAATGGGCCCCCCGGTTTCACCCAGTGTGGAGTCAATGTGTACAGTCAGCCCCTGTAGAAGAGAAAGAGTCTTTGAAGGGTTCAGGGGAAGTTGACCATGCAGTAATAAAGCAGCCCCTTAGAGAGACAATGGGGGTGGGAGGCTGGGGAGGGCGAGGTAGAAGTCCAAGATTAAGGGCAGGAGAGTCAGCCTGGATCTCTCCCTCGTGGCTGGAGGTGTCCCGGGGAGAAGCTGGGGGAGGCTCCCTCGGTTTGACCCCTTATTTGGGGTCCCCTGAGCAGAGGCTGCTCCAAATCCTGCTTCCCGAGAGGGCCCACTCTCCAGGGGTCGCTTCTCGCCCAGCCCCTCACCCAGGACAAAGGAGGGGTGGATGCGGTGGAGGGAGGGCTGAGGAGCCCGTGCCGTGTCCCCTCCATGTCTGAAGGCAGAGAGCAGGGCAGAGGGAAGAGCCAGGTGAATTATGCATGCGCCTGTTAATCACACCCTGATTAAAACGATTGTGCTAATAGTAACTCTCCCAGCCCTCTCGGAGGAGAGGCGCAGGGGCCCCTGGTGGAGGCCAGGGCTCGTTCCCTGTTCCCGGTGCTAGATCATGCCCAGTGGACTGGCGTGTTTGTAGGGTGCTAGCTCTCGGCCAGTCCCTGTGCACCCCTGGTGTAGGCTTATCCCCCTGGGTGTGTGCTGCCCGCCTTGTGGAGCAGGAAGGACCCCACGACTGGCCTGGATTTCTGAACCTGCAGAATGAGTCTCAGAGATGTCAAAGGACTTAACTGTGGACACACAGCAATGAGCCTGGTTAGGAACCAGGCTTCCTGCTCCCTGGGCCGTGGGCTGTGTCTGGAGGGGGGTGGGGTACAAGGAGGATTGGGAAGGCAGCGTCACATGGGGCAGCGACTTTAAAAGAGACAGAGCTCTTCATTTGGCCAAATAACGGCCAGAGGGAGCTTGGGCACATCTCAGCCTACAAACACCTGAGCTGTGAATACTAGACCCCTGGAGCTTCAGTTTTCAGACACCTGGAGGCCTCGCGGCAAAGGGAAGGGGAGAGCATGGACTCTGGAGCCAAAGGGACCTGAATTCCAGCCTGGCCTTCACCAGGCTCGTGATCTTGACAGTGACTGGTTCTACCTCTCTGAGCCTTAGAAGCCCCATCTGGAAAATGGGGCAATGATGCCCACCCCCCAAGAACTGTTGTTGAGATTGAGGGTTACGGTGTAAGTAGGGTACCTCATGGCACACGGTGGATGCTCCCAGGAATGAATTTCCCAAGGAGAAATGCTTTAGTCCATTGAGGTGGAGAGTCTCCTTGTACTGGGGTTTAGGAGTATTTCCCAGCCCCCATCTTTCTCCCCTCCCCCCACTTCACCACACCAACTCAGCAAGCCTTTCCTTCTCTTCCTGGGTGAGGTAGGAAGAGATCCTTGGTCCCGGTAGAGGATTTAGAACACAGAGCAATTCCCCAAGGAAACAATTTCCGATCCTGGGCAGCCACCATTACAGATAAAAACTTTGTCAGCTACACGCAGCATGCAGGGGGCTTGGGGGCTACCCTGGGGCTCCAACGATCACCAGTAATGACAACAATGCAGCTACAACATTAGTGGTGATGATACCAAAGCCACGCCCACGGCTTATTGAGCTCCTATTGGGTGTGAGCACTTGAAGTGCATTACATCCTTTAATTTTTCTAGACTCATTTGAGGTTGGCGGGTATTTTTCTTGCCGCTTTCAGAGATGAGGAAGCAGAGCGGGTCGATGACTTGTTGAAGCGTGCCAGCCTCACAGGCTGTGCCTTTCTCCACGACTTTTTTTATCGCGCCCGCTGACACTGCTTCTCTGGGAAGATATATTACCTGATCCAAGGAGCTGACTTGTAGGTGAACTTTCAGGACAGACCCTTCTATAAACTAAGGATGCCATGGACTCTGGAGGATAAAGAGCCAGCAGTAATCCAATCAGTGAGCACATTCTCAAGGGTCCAAGCCACAAGGCAGGAGGTCCAGGGCTCAAGATTTTGCCTCTACCCGGAAAAGTCCGTGCAGAGTTCTGAGCGCGTGCCCAGAGACAGCGGGCAAGAACTGTGTGTGTGTGTGTGTGTGTGTGTGTGTGTGTGTTTCTCTCTCTTTTTTTCCAGCTGATTACTGCCTTGCCCCGTCCCCTCATCTCTGTTCACAAAAACACTGATGTGGTCCGCACTTTGCTAATTTGCATGAGTTCGCACAGTGCCGGAGGAATGATTGACTCTCTTACTCCTGTCTCGTCATCACTCAAGCTGGGAATTCCCTCCATTTAGAGCAATGACCCTGTGCGTGGGAGGATGCCTGGGTCTTAGAGGCTGAACTGGGGAGGTGGCACATGTACTTTTAAAAGCAATGTCCAATATGCCCGTTGTCTTCAAAGTACATCGTATAGCAAACCAAGCTTCTTGGTGGGTGGAGAAGGGATTAAAAATCTGAATTTGAACCTCCTGGGGGTTGAATGGAGAGTCTCTGAGGTCAGTGGGTTTACATAAAGGGGCAGGGGTTGAGGCTGGGAAGCCTCCCAGTCAACATGCTGGGATTGCAGGTTGGTGGGTTGTGAAGGTAGCCACAGTGGGACACGTTTCTTTTGTTTTGTCAGCTCTCCTTAGCTGGTACTGATGCGATCACTGAGATTTCAATCAGCTGTAACAGACATAATAACCTTGAAGTGTGAGGTTTTTGGGAAAGAGAAGAAAAGAAGGCATTGAGAGAGAGAGGGAAAGAGATGGAGGCTGGAAGGAGACAGGAGGATATCTCCTGAATACCTGGTGTGTCAGTTACCCATCCATTTGTTGCTGACCAGCTGTAGGTCAGCCCAAAGATGCTACAGTCAGGTGTTGCCCAGGTCATCTTTTTACCCCCTTAATAACCTTTGTGAGCAAGCTGTATTTCCTCCGTTTTACAGATGAGGAAGTGGAACCTTACAGATGTCTCTTGGCGACCAAAAGGGAACTCATGTTTCAGCCCCACCTCTGTCTTCCTGAGTTCAAATACCGGATCCTACTCTTCCTAGCACGTGATATCAGACAAGTTATCTAACCTCATGTTGCCTCCATTTCCTCATCTGTGAAGTGGGGACAATACTACAGAACTCACTGGGGTTGTGTGAGCATTAAATGTGTTAATATATGTAAAATGCATGGAACTGTGCCAGGTGCGTATTAAATTCTGTACAAGTATTAACTATTATTCTATTATTGTTATTCTATGTATGCAGTTTATTTAACACCACGTGGAATGTCCTTTTCCTCTCTCCTTCTCCCCAGTTCCCCCTTCCTGACAGCTCCCTCTCCCTTTTAGAGTTAAGTCCCGGTGTCAGCTTCCCCAGCGAGCCAGAGATGTGGGCGCCTCCCCACCTCGCAGCCTGGGGGGTTGGCTCCTAGGGGACAGATCCGTCCATGTTACCCAGACCCCTCGTAGCAGGCGGAGCGGTGTGGGTGATGGGGGCAGGGATGCAGATGCCCCCACCCCCCCCGCCCTTCTCTCTGAGAATCTGAGGGCATAAGTTAGATAACCGTGACATCTGTTTTAAATTAGCCTTCAGAAGCCTCCGACAGCTGAGAAATTATTTAACAGGGAAAGGATTGAGTACATGAATAAATATTAATATTAAATCACTGCTTCTCTAGATTTAAAGGGAAGGAAGGGGGACTCAGCAAGAAATGGAGGCAGCAGCTCTCTCAGAGATGCCCCTGCATATGGTTTGGAGAAGTGAAACACAGGAGCAAGGGTCAGAGCAGCGGCAGCCATTGGTCACCCGTTCTTGCCCAAGCCGGGCAGGGGCTCCAGCTGTCAGGGACCCGGACAGCTGGCAGGCGCTCGTGGCAGCTCACCAGGTAGCTTGTTCAAACCCCAGCCTTCCGTGACTGAGGTCCTGGAGGCACCAAGGGGCCACCCATGGGCAGCCGAAGCATCCCCCGGCTCCTCAGAGGGGGGACCACACTGATGCATGGGTCTAGCACGACTGTCCCTGTGACCCCCTTCCTCAGTGTGAAAGTATTAAAATGTCTATTTTATGACCACACTGGTATAAAAGCAAATATAATCCAGGCTGGATTCAAGATTTTATATTCATTATAGTTATATTCTTTTTCCACCTGATTGTAAAAGGAATCAAAACGAGAATATTTCGTGGGCCCTGGGCACTGTGCCTACTGGCCCGGATGGATGAATCGGTTGACCCTGCCGGGGGCGGGGACTGCTGCTTGACCTGGGGAAGCCGGGACTGGTGAAGAGGGGCCGTCCTGGGGGTGAGGGTCCTTAGGGTTGTGAGGATTTGGAAGCTAGGACCCCATCTCTCAGGCCCAGATCAAATATCATATTTATATTAAGGAATCATAATAAATTAATAGCAATAATGATGATGACAGTAACAAGTAATTCCCTCGGCTTTAGCTGCCCTGGCTTCCTTGGTGCCTTAGAACTGCCAACAATGCTGCAGACTCAGGGCCTTGGTGTTTCTCTCCCTTCACCTGGAACGCTCTTCCCCAGCATCCACGTGCCTCGCTCCCTCACCTCCTTTGGGTGATCTCTTCTGTAATGTCACCACCCCTAGTGGGGTCCTTCCTGACCTTTCTAGCCTAATAACCCCTCCCACCCTTTCACTCTCTGCCTCCTTACCCTGCTTAATTTTCTCCATTGCTTGTCACTTCTTAATATCACGTTATGTGACAACTAGAAACATATGATACGATATTTACCATACATAGTATATGTTGTCGATGTGTACCTGGTTGTGGTCTGCTAGGCTATAAGCTCCACGCGGGTAGGGACTGCATGTCATTCATCCCTGTGTCCTTAGCATCAAGGACAGTGCCTGGCATCCAGTGGATGCTCACTAAGTATTTGTTGCGTGAATGAATGAATGGTACATTTCCGGCACGTGGTAGGTAGAGCGGTCACGGTACCTGGCATGCTGGCTTGAGTCCTCACCACTCCTCGTGAGGAAGTATCACCTCGCCAGGGATGTGAGGTCTGCAAAGATGGACGGGCGTGCCCCAGAGTAACACGGCTAGTATATCAACAGCATCACTCGATAAAACAAAGTGTGGAAAAGTCCAAGGTGTGAGCCAAGAAGGGGTCTGGAAGGTGCAGGCAAGGAGGGCGTGAGGCAAGGAGGGGGAGGTGATTTGCTTTCCCCTCCTAGGCCAAGTTCAAGCACTCCAGCTCCTGTCTGCTCTTGAGCCTTCTAGGCTCTGTTTTGGAAGTTGGGGGTGACCAGGAGTTGGGGGCCCTGGTTGAAGCACCCGCCCCCTGCAAGCGCTTCCGGGCTCAGTCTCCCCACCTGGGAATCCTGCACCCAGCAGGAGCTCAGCTCTCCCCTCTGCTGAAGCTCAGGTTCCTCCCCAGGGAAGGGGAGATGCCTTCCTCAGCTCTGGTCCCCCTTCTGATTCCTTCTCCGGGCCCTGACGCCTACAGGGGCTGGTGGACCCTAAGTCACCAAGCGAACATGTTCTGGCACCATTTACACCTCCTGGTATTTCCGAAGCCCCATCCTACACACCGCAGTGAGTACACTGCTCTGGCAAACATCAAACAGACGTCAGCTCCAGCCCCGCTCAGCTTCTTGTCTGATTGTGGCGGTGACATTGATGTGACAGGGTGCTTTTAGTTAGAGGACCACGTGCACTGACCCAAACGCCGTTTGGGCCCAGAATTTTCTGGCTGGAGCAGCGCAAACTCTGCGTGTGCTGACAATAAGGACCTTTGGGTTATGGTGTGGATTAGATGGATGATGCAGGAATCTCTCAGAGGGCAGGGGCAGACGGTGACCCGCCTTCCATCGCAAGCCCCTCCCTGCTCCCGAGGCCCCACCATGCCCTGGAAAGGTGCCCTCCACCCCGTTAGGGCAGAATGTCGGCTTGTTCCCTCTTGAATTCATCCTCCAAGTATTTGCAGAGGTTGGTGGTAGGGGAAGCCTTCTGAGCACACTGACCTTCCCCACCCCACCCCGACCCAGGGGCATGTCTGGCCTGGCAGCATCTCTGGGCCACCTGGGCTGGGTCTTTGGGCCCAGGCAGCATCTAGGCCAGTGTGAAGGCCTCTGTTAAGCACATCTTGAACCCACTGCTGTCATTAGACCAGACGTAGAGCGTGATGGAGACTTAGGTTCATTTTGTGTCTGGTGAGCTCAGCTATAAATAGGGAAAGTGGATTCAGAGAAGTTCAGAAACTTGCCCAAAGTTTCCCAGCTGGAAAGTTCCAGAACTGGATTGAGATGCAGATATCTGGACATCTGTATACGCCAGGCACCTCATTTGTTATCCTTTAAGTCGGGTCTGAACCCTTTCTTGATGGGGACAAAGCCTGGAACCTCCGGCAGGACACGCTTCCTTTCCACCAGAAAGTGGAAGGCTCGCCCCAGTTTCCAGAAGGTGTCTCTCAAGGGTAACTGGCTACTACTTCTCCTGAGCCCATGGCCTGGGCCCCATCCACCTGTTGCAGGCCATCACAGAACCCCCGTCCTTTCTCTTGGAGCAGGTCCAGAGCTGGAACTAGGTAACCTGTGAGTCTCATGAGAAAAAAGGCTCTGTGCCTGTCTTGGGAACCACTGTTGCGTGAATGAATGCGTGGATGAATGAATGAATGAAAATGAGACTCATTCCTGAATTCCATTCTCTCACCCCACCCCAAGCTGTCCCCTCGTTTACTGCCAGGGAGGGGGCGTCAGTACCAATAGGTGGCATTGAGGCCAACGTGCCGAATGGGGTTGGAGGCCTTTCCACCTGGGGAAATGGCCCGTGGAGTCCACCCCTGTCCCTGTGATCCAGCCGCCATCACTGTCCTTATCCTGCAGACACGACATCACCCTTCTTCACCCGCTGCAAAAGGGAGGCCCAGGCACTACGGGAAGCCACCCCCGCCCTCCCCCGCCAGGCTGCACTTGCCTCGGTAATATCTCTTTTCTGATAGAGTAACCTGAACCCCGTGTGCTGTTCTAAAAGCAGCCTCAGCGGCCCCTGCGAGAGGTGGCTGGGTAATCGCCCAGGCTGAGGCATGATCTTACCTTACACTCGGCGTCAAAACCTGCTGCCTAGTCTGAGGATCCTGCTGGGGTGGTGGATGAAGCACTGAGCTAGGAGTCAAGTGGCCCGGCTCTACCGCCGCCTCCTCTCGGAGACTCAGCTTCCCCGTTGAAAATAAAATAAAGGGGCTTCATTCCACGAACTTTGCAGTACCATCTCTCTCTGAGATTTGGGAATTCTCTCTTCCCCATTAAGGTAAACCTGATGAGAACAGGCCCTATCTGTGAACTGGTGAATTTTATTTTATGTTAAGTTATACCTCAATATAGCTGGCAAAAAATGAATGTGCGTGAGCAAGACATATGGCAATCAAAAGAATATTCTAGGAGTAATAGGAATCTTGTGCATATGGTACCAGTGGGCGTGAGATCAGAGATGAGCCTGGAAAGTTGGCATAAGCCCCGTGCTGGAGGGCCCTGAGCAGCATTCAAGTATCATGAAATATGCAATAACTAGCTATCGCTGTGAAACAAGCAGCCCCAGACTTAGTGGCTTAAACCAATCATTTGCCCTCATGACCATGAATCTGTGGTTGGCTGGGGGTTGGCCGATCTGCGCTGGCCTCAGTTGGGCAGTTTTGTTTAAGCTATGAGTCCAGCTGGGCTTGGCTCTGGGTTGCAAGTTGAGTTCAATTCTGTCTCATGTGTATTCACTCTGGGGTCCCAGCTGAGAGAACAGCGGTTCCAGAGGAAAGCTCTTCTCAAGGAGAATCTGCCTTCTCCTTGGATTTCTGCCAATCCAAGGGGCAAATCCCACTGCGCAAGCCCCTTTCAAGCTTCTCCTGGCATCTATCACCCCACAGGCCAAAACCAGCCACAGGACCATGCCCTAGACGGGTGGGGTGGGGAGTATGTTCTGCCCACAGAGAAGGGGAGAAAGGATGGGTATTTGCCGAAAAATAGTCCAAGTGATCACAAGGTAATTTGGCGTGAGAGTTAAGAGTCAGGCCAACGTGGGTTCACATTCTGATACTCATCAACCTCGTGACCCTCTCCGTGCCTCAATTTTCCCATCTGAAAAGCAGATACCATCAGACATAGCCCGTTAATTTACATCAGGTCGGGCTTCACACAGAATAAGCACCTATGTCAGCCATTGTTTCAAAGATGCAGAGAGATATTCCAGTTTCATCTTTGTCATCATCCCTGATTCCCCTCCCCCTTGTTTCCTTCTTCTGGACCAAATCACCCCACTCGCCCCCTCCCCAGGGTTGCCACTCTCTTCAAATATTTTGAAACATCTCCGAAGTCCCCAGTCTTTGGTCATGGTTCGGCCAAGCTACACGGATTGAGTGTCTTTAATCTTTCCTCGTAAATTAATCCTTCTGAACCTTTAATCATTTTCCTCGGACAAGATTCAAATGAGACACATCTCTGGGCTCCCACCATACACAGGTGGCAGCCTGGTGACAGGCTGTCATGATCACAGGGTTCTTGTCCTGCAGGGAAGACACAGCAAGCTGCCCCAGAGATAAGGAGATTTGGGCATTGGAAACCTGACCCTAAACCAGAAGCCAGCCCAAGCTTTTGCTGGTGTCCTGCCCACAGGTGGAAGGACCTGTGTGTTTTCTGCAAGGGGGATGGGTGGTCGGACGCGTGTGTGCTCCCTCACCCAGCCCCTCTGTGGCAGCTGGCCACCCTTTATCCCTTATATGGATGTATGTCCTGTCTTGTACGCAATGGGGTTAATCCTCCATCTTAATTCTAAGAGATGAGAACCCATCCATTTGTAGAGTTCCAAAGTCTGGGGTGGTCCCACCTCCCTGGCTCACCCTTGCGGGAAGGAGCAAGGCGTCCCCACAGACTGGAAAATAAGTGGGATGAATAGGCCCACCTGGGGGCTGCACCCATGATCTGGGACTCACAGAATGCCAGGTATATGCCCTGCCCATCCTTCTGTCAATCTCTGGGATGTAGGTTTAGAAGTTGGCTGCTTATTTTTATGACCTTCTAGGAAATATTCCCCAGACTGAGCTTTGAAATGGTTTCTAAATATGAAAGTCAATGATCGAGAGAAACACAGAAACAAAGCATGTTCCGGACCCAAGTTCCGCCAGGCAGCAGGATCTACGTGGATTTGTAATTCCTAACGTCAGTTCTCAGGCATTTAACTCACAGGTTGTGTCGCCCACTGACAGCTGAAGTATTGTCACACAGACACTGAGCAGATCTGAGCTGCATTCCTCCTTCCTAACTGGGAGGATGTATAACCTGGTGGCTAAAGATAGATTCTGGTGTGAGATTTCCTGGGTCAGGATCCCAGTCCCCCCACTTACTAGCTACGTGACCTTGGGCAAGTCACTCTGTCACTCTGTGCCTCCATTTCCCCCTCTGAAAAATGAGCATAAGAATAGCACCTATCTCATAGAGTTGCTATAAGGGTGAACACATCAAAATGTCTAAAAGTGCCTCTGAGAGTACCAGGCACAGAACAAGCGCTCAGTATACGCTTGCTACTCTTATAGTTGTCACTCCTTCCGTGTCTCCATAGCTGCATGAGCCATGTCTGGTCTCTGAGGCTCAGTTTCTCCATCTACAAAATAGGCATGCTGCTACTTGTCTACGTGCCTCCCAGGGGCTGTTGTGAGAATCAGGTGAAATAAAGTGGGTGAAAGTGCTCGCAAAATGGCAAAGCATTGTATGTTTTGCAAGATTGTTAGAGGGATGTACTGACAAGAAGGTGAGTGATGAGCTGTGATATTTAAATGAGAATTTCTAAACCTCCCAGAAGCCTTTTATTCCCTGTCCCCAAACACTTATTGTGTTGGAACATCTCATAGCTTTCTGTGCTCTACCTGGGAGACCGATTTGCTCGAAATTGGCTTGGGGAAGGCAAATCTATTAGGGGTAGGGAATGAAGGGAGGGGGACTTGGAAATCTTCCCCCAACAGTGAGTTGCTAGAGGATTGGGAAATGGATTGTAGAATCTCAATCTCTCTCTCTCTCTCTCTCCCTCTCTTCATCCTTCCCTCCCTCCCATAGAACCATTGAGGAATAAGATGGATACCATCTGTCTTAAAGCCGGGTACTTGGAATTCATTCTCCATACCTCCCTCCCCTCACTCTCCAAGGCCTGTAAAGATCCCTCCTTACTATCACACAGAGTTGCCCCCTGCTGTCTGCCTCCTCAGCCACAGAGTCCAGAGCCTTTCCCCCTGAATGGCAACATCCTAGCTGGACCCCTTGCTTCCTTTCTTGTCCTCCCGGAATCTGCTCTACAAGTACCTGCTACCTGGTCTTTAAAAAATGTTAATCCATGGGCTTCCCTGGTGGCGCAGTGGTTGGGACCCCCCCTGCCGATGCAGGGGACGCGGGTTCGTGCCCCGGTCCGGGAGGATCCCGCATGCCACGGAGCGGCTGGGCCCGTGAGCCATGGCCGCTGGGCCTGCGCGTCCGGAGCCTGTGCTCCGCAGCAGGAAAGGCCACAGCAGTGAGAGGCACGCGTACTGCAAAAAACATTAATAATAATAATAATAAAATTAAAAAATGTTAATCCA
The DNA here is from genome assembly GCF_003031525.2 of Neophocaena asiaeorientalis asiaeorientalis. NCBI lineage: Eukaryota > Metazoa > Chordata > Mammalia > Artiodactyla > Phocoenidae > Neophocaena > Neophocaena asiaeorientalis. Next base: position 2,315,940 of record NW_020173679.1, on the reverse strand, counting down.
ATCCTTCCCCAAATCCTGTGGTAGCTTCCCTTTGCTTACAGAAAATAGTCAACATCCTCTGAAGTAAGTACTATTATTATCCCCTTTTGAAAAATGACATATAGCTGATTTATAATAATATATTAGTTTCAGGTGTCACAGCATAGTGATTTAATGCTTTTATAGATCATGCATTATTATCCCATTTTACAGATGAAGACATTGAAACCCAATCCAGGTAAGCAGCTCTGGCCCCAGGCCCCCAGCTCAGAAGTGTCAGGATTGGGGTCATGATCCCAGCAGCCTGGGTTCGTCTACCTCTCCAGCCTCCGCTCAGACCATTGGTCTCCTCTCTGTCCTCTGATTCAACAGGTTCCAAGTAACCTTTGCATATGCCTTTCCCAGCACCTAGAATTCTCTTCCCTCCTCTCCCTGCCTCCCAAACTCCACCTAACGTCATCTGGGCAACTCCTGCCCTCCTCCAGGTCGCCATTTCCATGACACTTGCCAAGGGAGGCCTCCCCAGCTGGGTCTGGGGTCTACACACTCACAGCCCCTCTCTCTTTCTTCAGTGCACATATCCTAATTGTAACTGTCTTCTCTCTTATGACTCTTTGCTGAATATGTCTCTCCTAATAGAGCAATATCATGATGGCAAGGGTTGTGTCTCAGCGCAGGATGCTCTAACAAATACCACAGACATTCATTTCTCACAGTTCTGGAGCCTTGAAGTCCAAGACCAAGGTGCCAACAGGTTGGCACCCTCTTCCTGGCTCGCATTCAGCCACCTTCTCACTGTATTCTCACATGGCAGCGAGAGAGAGAGAGAGAGAGAGAGAGAGAGAGAGCGAGCGAGAGTGCTGGTTTTTCTCCTCTTAGGAGGGCACTAATCCCATCCTGGAAGCCCCAACCCTCATGACTGCATCTAAACCTAATGACCTCCCAAAGGTCCACCTCCAAATATGATCACACTAGGGGGTTAGAGCTTCAGTATATGAATTTTGGGGGTTCACAAACATTCAATTCAAAACAGGTGGTGTATATCTTGCTGGATCAGTGATTCCAAGCACAGTTCTTGGCACTAAGCAGGCACTCAGAACATTTGTGGAAAGAAGGAAGGAAGGAAGGGAGGGAGAGAGGGAGGGAGGGAGGAAGGACGGAAGGAAGGAAGGAAGGAAGGAAGGAAGGAAGGAAGGAAGGAACGAGGAATTACAGTACTGCTTGGACACTGAATCTGGAGGTCCAGCCTAGATTTGAGAGGAAACTTGCAAACCCAGTCATGCCCCAAAAGGTTTCTGTGACACCAGAGAGAGGGCTGGATGAATCACCATTTAGCAAAGACTCTACTTTTTATTAGCAGTGACCTAACTGTTGGCAAAGTTGTGGCTGGCTAGGATACTTTCACTTTTTCCTGAAACATAAAAAATAAATTAAAAAAAAAAAAGAAGAGGAGGAGGAAAAAGTCACCTTGAACTGCTCTGATCTCCCAACCACAAAACACACCCCTGGGATTAGATCCCTGCTGTGAAATACTGCCCCACGATTAGATCTCAAGCCACGAAACATACCCATGAATGTAGATCCCCTCCTCAGAAGTACAGTTTGCTGATGAGATCACCCCCATGAAATAGGGCCTTTGGGTTAGTGCATGCCGGTAAAATATGGCCTTGGACTAGATCACTGCAGGGAAGGCTGAGCTGCTAGCCGGGAGTGGGGCCTTTTACCACATCCTCCCAAAGTAAAATATAAATATATGGAGAGGAAGAGAAAGCAGTGAAGGTAAGTTAATAACGGCGACATTTTGGAGCTTGGACTTCCTTGGAGGTTGTCAGCATGAGGGGAGGAGATGGGGACAGAGCCAGGCATGGAGACTCAGCCCATCCTCCGTTGGTGACAGTGTGGTGGCGATAGCTGATGCATGGGGGCTTCCTGTGTGCCGGGCACCGTGCTGAATGCTTTATGGGTTTTAGCTCCTCCAGTTTCCAAGAAGGGGGTGACATTATTACAGATCCCAGTTCCAGGTGGGAACTGAGGCACAGAGAAGTGAAGTCACTTATCCCAGGACACACAGCTAGAACATGTCAGAGGTGGGATTTGAACCTGGGGCATCTGCCCCTCGAGACTAACCCTAACCTTTAACCACTTCCCTTTGGTTGGGCGAACTGATGCCTCTCCCGGCCTGGCCTGTGGGGCTGGGGACACGTGGCTCCCATGGGCCAGCTGCTGCTGCAGGGATCGGGGGTGGGGGTCCCTGCAAGAGTCAGAGACAAGCTGGGTCACCCTGGATTATCCTAGGTGAGGAGCAGAACAGAGAACTTCAAGGTCAGAGCCCAGAGAGACATGGGGTCCATCCGTGGATTGGGGTTCATCCCCCAATTTAACCAGAAGCTCAGGCCCAGAGCTGGGCAGTGGCAGAGCCAGGCCTAGAAGCCAACGTCTTCTAACTTTGAGGCAACTAGCTCCTACTTACTCTAGAAGTCTCCTGAAAGGAGCAGAAAACTAAATTTCGATGCTGGGTTTATTCAGCAAGATGCTCCCGTGTAATCCTTCTGAGGACTGACGGGGTCAGGCAGACCTGGGTTTGACTCCCAGCCCACACCTGGTAACCATGTGACTCGGCACTCATGCCCCCAGGTGCCACTCACAGCCGAGCCTCTGCAGGAATTGCCCTTGAAGGCCACCACCTAACCCAAGGTCACACCTCCCCAGAGACCACCCGGTCCAACGGCTCCTTGAGGGATACAAGAGCCCTGTCTTCTTGCCTCAATACAGAGCAACTCTGAAGGGTCATCTTGGCTCCAGAGTCCCAGTGGGACCGGCGGACCCACACAGCCCAACTCCCCTCTGTCCTGTTCTTCCCCCCAACACACACCCCCGCCACAGATGCCGGCTCCAATACCCCCAAGAACTGCACACAACTCTCCGTCTCATGGTCTGGTCCCCAGGGCCCAGCCTACAGCAGACACTTGTTCGCATCTCTGTACCTTGTTTCTCATCCACAGCGTGAGGATGTGAGCTCACCTACCCCAGGATAGTGGAGGCAGGCGTGCGATGGTGTGTGCGTGTGATGGGCTTAGCCCAGTCCCGGGGCACAGTAAGTGTTTGGTAAACATTCGCCCAAGTCCCTCATGGGCGATCGCCGGCTGAGGACCTTACCAAGGAGTAATTCGCTTGGCCTCCTCTCATCTGCACGGTGGGACCAAAAGCCTGTCCTGTAGGTTGTAATGTCCACTGCATAGGGCGGTGGGGGGCGGGGCGGGTCCCTGCGAGCCAGAGCAATACTCAATACTCGTCAGACATGTTCTGGCGCCGTCTTTCTTCCCTGGCAGGGAGCTCAGTGAGGGCCGAGGGAGGGAGAGGGGGGCATTTCCTTATCTCGCTGGAGCCAGCGGACTGACCAGCTGTTATCGGGGATTTGTGAGCTTGTAAAACATGGCCGGCTATCATGCCAGCTCCCTGGGGTGAAGGTGCTCCCAGCTGGGCCTTATCATGGGGTGATCTTGGCCTGTGATTGAGGGGAGAGCCGGACGGATGGCTGCCGAGTCCGCTGGGAAAGCTGGGGTGGGGGCATCAGGGCGGGCCTGCCGGGGGCTGACATGACATTGGAGTGGACCAAGCAGAGCACACAACTCCCTTTCCCTCTTCTCTTCCCTGCAGAGGGATTTCAGACCGAGAGTCTCCAGGAGCCAAGAAGGAAAAAATTCTGGGGGGAAGAAAAGGAGGGCTGCATCAACCTCAGGGACCCCTTTCATTCACCCATTCCTTGTTAAGCACCCACTGTGTGCCAGGCGCTGGCCAGAGAGCTGGACTTAGAGTGAAGTCTCAGACTTCTAGTTCTGCCTCTCATAGTTTCTAGCTGTGTGACCTTGGACCAGTCACTTGCCCTCTCTGAGCCTTATGTGTCCAATGGGAATAGCAGTAACCATCTCACCAGGTTATTATCGGGGTCCCTTGAGACAGTGGATGTGAAAGAGCTGCCTTGCAAACTGCGAAGTCCTGTGCCCATAGGAAAGATGTGATCGAAGGGTAAGCTTGTGTGTGGATGCCATGCCTAGAGGAATAGCAAAGAGAAGGATGAGGGAAGTCCCAGGAACCAGAGCAGGATTCATAAGTAGGAACAGATTCTGCTAGAATTTGCTGAAGACCCTGGGGAGGACTCAGAGTAAAATAGAGAGGGCATTCCAGGCAAAGGGGAGTGGTGCCCACAGAGGCTGGCTGGGCAGAGGGCACTCAGGGTGGGCCCTCACCGGTCATGCAGGAGCAGACAGGCTGAGCAGAGCACGCCTGTGGCAGCTTTGCTGGCTGCAGAGGCCAGGTCCATCTGGCTCTGTTTTTCTCCTGTCATTTGGAAGCTTTTGTGCTGAATCTCCCGTTTGTCACTGTTTCCCCGAGATTCTCTTTTGAACTTGGCATCTGTTTGGGGCTCTATCCGGTCCCTGCCTCCTGTGTTCTGAGGCTCAGATCTGTTTGCAACCTGGGCATCTGGTCTTAGGGCAGTAGGTGGCTCCGGCTTCCTCAGCGGGTCTTGGAAATGGAGTGGGGGATGGTGGGGCGAGGGCAGAAGGCCTGTGTGACAGACGGTGGCCCTGCCTGACCCGGGCATGTGGCACCTGCCTCTCTGAGAGTCCAGGGAGCAGCTTTCCTTCCTCCCCTGCATCCCGGGGCCCCCTGAGGCTTTCCCTTTTCCATCTTGTGTGTCTGTCTCTCCTCCCCCAGGTTTCAGGGGCAGAAAAGCCTGGCCATTCCGAGCACTCGCTTTGGATCCAGACAGTCCTGACTTCGTCCCTTGGCTCTGTCACTTACCGGCTGAGAATTCTTAGCTCAGACTCCAGGAGCCCGTTTTCTACCTCCGCAAAATGAGGATAGTCCCCCCTGCCTGGGGCTTCTGGGAGTGCGCTGGAATCCTGCTCCTGCAGTGCTGCCCGGCCTGGAATGAGCACACAGGGCCTGAGCACAGCTCTGGGCTGGGCCTCGAGAGGCTGCATTCTGATTTTCCCAGGACACGTTAGTTAACCTGTGTCTGTGCCTCAGTTTTCCCATCTGCAAGATGGGAGCAAGATCTACCTCACAGAGCTGATGGGAGTAGTCAGTGAACTTGTGTGTCTGTAAAGCACTTAGAACCCCGCCTGATGCAGTCAGCCCTGCTGGTGCTGGCTCTTCCTCCTCCTTACCAGCATCCTTAGTATCCAGGAGCATTGCCCTGGGGCTGCCCTAGGGCCACAGAGAGGACAGAGGCCACCACTCAGTCAGCAGTGGGGCACACCGAGGTTCAGGACCTGGGTAAGATCACACTGATCAGTTAGGGTTTGAATCAGTGTGTGTGGTGGGGCCGGGGGGTGGGATGGGTAAGGATCGGAAGACCTGGGTTTGAGTTTCTCCCCTTGCTATTGTCTGGATAGACTCTGGCTGGTTACCTCTGTACCAAATTCCATTACAAGTTCAGTTTTTGTCTCCTTTTGCCAGAAAAATGGGATAATCTTCCTCCTAAAGCATTTGTGAAAAATAAGCAAGAAAATAAATGCGATCACATTTTGAAAAACAAAGTGCAGGGGACTGACTCAATTCATTTATTCAACGCCCATCTATCTATTGAGCCTCTCCTGGGGGTGGGGGGGTTGCTGTCCTGGTGCTGGGGATCCCAATCCTCACAGAACCTTCACTCTAGAGGAAAAAGCTCCCCAAGCTCACGGGGCTGAGATAAGTGTTCAGCACAGGAGGGGCCGTCAGGGAGGGCAGTGTGAGGAGGCGACATTTGACATGACAGCCGAACAGAGTGGTGACAAGCCCGCAGACATATGGGGCAAGGGAATGACAGGCAGAAGGAAGTGCAGCCTTAAGGTGGGGGGAGAGGGTCTGCTTAGGGTTGTGGGGAGGGTACCATGGAGGGAGCTGTGGTCAGGGGCCAGCCACTGGGGACCTTGTGGGCCAGGCTCAGAGTCTGGAATCTGTTTCAGAGGAGGTGGGAATCATGGTGGGGTTTGAATATGGGAGGGATGTGATCTGGCAGGATGTTTGTCTATTACACTCTTGCAATATACAAATACTAATTAGCCTGCCGTGGGCGAGCTGAACGGAAGAGAGTGTGTGTAAGTTATTTGTGGGGACAGTGCTGTGGTTTAGAGGAAGATCAGGAATTGGAGAAGGATTGGAGGAGTGGCCTCTGAGATTTCTTTTGACCCAGAGACTCTGATTTTATGAAGAAACAGTCGACTGGTTTGTTTTCCAAGTCCCCAGACCATAAGGGAATTTAAAATAATAGGAGGAATTTAGGATGAAGCTGGATGTGAAAGATGTAGCAAACGGGGCAGTAGGGGAAGCCGTAGGAATTCCTGTTTCTGCAGAACAGGAGGTCTCTGCTTCTGGCGGAGGGAAGAGAAAGCAGATACGTATACTGAGTTGATAAAAAGCAGTGAGGGCTAATGTGTTTTGAGCACTTACTACGTGCAGACTCTGTGCTAACCATTCTACATGAACTCCATGTTTTGGCTCTTACACCCAACCTGTTAGTTTTCTGGGGCTGCCCTAACAAATTGTCACCACCTGGGTGGCTAAAAACAACAGAAATTTATTCTCTCACAGCTTTGAAAGCGAGAAGTCTGAAATCAAGGTGTCAGCAGGGCCAGGCTCCCTCCACAGGCTCCACAGAAGAATCCTTTCTTGCCTCTTATAACTTCTGGTAGTTGTCAGCAATGCTTGGTGTTCCTGGGCTTACAGACACATCACTCCATTCTCAACCTCCATCATCGCCACGTGGCATCCCTCATGTGGGTGTCTGTCTCTATCTCTCCTCTTCTTATAAGGACACATCATCTTAACTGATTATATCTTCCAAGACCCTATTTCCAAATAAGATCTCATATTCTGATGTTCCAGGTGGACATGAATGTTGTCGGAGTGGGGGGCATTCTTAAACCCAATTTGCCCACTCTTTTGAGGGTAGACAGCTGCAGAGGAAGGGAGCTGGGTTCTAACCCAAGAGCATCTTCATGAAGGTTCACTTCTGTTCCACACCACCAGGCAGCCTCCCGTGGAAGAACTGGCATGTCAGCCAGCGGAGTGGCGCAAGGCGGCTTGAGGTGCTGGGGCTCCACGAGTGGATGGGAGCGGCTGGAGCGTGCAGTGGTGGGAGATCACCTGAGATGGAGTTGGGAAGAGGATCAGAACAGGCTCCTTCTCCATCCTTCTGAACCTGCCTCAGAGACCACCTTCCCTCTAAATCCTCCCCAATCCCCTTGCCCTGCTAAGATGTCAGCCCTTGCTCTGAGCTGCCTCAGCCCTGGTGCTTGTCTCTCTCTGGAACCAAGTCCCTTCCCTTTGCACCTTCTGTTCTCTGACAGTAAGCCTCATTCTCCTCCGCGTTTAGTCTTGACGTGCTATAGGCCAGGCACCCTGCTTTATTCTTCTGTGTTTTCAGCACCTAACACGGGGAGTGGCACGTCGTAGGTGCACTCTAAATTCATTTACTCCACAACGAGGCATCGCGCACGATTCTGTGCCGGAAACTGGAAACGTAACCACAACGAGGCATTGCGCACGATTCTGTGCCGGAAACTGGAAACGTAACCACAACGAGGCATCGCGCACGATTCTGTGCCGGAAACTGGAAACGTAACCTGGAATGAGAGACAGTCTGGTGGGGCGACAGACAGGCAAACAGACTGGCCACTGGAGAAGTGCAGGGGATCGTGGGAGCTCAGCGGGGAGCCCAGAGGCAGAGAATGCTTCCCAGAGCGTGACAGGTGAGCAGTGCAGTGATGGAAAGGAGAGGGAAGGTCACTGTGGCCGGATCAAGCAGTAGGTGCAAAGCCCTGCGGGCAGGAGCGAGAGCTCAGAGCTTTCCAGACCTGCAGGCAGCTTGATGAAGCTGGCAGGTGTGTCCAGAGAGCAGGTGGGAAGAGGAAGTGTTGATGGAGGTGTCCAAGGTGAGGGGGTTGGGATATCCCTCCCTTGAAACAGACACATTGGGGTGGGAAGAGGCATCGAAGAGTTTTAAGCAAGGGACTGGGTGTGGTAGAAGTCTTTTCCTAGTAGCAGGGTGAAGTGAAGCTGGAGGCAGGGAGGCAGGAAGGAGGCCATGCTGTGATCCAGGAGAAAGATGCCAGTGGGCTGAATGGATTTGGTGGTGGCAGGGGGAAAAGAAGGGGGAGATTTGGATATCACCAAATGCTCAATGAACTGAATTCTATAATCGAGACCTGCAGGACTCGATTCAATCTCAATGCAGGGAGGAAGGGCCATGTCTTGGGTACCGTCTGAGTCCTTGCTGAGTGTGGGAGGGTCCTTCCTGCTGTGGGGGAGGGGAGACGGGGTGTGTGGCATGCTTGGGGAAGGAAGAGAAACAGTCTCTGTCTGCCACTGCTTAGTGATGGAGCTGGACTGCCCATTCCCCATGTGGTAGGTTCCCTCCTGTGGCCAAAAGCCCCCAGAGGACAGGGGCTGGTTTGTCTACAGAATCCACACACACTGCATGGCCAAGAGCTTAACAACCAATATACTTAGATGCCAGCAAGAGAGCCCAGGCTCTGTCTTCACAGCCAAAGCTTAGCAGGGGGCTCCATGAGGTCCTGGAGGTGCCATGCGTAACAATCTATGTCAGGGCTGACATATACGGCCAGCTCACTGTTTACCCTATCCTGTGGCTCTATGCAGTATCCCATCTGAGCCGCATCACAGCCCCATGAGGTGGGTACTCTTATACCCATTTGTCAGATGCAAAAACTGAGGCTCCGAGAAGGGAAGTGACTTGCCCAAGGTCACACCCCTAGGAAGTGGCAGAGCTGGACTTGAATACTTGTTCTCCTGACACCCAAGCCCAGACCTGTGCTGCCAACCCCAGGAAGGTGCTGTTTACCCAGGATGCTGATCTCTCCAGAAGATAACCTTCTCCCTGAGCCGCAGAAGCGGGTGGGAAAGCGCCCCACGCCCCCGTCTGAGTGAGTGAAGGAAGGAAGACTGACGGGCGGCTTCCTGTCTTTCCCTGGCTTCCCGATACCAAGTATATATTTCTTCTAATCGGCCTGGCTGCTGATGCTTATCTGGCTTCACGAAAGAGCAAAAGAGACTTTGTGTCAAATGCTGAAAAATGACTTTTCAGGCAGCCTCTCTGTCTCCTGAAAGGAGGTGACGTGCTCAGAGCATACAAATCACTCAGTGCTCGGGCATCTCGAGGCAAGGAACGAGTGTGTTTAGATTGCTAAAATCACTCCTGTCCCTTCCCAAGGTCACGGGCAGGCAACCCAGCCTTGTCAGCACCTGGAGGGCAGCAAGGCCCAGAGAGAAGAGATGAGGTGGCCCTGGACAGCAAGCCTGCGGGACTCTGGGCCCAAAAGGGGTCCCTCGGATGCAGAAGACGCAAGAGTCCGGGAGGAAGGCTGGCCTGGGATTCCAGGTCTCCATCTGCCCACGGTGACCTGTGTGACCTTGGATGAGTTACTTAACCTTTCCGGACCTTGGGAATCCCCATGTGCATATAGCCCCACAAATTCTGTCTTCAACTTTGCCATTCATCCAGTCAGGTGTTCTAATAACTGGGTTTGCCTTATGCCTACCGGTGCTCAGTGCAGCGGAATTTACTGAGAGGCCCCTGGGTGTAAGGGAAGAGGATGGACTCTGGAACACACCAGAGAGGGCTTGAATCCAGGCTCTGGGTTGGGCGGCCTGCTTGGGTTCCAATCCTCGTCCTGCCACTCAAGCTGTGTGACCTTGGGTTTGTGGCTTTCCCACTCTGAGCCTGTCTCCTCATCTGTCAGCTGGGAAAATAATCAAGACTACCTCACCAGGGGACTGTGGCGAAGCAAAGGGCTTGGAGCAATGCCCGGCACGTGAGTCCATCCTCAGTGTCGGTCTTGTCATGATGACTGCTTCTTAGCTGTGCTGATGGGGCGGGTCTACTAACATCTTCAGGCCTTGGTTTCTTTATCTGTAAAAAGAGGATGAGGATTTAAAAATCCAAAGTACTTAAAACGATTGGCACATAGTAGGGTCTTAATCACTCACAGACATTATTCTGACTTTTTACAGAAAAATAGTTTTTGTGGGGTTTTTTAACAGTTTTTTTAATTGAAGTCTAGTTGATTTACAATGTTGTGTTAATTTCTGCTGTACAGCAAAGAGATTCAGCTATACATATGTATATGTTCTTTTTAAAATTCCTTTCCATTATGGTTTACCGCAGGATTAAAATTTCAGTTTTTTCTTATTTTTTTATTTTTATTTTTTTGCTGTACGCCCTGGACCGGGGCACGAACCCGTGCCTCCCACATCGGCAGGCGGACCCCCAACCACTGCGCCACCAGGGAAGCCTCAAATTTCAGTTTTTAAGTGTAGCTGATACTTTGTGATCCTTTGAACATTTATAATGAAGAAGAAATGTCTAATGGAATCTATCTAAGTATCATCACTGGATTGACAAAAAGGTCCCTGTTTCCAAGTGGCCATGATGAGGGTCCACTGCTGGGGGGAGCTCCACCAGAATAAGGGCCCCGTGGAGGTCAGGACTCCGAGACAATGCCCAGAGCAGGCCCCAGGAGGTAGCACATGTCCTGGTCTCAGATGCCAGCTCCAGTGCCCCTGGGGCAGGGGTCCTGCCTGCCCTGCTTCCTGGAATGCCAGTGCGCTGGGGCAGGGTGGCCCCTGCCCTGCAGAGGGGAGTGACCGCTAGAGCAATAGCTGAGAGATGGAGTAGCAGCCAGGCTCCAGGGGACATTCATCACTCATCACCCCTATTTTTATTTTCCTGCCTATAAAACACAGAGAAACCATAGAGCCAGGCCTTTAAAAATACAGACAGTCTCCAGATGAGTTTGTGACACTAGACAAGGCCTACCGGGAGCTGTCCTCATGCTGTAGCAAAATAAACAGCCCTCCCCAGCCGGGAAATAGTCTAAAATTAGGGAGCAGGTGGGCAGTACAAAATGCACGGGATCGAAAGAGGGAGCAGAGTATTAAAGAAAGAGTCCAAGAATGGGCGCCCGGCAGAACACAGCCTAGGCATAACTTGATAGCTGGGTGAGCCCCGGGCTGTCTCCTCTCTCCCCGCCCCACTTAACTCCTGGGGTGCTGTGAGGATCTGATGAAATCACGGAGGGAAAAAGATTTGCTCTTTGCCGAGAAGTGGCATAAAATGACAACGGGAAGATTGTCCCCCTCCCTCTCTGCCCACACGCCCACCGCAAGAAGGAGCCTGGGATGGTGACAGGCTCCGTGACACAGTGTGCGCAGGGCTCCTGACTGGTCCATTCTGCCCTTTCCGTCTGCCTGGTCCCCTCCCCAGCGGGTCATGGACTGAGGCTGGGATGCCACATCAGGTGTGGGCCAGGTGCGAGGCTGGTGGCCCGTGTAGGGGGAGAGGAGCATCTCGGAGTGAGCAGAAGCCTGGTCCAGTGGAGGATCCCGAGGGGCTAAGCAGCCTGTGAGGCAGCAGCACGCGGGCCAGAGAAGCAGACAGACAATACGGGCAGAAGACGGAAGGTTGTGGCATGGAGGGGGCCCAGCAGCAGCTTTCTTGGGATGCCTGTCAGCTCAGCTGTGGAGAGGAAGGATGCCGGACCCAGTGTGGATGCTCTGTGTCTCAAAGCCTGTAAATGAGGTGAAAAAAGTAGACCTTTGTTCTAAAGCAAACTTCTTTTTACATACAACTTGAGAAGCACCCTAATATATCAAACAGATAAAAAGGGAGCTTCTCTGGTTAAAGAGTGGGTTTGGGACCCGCACCCCATCTATGAGATGCTCCTAAATCTGCTCCTGCCACTTACCTGTCAGGTGATGGGTTTAAATTACTTGACCTCTCCAAGCCTCTGTTTCATCATCTGTAAAATGGGGATAATGCTAGAACTCGGTGAAGATTAAATAAGACAAAAGATGTGTTTGACACAGAGTAAAGCCTCCACAAAGGTCCCCGTTACAGCAGTGATTGTTGTGGGACTCCCTTGTGCCCGGGACCGCCCCCTCAGATCCCTTAGGTCTGCCGAGTACAGCTTGGGCACCACCCCTTGAGACATCTCCCAGAGGGCTTGTCACTAGAGCATCCTCTGACTCTGAAGTTCTCAGCATCCTGGACCCACTGACTCCCTGGGTCTCTTATTTGGCGATGTTGCCTTTGCGTGATGGGAAACTGTGCCTTGTGCCTTGTGGTAACAGAGCCCAGAGGGAGCAGGCAGCGGCCCCCCTTCTTCCCTCCCCAGCACCCTAGATCCCCCTCCTTCACCATCTTTCACTTCAGGCAGTCACAGCCACAACACTCCCGACTTTATTCAATCGTCTCCATTGTCTGCTCCACACCGGGTCATCTCAGCTTGGAACACATGTTAACAAACGGACAAAGTTTATGGGGAGCCAGCTGCCCCTCCCTGCTTCGTCAGATAAGATGCTCGAGCTTCCTGGGCTCATACTTGGGCAGCAGACCCCACAGGAACTGGTCCCCAGGTAACTGCGTTGTCTGCTGCTGGAGAACAGGAAACATAGGTGAGGACAGTTCTAGGGGGCTCCAGGGACCCGGGCAAAGGCCACTCTCACTCACGGGTTCTGCTGCTTCCCCTCCTGGCCAGGGACTCCTTGAGACTCCGTCAGGTGTGGGGCAGGGGGAAGGCTCGCATTGGTTCTGGGTTCAAATCCCACCTCTGCCTCTTCCTAACTGTGGGTTTGTGCACAAGTCACGTTCCTTCTCTGGGTCTTGGTCAGCTTGTTATAAAATAAAAAAGCCATCTGCCTCCCAGACAAAATGAAGTTAACTGAGATTATGGACATGAGTTATCCGGAGCCTAGTAGGTAAACGGGTTTCCTCCTTTCCATCTTACCTGTATTCATTTTCCAGAGCTGGCATAACGAAGTGGCTTAAAACAGCAGACATTTATTCCCTGCAGTTCTGGAGGCCAGAAGTCCAACATCAAAGTGTTGTCCAGGCCACGCTCCCTCTCACAGCTCTAGGGAAGGGTCCTCCCCTTCCTCTTCCAGCTTCTGGTGGTCGCCAGCAATCCTTAGCATCATTGGCTTGTTGATGCGTTACTCCCATCCCTGCCTCCATCCTCACCTGGCATCCTCACTCTGTACATCTGTGTCTCTGCGTGCAAATTTTCCTCTTCTTCTAAGGAAGCCAGTCATATTGGATTTGAGCCCATCCTCATCTTAACTTGATTGTGTCTGCGAAGATCCTCTTTCTACATAAGGTCACAGGTCCTGGAGATGAGAACTTCAACATATATTTTGGGGGGACACAGTTCATCCCACGGTACCACCCTTTGGCCGAGCCTTCCTAGCTCAGGTGGTGAGGGCCCCCATTATCCTTGGAAGCAGCTTTGGTCACTCAGCTCACCTGCTCAGTTGCACGTGTGTCATCTCATGTCTTACCACGGCCCACACGAGGGATCTGCGGTAAATGCATAACCCCGTTCTCTCCCCTGCTGCTTCAGCCTGTTCTAAGCCCGAGATGGGTGTGTAAATAGAGACGGGGGTCCATGTCAGAGAGATGAGCATTAATGGGAGCAAAGATACAGTGTCTCTTCCACACTAGGGAGAAGCGTAATCAGGAAGGCTCTCAAGGGACCAGTTGCTGAGCCTGGAAGGATGCAGAAGGATGAGAAGGGCGTTGTGGGCAGAGGGAGCAGCTTGAGCAAAGGGCTGGAGGAGGAAGTGTTCTTGAGCCGTCCTGGAGTGGGTGGGCAGCCCTGGGTGGCTGGGTCGGCGACGGAGTGTATGCTGGGGGAATGGAGCTCTTTGGAGATGTGGCTCTAAGGGCAGCTGGACGGACACCTGGAAGGGCCAGCCTAAGGTGTACGGACTTGATCTTGCGGACACTGGGGAGCCAGTGAAGGTTGTAGAGCAGAGGGAATGGTGAAATCAGAACTGTGGCTCACAGGGCTAATCCAGCAACAAGGACATTTTAAAGATTTTGCTGAAGGGAAGGCTTTCCCACCTAGGCACACAATTGTCGCTGGGATTTTAAAGAGCTAGAGAAATTTGTCAACCAGAAATTTCCCAGTGGGGCCTTCAGCCCAGCTGGGCAGGCAGCAGCCACAATGACTCAGCCTTCTCAGTCCCAATTACTTCTTCATATTGACTGACAATGGACCTCAGAATTGGCCCAGGGTATCCAGGGGCTGAGACTCTCAAGGAAATAACAAGGGGGCCATATACCTGGGGACTGGCCCCCTTCTCCCCTGATCAAGGCATGAGAATCTGCCCGTTTTCAGTGGCACCCCTCCCACACCCCACCCCCAAGATTTTAACTTTTACATCTAAGTCTAAGCTTTTCTGTTAGAACCTCCTAGCAGTCAGCAGCGAGAGGTCTCCAGAAGGCCTAGGCATCCATTTCTGTGCCCTGTAAGTAGAATCATTTATTTCTGTCCTCCAATTTTGATTAAACTCCCCTGCAAATGAGCCAGATACTAAATCCATGACCTCAAACCTCCCTCCCTCTCTGACCCCTCCCTCCCTCCTTTCACCCCAAGAGTGGCCAATGTAGTCCAGGAGAGCACCGACCGACTGGAAAATTCCATTCCGGGCCTGCCCAGCTCGTCTCCCACCGCTGAGTGCCCTGCTGCCTCCTGGCAATTTCACTTTTAACTCTATTTACATTCGGGAAAGTACATAAGATTTCTATTGTGTACTTTCCTAATGTCAGTTTTCCCACGATGAGAATAAGCTGTAAACACCCATATTTTCCGAAGCCTATCATAAACCTCCAAGTATTCAAAATAGCTGAGCTGCGCCATCTCACCGCCCATGGCGCTGAGGCTGGGGCGGAGATGGCCCAAGGCCAGCGCTAGGAACCAAAACTCACAGCTGTTGGCTTTACTGTTCATTGAATGACCACTTTCATTACTTTTAGGTGGCCCTTCTCCATGCCTACATGACTACGTTATTTCTGATTGGAGCTGTCATACCTGCTAGACCACTATAAAGCCCAAGAAATGGACAGACACCAAAAATGGTGCCCAGGGAGGCTGTAGAGCATGGGTCACCCGAGCCCTCATCACCCCAGGGAGGGGCACTCTGGGCCTGATCTGGTGGACCTACTGGGCTGGGCTTTGGACCAGAGACACCATTCCTGGTGCTCTTCAGGATTCCAGAGAATTTGAGAAGAAACAGAACGCATTGTGGCCAGGCGTGTGACAGTGGGATCTGGAAGCTACTGAGCTTCTGCGTGGGTGGTAGGTGGGCTTTCTCTGGAGGACGTCAGATGTCAGTCACTGGAGGTGTTTTCTGATCAGTCTAGGTTTACTAGAGACCTTTTGCTTGCTGCAAGGCTAAGCGGGGCGAGGCTGCAGGCATCCAGCAGTGAACTGGCCTGTGTCTCCTCCTCTGCCTCTCACCCTTAATGAGTAGTTGTTGAATGAATGAATGAATGAATAGTATTTGAATATCCTTCAGTCTGAGCTGAAAGACATACATTCACTGGAAGCGAAGCAACAGAGGCTATATGAAAGAGGACAAGCTTGGGGGTCAGCATCCCACTCCCAGCCTTTAACCCTTTCAAAGCCTTGGGTTGGCAAACTTTCTGTAAAGGGCCAGATGGTTTTGCAGGCCAAGAGGTGAAATCGAATGTACTATGTGAGTACTTACATAACTGTTTAAAAATATAAAAACTATTTAAAAGTATAAAAGTCCTTCTTAGCTGGTGGGCCCTACAGAATCAGAAAATGAGCAGGAGTTCACCTGGGGCCACACTTGGGCGACCACTGCTCCTTGTTTCCTTTTTCTGCAAGTTGTGACCAGCCCTTGTCCTGTTGGGACTGGAGAGAGTCCATACGCCAGAGGTAAGGCGTCTGGCAGCCTTTAGTACATGATAACAGCACAATCCTAAAAGCCCTATGATGTGGAAGGCTTACCAGGTCCCCGGCGCTGCTCTGAGAATATGAACTCCTCTGACCCTATTATGATCTCTGTTTTACAGAAGAGAAAACTGAGGCTCAGAGTGGTACAGTCACTTGCCCAAGGCAGAGCTGGGATATGAACCCAGGTAGCTGGGTTCCAGAGTACCTGCACTTAACAACCATGGTCGACTGCTCTAGGAGTCCTTGTTGCTGCTATTAACTCGTTCTCAGTCATCCTAAGGTCATCCAAAGTGAGCCATCCCATGGATCCTCTCCAAACAATGAATGACACACAAGTGTCCCTATTTGGCTATGGTGTGCATGTGTTTCTTTTATTTGGCCACTGATTTACTCCCTGAGTTACAATTGCTTAGGCCTGTTGGTTTGACATCTCTGAGCACAGGCTTGGGGACGGAGGGGAGAGGAAGGGGAAGGAGGCCTGGGGACGGTTGAGTCAAGTAGGAGAGGCATCCAGTTTACAAGCATGCAGACAAGCCAATCTGTGTCTTGGAGCATGAGTTGGTTTCTCTCAGTTCTGAAAAGAAAGACAAAGGGTGGGGCCAGAACAGGAACTAGAGGGAAGTCCTTTAAAGAATGGAAAAATGTGGCCTGGTTTCAGCCTGGAAGCAGGGGCATGGACAAGGTGACCTCTCAGGGCTGCATCCTGCCTCCCCGTTGAGCTGGGGAGTGTATAGCCCACAGCGGAAACTACTTCATAGGTGCAGATGTTCTCCTTACAGTTTGGGTTTTCAAAAACCCCTTTTAAATTTTTTAAAATATAGACTGAGGTTGGAGACACAGGATCTGAGAGGATTTACGAACTCTCTCGTTCTCTCGGCTAGTCTGGAAAAGTTTTAGATTATTATGGTGTTGGTGCTATGGACTGAATGTTTGTGTCTCCCCAAAATTCATATGTTGAAATCTTAAACCCCAGTGTGTTAGGGGGGTAGAGCCTTTAGGAGGTAGTTAGTTCATGAGGGTGGAGTCCTCGTGAATGGGATTAGCATCCTAATAAAAGAAACCCAGGAGAGCTGCCTCACCCTCAGGAGGACACAGAGAGAAGACATTTGTCTATGAAGCAGGAAGTGGGCCCTCACTAGACACTGAATGTGTCAGTACCTTGATCTCGGACGTCTCAGCCTCCAGAACTGTGAGAAATAAATTGCTGTTGTTTGTAAGTCACTCAGTCTATGGCATTCTGTTATAACAGCCTGAACTGACTGGGGCAGAAATGGAGTCATTAGCATCTTTAAATCTAATCAGATTGGAGAGCCAATTCCAGAAACCCCAGAACGAATTCAGAAAACTCGTCTTTAAAATTCTCTTCCTCTAGAACCACTCTTGATACCAAAATCTGTATTAGTCAGGGTTCCCCAGAGAAACAGAACATATATATATACATATATTATGGAAGCTGAGAAGTCCCACGATCTGCTGTCTGCATGCGGGAGACCCAGGAAAGCCAGTGGTATAATTTAGTCCAAGTCCAAAGGCCTGACAACCAGGGGAGCTGATGATGTAAATCCCAGTCCCAGGGCAAGAGAAGATAGGTGAGATGTCCCAGCTCAAGCAGTGAGGCAGGAAAAAAAGGGGCAGATTCCTCCTCCCTCTGCCTTTTGTTCTGTTCAGGCCCTTCGTGGATTGGATGATGGCTACACACATTGGGGAGGGTGATCTCCTTTGCTAAATCCACTGATTCAAATGCTAATCTCATCTGGGAATACCTTCACAGACACAACCAGAGATAATGTGTAATCTGGGCACCCCATGACCCATTCAAGTTGACATGTAAAATTAACCTTCACAATTGGGCATAAGAGGATTTGCGTTTTCATGTCAAGTGATACTAGGATCTCGGAGTCATGTTAAAGAGAGAGAGAATTTCAGAATAGTAACAATGGCTTTTTCTGTGTGGTTGTTTACAAGAGGGAATTTTTTTTTCTGTACAATTTCTTGTATTATTTATTTCCTACAATAAGCAAATGTTACTCTTGAAATCACCAAAGGGAGAAGTCATTCAAGATAAAAATATTGCTAAGAATAGGGCTGTGTCTCTTCTTCCAGAACCCAGTGGGAAGTTACCTTCTCAGTGGAGAAACCATCCAGTTTATACAGGGGACATTTGTCATCCAGGTCTTTCCCCAACTCGCTCTTATCTTGCTGACAAGGAGAAGGATGGAGATGGGGGCTCTGAGCAAGTGAAGCCTATGGCAGCATGTCTCAAGCAGCCCATTGTGAAAGGAAGTAATCACAAGAATCGGTTTGGGAATAAAATACAACTCCAGGTCTTGTAGCCAGGAGATGCTGCTCAAGCATTTTGATTCCAAGCTCCCCTGAAACCCTACAGTCTGATTGGAACCAGGGGACAAGTGAATCAAGGTGACCTATACGAAGGATTCTAATCAAAATGTAGCCCAGAATCAGAGTTAGGGAAACTATGAATGCTAACTGTTGAGGATTACTGAGAAAGGCACAAAATCCTACCTATGGGAGTTCTTTAAAATCTTGTTCTGTAAGATGGCCTGTCAATGTTAAAGAATGGTGGTGTTGATTTGTTGTTTTCATTAAAGCAATAGATGGTACCCAATGCAATGCCTGGCTCATCATAAACACTATTAAATATTGATGATTCCCAGGTACTGTTCTCGGTACTGGAGACACTGCAGTGAATAAAGCAGAGGAAGTCCATCCCCTCCTAGCGGTCCTTGTTGCTGCCATTAACCCATTCTCAATCATCCTAAGGTCATCTAAAGTGAGCCAGCCCATGGATCCTCGCCAAACAATGAATGACACGGTGGGGTAGGAGGGTCTATATAATTGGTAATAAACAAAGGGATAAATTAAAATATACTGTTAAGCAGAGAAATAGTGTTATAAAAAATAAAGCAATTTTAGGGATAGAGAGAGATGCTAAGTGGGAATTTTGGAGAATTTTAGACTGGGCGGTCAAGGAAGGTATCCATGGAGATAGGACAGTGAGCAAAGATCAAACTGAAATGAATAGGCAAACCATGTGCATAGCTGGGATGAGCGTATTCCAGGAAGGAGAAACAGTAAGTGCAAAGGTCCTGAGGTAGGAGTGAGCTTGTGATGTTTATGGAAAAGCAAAGAGGTCAGTTTGGCTGGAATGGGGTGAGAGGGAGGGAGTGGTAAGAAGCAAGGTAGCGAGAGCCAGGCCAGACTTCTCTGGACCATGAGACAGCTTTGGCTCTGGCTGTCCAGTGTGATGGGAGCTATTAACATGCTTGGAGCAGGGGAGTGGCACAATCTGATTGATGCTTCAAAAGGATTCCTGGCTACTGCAGTCTCAGCTAAACATGTTATATTAGCCTTTATTGCTGCCTAACCAATTACACAAACTCTGCAGCTTAAAACTACACCCATCTCTAACCTTACATTTCTGTAGGTCAGAAGTCCCTGTGGGCCAGGCTCAGTTCTCTGCTCAGGGTTTCACAAGGTCAGAACCAAGGGGTTAGCTAACTGGGCTCTCATCTGGAGGCCCCCGGGGGGAGAATCTACTTCCAAACTTGTTAGGGATGTTGCAGAAATCATTTCCTTGTTGGTGTAGGACTGAGGTCCGTGTTTGATTGCTGGCTGTCGATGGGGGTTGCTCTCTGCTCCTAAAGCCCGCTGGCATGTTTTCTTCGCACCCAGCAAGGGCATGTTGAGTCCTTCTTGGACCTTGAATCTCTTTGACCTACACACGTGTGATATATGATTTAGCTGTACTTGCCAGAAAGCTATTTGGGTATGTGCAAGCCTCTCTAATGTGGAACTTGTAAGTCTGGAGTTATGAAGTCAAGTCAACAATACCAGTCTCTACTGCACTCTTTCAGAGCATTTATTAAGCACTTCTGTAGTCCTAAGAGTGTTGTGTATTATGGAAGGATTAAAAAAAAAAAAAACTAGCAACAGAAAACTTCATCTCACCAGGGAGCTGGGGTTAATAATGCAGAAAGCAAGCAGTGGATTTGGTAAAATACAAGGGCACTCAGTGCTAGAAGATGCAAAAGTGGGAAGAATCTGGCAGGGGGCGTGATCCTATGTTTATGCATCTCCCACCAGGTCAATTCATGGCTCATGCCTGGCCCAGTAACTAGCAAGGGTTTCATCCAAAATAGTATTTGTCCAGTGAGTGAACAAGTGGATGGATCAATTTGTTTCAGTTTTCCTACCTGAAAAATAGGGCTGTTGTCCTTCCCTCCAGATCAGAAGGATGTGTATATTTGTAAAAAGCAAAGCGGGATCAAATGTCATGTCATTTATCACAGAGGGTGTCAGAGATTGTCTTCAACATGCCCCTAGGAGAACAGTGGGGGAAAAGCGTTCACATCAAAGACACGTAAGTGGCCAAGACTCTTAAGGAATGCCCCGAGTGCCCCTGGGAGGAAGGGCAAGGGTGCAGAGGGCTGCGTGGGCATGCTGAGGGCAAACTCATTTTCTTCATAACACAACAGAGGGCCTCTCTGCCCGGAGCTGGCCAAGGACGGGGATCAGTTCCCAGGGGAAGAAAGGGGTTGACCAGTTGTACCTTGGGTCTAGGATTAATATTTTAATGACAACCATAGGTTTTATTTATAATATCCCCAAACTAGAAACCACCTAAATGTCCCTTAATGGTCGAATGGATAAATGAATTGTGGTATTTCATACAACAGATTACTACCCAGGAAACATTTTTTAACAGCATAAACTCCAGATAAAGGCAACACATAGATGAATGTCAAAAGCATTGTACTGAGAAAAACGTAGCCAGACACAAAAGGGCACCTCTTGCGTGATTCTGTTTATATAGGAGGGTCAGGAAGAAGCAAAGCTAATCTAGGATGGAAAAGCCAGAATAGAGGTTATCCTTGGGGTTGGGGGCAGTGACTGGAGACGGGCACGAGGGAACAATCTGGGGTGTTGGGAATGGCTTATATTTTCATTTGGATGGTGGTTCATTTGGGTGTGTAATAAGTAAAAAATGCATCAAGTTGTTTGCTTGAGGTTCTACTGTATCTTACTGTGGTATTTTACTATAAATATACCTATAAAAAGAAATAGAATTGTTCTAACAGTAGTAACGTCAATCATGTATTCAGTGATATATTAGCTCGGTACATCTATTATCTCCAGCCCTGGGAGGTCGGCATCAGGATTCTTACGTAATAGATAAAAAGACGGAGGTGTCATATTCCAAGAGCGTAGAGTTAGGAAGTGGCAGAGCAAGATTCCAGCCTGTTTTCAGAAAGGCTGGCTGGTTGGGCAGGACTTACCTAATACCTGCCCACAGTAGACTCAGCATTCTTTCATAACTTTTAAACTGAAACTAGCCAGGTGTTGGAGTGTGCCCTGCCTTGTTCCTGAATTCCTGTCCTGGTGGCAAATTGGCCCATGGTCCATGCAACTCTTGTTGAGGGACCCCATGCCTTTCTGTCCCCTCTAGGAAGCAGAGAGCTTGAGCCCTGGAGGATGGGAGTAAAATGTCTCTTGCTCATCCCACCCTAACCCACTTGCTCCCCACCTAACCCCTCCACTCAATAAGATGCCTACGATCTGCACCTTGGCCTCCAGCAGGAAGAAGTTATATCGTGAGCGAATCAGGCCCAAATAGCCTTCGGTGACAAGCAGGCACTCTTCAACCGAACAGGTGTAATAGACTGATGTTTATCTTGTAGGACGTTTGTGTTTATAAAGTATTAACACGAAGACCAGATTGCTTCTCCTGCCAAGCAGGCAGAGTCAGATTAGCAAGGAGGGAAGCGCTGAGTGCTACCCTTTGAGGAAGGAGCCCTCAAGACGCTCACCTTTATGAGCTAGGATTCTTGATTTGCAGAATAAATCTATTTCGCCAAGGGTGACTGTGAAAAAACTTTCTCCTGGGCTTTCCTGGTGGCGCAGTGGCTAAGAATCTGCCTGTCAATGCAGGGGACACAGGTTCGAGCCCCGGTCTGGGAAGATCCCACATGCCGCAGAGCAACTAAGCCTGTGCACCACAACTACTGAGCCTGTGCTCTAGAGCCCGCGAGCCACAACTACTGAGGCCGCGTGCCACAACTACTGAAGCCCGTGAACCTAGAGCCCGTGCTCCGCAACAAGAGAAGCCCGCGCGCCGCAGTGAAGAGTAGCCCCCGCTCACCGCAACTAGAGAAAGCCCGCACGCAGCAACGAAGACCCAACGCAGCCAAAACTGAATCAATAAAAATAAATAAATTAAAAAAAAAAACTTTCTCCTAGGATTCTCCTATCACAAAATCAAAATAGGTTCCAGAGGGCAAGAAAGATGCTCTGATGGAGAGAATTGATCCATTTGGGTGGAAAAGAGGTTTGGGTGAAAGTCAGATGTTAGACACACCTGGTGCTGGGGTCATGTTGAGGGAAAATTTTCCAGCAGCCTACATTCCCAGCTTCAGATAGCCGGTCCTGATGTTTGGAGACTCTCTTTGTCTCCTGTGCCTGGGAACTCCTGAGGGCACATTCATTCCTTCCAGAATTTTGCTTTTCTCCCTTCGCTGCATGGTTTCTCAACCTCAGAACTGTTGACCTCCGGGGCTGGACGATTCTTGGTTGTGAGGATGTCCTGTACATTGTTGGATGTTTGGCAGCATCCCTGGACTGTACCCAGTCGATGCCAGTAGCAGTCTCCACCTCCACCAGTTGTGACAACCAAAAATCGTCCCTGGATGAGGCCACTCTGCTTCATTGGACTGTTTCTAACGGCTGCTGTAATAGAGATGCGATATCTCGCTGGACCAGTAAGGCTGCTACCCTGATAGCTGAGCTGCCCAGCCTGAAGGCTCTAAACTCAGGGGCTTTGATTCTGCAAAATGAGTTCATTCCCTAATTCATCAGAGGTAAAAATGTCACATGCGTTTACTTAAAACGGATGCAGATCCAGAGAACAAAGTGACACTTCATTCAGACCATGTCTTAAAATAATAGTTTGAAGGAAACAGAATTGTTACTGAGCAAATTCCGTTTGCAAATTTCCAGACCTTTTGGTGCCGAAGTGAGGAAGTCTAGTCTTCCTTTGGGTTGCCTTTTGGAAGAGAAAAATAAAAGACCAAAAAATTAAGGGTTCCTTTATTGTGCCTTTAGCTTCTGAGTCCAGCAATTAATTCTTATGTGCTAAAGGACTTCTGTGTTTATGAGACATTATTATTTAATGTAGGCCTATTTTAAATTGTAATTTTTTTCATTAAGTTGCCTCGTTTTACTGATTAAGACCAGTTTATCACCTAGCTTAGGCTGTGTTCCTTAAGTAATAACTATTTTTCTTTTAAAATATTCCCTAATAACCTCTCATCCATTTAAAATTTTATTCTAAGTCAGAGGAGCCTCCCTGTTGTTAACAAATCTGTCCTCCTGATGCTGAGTGATGTCAGAGGATGCAGGACTGCCAGGCCCTCAGTGCACTTTGCTTCAAAAATCTCCGCAGAGGACACAAACAACATCGACTAGGAGATGGTGACTTCTCAGCCTCCGTGCTCTTGAGGCTGATCTGAAACAGACAAAAAAGAAACATGGGTCATCGGCCCCAAAGCTTTCTAGCAAACTCCTTAAAGGAGTCTTGCTGGTAAAAGAGGATTGAGGGTGTGGAGAAGTGGGGCAGTCAAGGCAGGGGAGTGATGGCCAGGATATCTGTGTCAGCACTGTCCCCATACGCCAGGCACTGCACTGGGCCCCTTGCCTGGGCCACCTCCCTCCCTTTCCCCCACCCCTTCCAGCACTAAGAAGTAGGATAATTATCCCCATTTGGCAGTTGGAAACTGAGGCTCAGAGCAATGAAACAACTTAGTGCTGCAGAGGTGGCCTGTGGCAGAGTCAGAAGCTGTCCCAGGTCTGTCTGGTTTCCAAGCCCAAGGTCATAACCTCTCGGCACCGGTGGTCCCTGACAATATCCTCATGCAAAGAAGGAGGCCTTCCCAATTGTGCTCCTCAGATCACTTTCTCCTCTATTGTCTCATCTTGCATCACCATTACTCTCAGTAATAATCACCATGAGCCCCTTTTTCAGATGAGATGACTGAGGCCCAGAGAAGGGGAGGGACTTGCTCTCTGTGTCCATGGCAGAGCGAGAGCTAGACCTGGGTTTTTGGCTTCAAAGTCTGGAGCTATTTCCTTTTCCTCCTGCACCACCTGTGGCTTCCCTGTGGTTGGCTGCACAGCCAGCCCTGACCTGGTGGCCCTGGACCAGAGAGGGCACTACAGACATAGCCGTGGCTGGTCGGGCATCTCACGGGCATCCTGTATCCCATCAGTCTCTCATCCTTCTTCCCTTCTGGCAGTTCCAGCTGTTCTTTGGATGCTGGACTGACCCAGAGATAAAGAAATGATGATTCCCCTCACCAACCCCCAAAGACACTGAGAAAGTTCTAGAGGGTGATGGCAAGCTATCAGATGAAAGGTCATGGGAGAAAAGACAATGGTGTGATAAGCTTCGGGAGACCTGAATCCTGGTCTTAAATTGCTTATTAATTGTCTTTGTGACCTCGGCCAAGGCCCTTCCTTTCTCTGGGCCTCAGTTTACCATCTTTATAACAAAAAGATTTCCATTCGAGATCATAAAAGCCACTTCCCTGTGATCCTCTGTGATGGAGAACTATGGTTTGGGAATCCAACTCAGTGACAGTATAGCCGGACTCACTGAGTAACTTTGTTACTTACTCATTTATCTGTCTGTTCACTTTATTTTCACGAAGAGCCTACTGAGTACCTACCACGTGCAGTAAATTAACGGAAAGTATTAGTAGAATAACTGCTGTGACAAATCACTTTAAAATCTCAGTGGTTTTGTTTTTAATAATTTGTGTTTATTATATAAAATATATTTATATAAAAATTATTTCATAATCAACACAATAGCATTTTATTTCTCACTCATATTACTGTCTGTCAGGGGCTGTAGGAGGGCATTACTCCATACTGTCATTCAAATACCCAGGTTTTTTCCATCTTCTGGCTCTGTCCTCGTCCGGGTCCATGCAGGCAGCTGATATAGAGGGAGGGTGTGGAGGATGGCACGGAGGTTCCTAGGGGTCAGGCCTGGAAGCCATATTCCCCTGCCAGGATTTAGTCACATGACCCCACCAAATTGCAAAGGAGGCTGGGAAATGTAGTCCAGCTGAATCCCTGGGAGGAAAAGGAAAAAAAATGGGGTTTGGGGAGCACATGGCACAGAGCAGCACTGTGTACAAGCATAGCAAAGACACCTTCAGACCCCAATGTGAACTTGGGCAAAGGAGCCTGGGACAAGCTGGTCCAGATGGAGACCTGACTGGCAGGTCCAGCATCAGCATCCTGCAGGAGCCTATGCACTTGGCCCTGTTGTCAGCCCAGGGCATGCTGCCTGATGAAGCATTTCCCCAGTCCCGTCACAGTCCCTTGCCTACGTCTCAGAGGCAAGAGGAATGACTGAACAAGCCCTGCCCTTCTCTGGCCTCAGTGTCTCCCATCCATGAATTGGGAAGAAAACTGACCGACACTGGCTCTCCGGAGAATCAATCAGAGAGGCATCAGGTGTCTTCAAAGGGCCACAGAACAGCCTTCCCAATCCTTCTCATTAATAGTAGAACCACAACAGTATCAATAATGAAACACAAATTAATAATAAATAAACAAACTAATGATAAATAATACATATGTCATGAATAATACATTAATACTACAAGGCTTTTGAGCATCTATTGCTTCTGACAGAGGGGAATTTGATTAGCTGTCTGGAGAACAGAGAGGGGGAATATTTCAGAAGAGTCTGGGAGGTTGGGGCAGGGGTTGGACACCTGAAAGTGGCAGGCACGTCTCCCTGCAGAGGTGTAAAATGTTTGAGGTCTTTGGTGACCCAGAACTGACCTGACCTTCTGCTGGGGGATGTGAGAAACAGGAGTCTCAGGGTGGGGCCTTCCTGTCTAGATGTCTTTCCATGGTTCAAATTAGAGTGGAAATCCGTAACCCAATAAGGCAAAAACACAAAGAAACCTTCCAGCCCCAACAGAATTTGATGTTGTTGCTAAGGCGAGGCCAGCTGAAGATATCTGTAGAATTTATTTGTTCATCTGTAGACGCATTCACCCATTCATTCATTCAATAAGTATGTCTTCAGTACCAACAGCATGGCCAGCATGCGGTTACTGAGTCACGTTTTTGGCACTCCAGGAGCTCATCGTTCACAATGCTGGGAGACAGACTGGCAAAATAAAGGGTCACCCCATGCAACGCGTTAGAGTTATTTTAGATGCCATGAGAGGGGCACTAAACCATGATTGGGGGGTTCTGGGTGCAAGGTAGGTGAAGTCAGGGGGTATGTTGGGCAGCCTCTAAAGTAAGTGATGTCTAAACTAAGACCTAAAGGGTATATCAAAGCGATGGGGGTAAAGTGATGGTAGGTGTTCCAGGCAAAAGGATGGCCGGTGCCAGGACCCAGTAGCCAGACAAGGCATATTTAAGGAGCTCTAAGGAATCCAGGATGACTGAGGCTCAGCATGGAAAAGGCAGAGGGACAAGAGGCGGCCGTGAGTGGGGGAAGGGGTTTGGACTTCATCCCAAAGGCAGTGAGGAGACAAAGGAGGATTTAGATCCGAGATGTGACATCAGTACGCTGGACTGCAGCCTAATCCACACTGCTCCAGGGCTACACGGTTCACCAAGCCCTGTCCCATGCAGTGCTCATGTGTTGGTTCATTCATTACTTCACGCATGCAGCACACAGGCTGAGCACCCATCACGTGCCAAATATCCCACAGGGATGAATGCCAGGCCCCTGACCTTAAGAAGCTCCCAGCCTGATTGTAGAGACATACACAAAGAACCGTATGTTATATTACAAAGCGATGTGGACCGGGTATGATTGAGATGTTTACAGGGGGCTGTGTGCTTATAAGAGAGAGTGTCAGACTCATGGAAATCAAGGAGGGGGTGATTGTGGCATTGAACCTGGAAGGACGTGTACAAATTTCCCTAGGTGAACTCAGAGCAAAAGGCATCCCAGGAAGAGGAAATGGCACAGGCAAAAAGAAGAACCTGAGGATATCTGGGAGGGCTGGTGGACGGGTAGCACAAACGCAGTGAGAGACTGATTGAGTTGGAGAGGCTGAGAGAGACCAGATCATTAGGGGCCCGGTTGTCCATGACAGAGGCTGAACTTGATCCTGAATTGGAAGGCAATGGGGTGGGGAAATTGCATGGCATTAACCAGAGAGGTGGCGTCATCATATCTGCATTTCAGAAATATCACTGTGACTCCAATGTTGTGCGTGAATTGGAGGGACAAAGCCTGAGGGTTGGGAATAGCAAGGTGGCTGTGCAGGGTCCTGGTGGGGATTTTAAGGGCCCAAACAAAGGCAGGGTTGGTGCAGGGCAGTCACAGTTCTGAGAGCTATTGGAGAGGAAGAATTGATCCATCTCAGAAACAGATGAGCTATTAACCTCCCCTCTTTGCTCAGAAGCTTTCTTTTCTTAAAAGGCCCCCCTCTATCTTCTGCCCCACGTCTTGTCCCCATTTCTGCTAACAAGGAGGTGATGGCTGGGAGCACCTGTTAGCCCAGCATGGAAGGGTGTATCTCACAGAACCCTCTATACCTGCCTGAAAGATATGGTTGCAGTAATTGGTCGTTGTAATAATATTTATTATTGCAGTAAGTACACGGTGCGGGGTGCCCAGGGAGGCTGTCATACCGCACTATGGTATTTATCTTCATGAGATGGAGTGACCTCTTTTCTTCCTGAGTGGTGGTGCATGGAGCTCCTGTTATCACGTAGAGATAAATCCGAGCCCCACAGAAAGGGGAGGGTGGCATGAGGACTTTATATGACCCCGACTCCCACGGTCCACTCCGGCAGGTGGAACAAAGCTGGTGGAGCTGCTGCTGCCACCTGACTGTCTGTCTGCCCCAGGTCAAGTCTCGGTGTGGTCCAAGCTGGTTCTCCCAGGGAAGAGGGGTCCTTGAGTTCTCTGCACCACTTCTACACTCTCAGACACAGAAGAGGGTGAGACACTGTCCCTGTCCTCAGGGAGCTCCCAGTCTGATGGCAGAAACAGCCCTGCCCTCTGATAGAAAGACGGTGGTCCACTGCTTTTGATTCTTCTCTAGTTACTTTGTATCAACAAGTGATAACTTGGGTGACACAAGATAGGCACTTCTGGGCTAAGGGAACTGTCCAGAGCTGGGTTCAGATGTCAGGGATGTGATGGGACAAATTTATCCATCCAGCCCCAGGTCTCTCACAGTCCCAGAAAGGGTCTCAGACACACCTCCCTGGCCTCCCTGGGATCCTCTGCTGTCTTTGAACTTGAAAATGGCCCCAACCACAGTCAGTCTGCTGCTCCCTTGTGGAAGTGCTGTGTCTTGCTGGTCTAACCTGGTGTGTGATCCCACTACACCCCAAGCAAGAACTGAATCACTTTGCTGTACAGCAGAAACTAACACAACATTGCAAATCAACTATACTTCAAAAAACAAAAAACAAAAACAGAATCAAAGGACCTGCTTGCCAAGCCTGGTTCTGTGTGATCACGAGGAAGTCATTCTGTATCTCTGAGCCTCAGTCTCCTTACCTCTAAAATGGGGACACTATCCCCCAGGGTTGCAATGGTGATCAATGAGGTAATAATTATAGATAGACTTCAAAAGTTGCCAAACACTGACCACATGTTCATTTGCTCATTTTTTTTTGTTCATTTAATACATATTTGTTCTTAAAATTATTTATTTATTTATTGGCTGCATCGGGTCTTAGTTGCGGTGTGTAGGCTCTGTAGTTGTGGCATGCAGGCTCCAGAGCACACGGGCTCAGTAGTTGCGGCACGCAGGCTTAGTTGCCCTGCAGCATGTGGGATCTTAGTTCCCTGACGAGGGATCGAACCAGCATCCCCTGCATTGCAAGATGGATTCTTAACCACTGGATCACCAGGGAAGGCCCTAATACATATTTATTGAGCTATTATTAAGTGCCGGGACCTGTTCTAATTTCTAAGAGATAAAGTAGTGATTAAAAACCACAAACTCAAGGACTTCTGGCTATGGTGAGATAAACAGCCTCCCTTTATCTTCCATTAATTCAACTATAAGACCTGGACAGAGTGTATGGACACCTATTTGAAAAATCTGATATGTAAATACTAGCAGGCAGTTTGGGGAAGAACATCAGAATTAAAAGAACTACTAAAAGAACTGATATAAACAAGACCCAGAGTCTCACAAAGTAATACTTAAAATGTTCAAGATACAAAGTAAAATCACACGACATACAAAGAGCCACGAAAATCTCAACTCACAGGAAAGACAATCAATAGACTCCAATGAGGAGATTGACACCTATGCTGGGATTATCTAACAAGGACTTTAAAGTAACAAAAATACTTGAACAAACAATCACAAATCGTCTTGAAAAAAATAATAAAATAGAAAGACTCAGCAAAGAAATAAAGGCTATAAAGAAGAACCAAGTGGAAATTTTAGAAATGAAAAATACAATAAATGAAACTTAAAAACTGACTGGATTGACTCAGTAGCAGAATAGAGAGGACAGGAAAGAGTCAGTGAACTTGAAATAGATCAATAGAAATGATCCAATCTGAACAACAGGAAAAAGAAAAAGGTTGAAACACTCACGTATATTCACACACAAAGTCTCTGCTCTCATGGAGCTTGCAACCCAGTTGGGTATGGGAGTGGGAGGGGGAGATATATCAGCAGACAATAAACAAATAAACATGTATCAGCCACTCACCGCAGTAATAGATATTTAAAAAAGAATAAAGCAGGGTAAAGAGTTAGAGAATCACTATGATGCTGTTTTATATAGATAGGATAATTAGAAAACGTCTCTCCACAGCAGAGGCATTTGAGCAGAGAAAGAATTGAGGACTTGAGCCAATTCAAGTGGGTGTCTGGGGAGAGATTGTTCTGGGAGGTGGGAGCAGCTGGTGCAAAGGCCCTGAGGTGGGGATGTGTTCAGAGTATTCAGGGATCAGCAGGGTTCCTTGTGTGTGGGTAGAGTAAATGAGGGAGAGGGTGAAGGGAGATGAAATCAGAGGGGTGGGCAGGGACAAAGGTGAGTGTGGGTGGACCATCTAGGAGACAGGGCAATAGACCAGCACTAAACGGCGGCTGGGCCCAGGGAGGTAGAGTAGAGTTCAATTCCGGATTTATTTTGTAGAGCCTGCGGGCCTTGCTGGTGTTCCCCGAACTGGGGAGAAGGAGGGGGACACATCACTTCAGTTTTGGACCTGTTCATTTGGGAGGCCAAAGGACATCCGAGTGGTTCATCAAGCAGTAACGTGGTGCTCTATGTTAGGGGTTCCTAACCCATCTGCTACAAGCTACCTGGTTACCTCTGCTGGTGGGGAGGCTACCGGGAGAAGCGACGGAGACAGGACCCCAGCTCAGCCCAGTGTTCCCAGGAGAAGCAGGACATCATTCCTTTGCAGCAGCAGCGCCTCCGTGCCCTGATTCTGAGCCTTGCAGCTCTGGCAGTCACCCTGCTCGGGTGAACGCCCGCCTTCCTGCCCCAGGGCCCTGCTGGTTCAGCCAGTGGCGCTGTCCATGGATTCCGCTGCCTGTGGTCTTTGCTCTGCCCCTGTGCTGTCTGCCGACTCACTCCTTAGGTCCTCTGCCCTACCATCCTTGATGGGGCAGCCACTCACCGCCCAGTGGTGACTTCCCCTGTTGGACAGAGTTCTGCCTGACCTGTGTGAGGAGCCTTAGAGCGCGCTCTGCAGGAATACCAACATCGACCCAAGCAGATGTGATCCAAGAGGCAGGTTCTCAAGGCACCTGGGGTCACGGCGGCCCTGAGCTTGGGCTGCGCCACAGGGAAGAGGTGCTTCTGAAAAGGCCTTCCTGGGAATACCACCCACTCTAACTATAGAACAGCCTAGAGGATGGGCAGAATTAACGTGTGTATTCAACACATGCTCGGATCTGGGCACTGTTCTAGGCACACAAGTAACATGGCAAACAGAAAGAGGTAGTGGCCTTCTGCACTGAGAATGTACAATGAACACATCGTTACAAGTCATTTTCAGTGTCCTAAGTGGTAGGAAGGGAGGGGTATTTGGGGAACTGTGATAGCCTGGAGAGTCCAGGATACTTTTCTTGAGGAAGTGAGATTTCCATGAATCCCTGAAGGATGAACAGAGTTACCCAAGCAAAGAGTAAGGGCTTGAG
This sequence comes from Neophocaena asiaeorientalis asiaeorientalis, assembly GCF_003031525.2. Taxonomy (NCBI): domain Eukaryota; kingdom Metazoa; phylum Chordata; class Mammalia; order Artiodactyla; family Phocoenidae; genus Neophocaena; species Neophocaena asiaeorientalis. The sequence continues at coordinate 2,285,003 of NW_020173679.1, read as the reverse complement.
AAAGAGGGGACAGCCTGTGCTGGGGCCCAGAGGGGAGACCGAGGCTGCACGCGAGGAAGAGCAGAACACAGCAGGACCTGGATAGGGGGTGAGAGCCAAGCCTGGGCCAGATCACCCCAGAGAGCATCTGCGCCTCTTTTAGCGGAGCAATGAGAAGCTCTGAAGGCCCTTATGAAGGCCATGGCATGCCTTTTAGAGAAAGCTCTCTGGCTGCTGGTGGAAGATGATTGAAGGGCATCCACGGGTGCAGGAAGCCCAAGACAAATCCTAATCTCACAAGTTACATACTTAAGTAGCACCACCATCTACTGAACACCCACAAGGAGGCAAGTACCAGTGGGGAGGGCAGCATTTACTCTCACTAATCCTTATAGCGGGGACGGATTGTTATCCTTGCCTTCTGATTGAAATAGGTGAAGGGGTCTAGCGGTTTAGCCATCGTGGACCATGGTGGGATTGTAACTATGGTGACCAACTTGTCTTGGTTTGCCAGGGACTTTCTAGTTTTAACACTGAAAGCACCTGTCCCAGGAAACCCCTGGGTCCCAGGGGAGACTGAGACACCTGGTCACCCTAGTATAACTCATGCCTCTTTTCACTACCTGTAGCCCTCCCATGGAAACCGTCTCTGACTCCCGTCTAGCCTGGGGCCAGACATGAGCCAGCCCTCTAGAAACATCCTCCCTGAGCTGGAAAGGAGCTATGCTGGGATATTGCAAAGAGAGTTTCCAGATAGAGAAACTATTTGTCATCACCACCTCAGGAGGGTGCCTGGCTGCTAAATATTGCCTGCGATTTTGCTAAAGGTATCTTTTTTTTTTTTTTTCCGGTACGCGGGCCTCTCACTGTTGCGGCCTTTCCCGTTGTGGAGCACAGGCTCCGGACGCGCAGGCTCAGCGGCCATGGCTCACGGGCCCAGCCGCTCCGCGGCACGTGGGATCTTCCCGGACCGAGGCACGAACCCGTGTTCCCTGCAGCGGCAGGCAGACTCTCAACCACTGCGCCACCAGGGAAGCCCGGCTAAAATTACCTTTACAGGAGTGGTGTAACTGCTGTCAGCGATAGAGGGGAAGAGTGATGGCCCCATTCAGGGTAATGAACTGCTTAGTTAAGTTGAACCCGTTTCCACTCCTGATTCAGCTTCTTGATAGGGTGCTTGGTGGCGGCGGGGGGAGGGCTTACGCATCGACGCTGATTGGTGGCAAATTTAATGCCGAGAAAGACAGAGCTCCATCTTTAGCTGGTGGCTGATTCATTGACAGGTTCGCTTCTCGGAGCAATGGCGTTGAGTTGTATAGGCAACGATGGCGTCAGGATTCAGGCTCAGTTAACATCTGACATGGGGTTGATCAGAGCTGGAAGACCCCGAAAATGCAGTTCACCCCTCATTTTGCAGATGTGAAAACTGAGGCCCAGAGAGAGGGGCAACCCGCCTGAGGTGCCAGAGCTGGTTGGCAGCACTCACGTTTCTTGTGCTCTTTCGACCGGATTCACTGCCTCCTGGCTGGTGGATGAGCCCGTCTCTCCCCACCCCTGCCTGCTCAGCGGCCCCTTCTCACCAGCCCAGGGGCTTGATTCAGGGATCCTGGCACCATGGGGCTTTTTGGATCTCCTCCCTTTGGTTTTCTGTCCTCTGCTTTGTAGAGAGGATTCCTGGTGGGTGTTCTGGCTCCGATCCCGGTCCAGATGGGATGTCTGGCTGAGCTGGACATTTCTGAATCTCCTACTCCTTGACCAGCTTCCCATGTCAGACCCCACTCTTCCCACTTCCATCCCAGGACCGTCCTTCCTCAACTGGACAGTGGGGACTGGGGGACGAGGAAGCATGGGGATGCCTCACCTCCTTGTGGGCAGGGCTTGTGATGAACGAACTCCTAGCACATGCTCCACCATGTTGGACCCTGTGATTGTTCCCATGTCTACATTACACATGGGGAAACGGAGTGCCATGGAGGCCACCTAACTTGCCCAGGTCAAGACTGAGTGGTGGGGCTAGTAACTTGAACAGTTAACTGGCTTCAGATTTGTTGGAAGCGTGTGGGTGGGAGAAGCAAGGAAAGTGAGGAGGAGGGTATTTTCAGAGAAAGAACCAACACGGGATCTTCGGAAGATGATGGGATTTTGTAAAAAAGGAGCTGGAGGAATGTTAGACCTAGAGGAGAACGTTCCCTGTGTTTTTCTTTTGCAAAAAACTCCTTGGCCATGAACTCTTGTTATCCCCTCACCTGTGTGTCTGTTTCTGGGAAGGAGAGTTCTCACCTGTGATCCAGGTGTCGACTAGGGCTGATGCAATCCTTGCCTGGTACATATGTCAGAAAATCACCCTGCCACCGGCTTCTCCCTCCCTCCCCTGGCCAGTGATCCTACCTCCAAACCCAAGACTTAGAGTCCATGCGGGCTTGTCCTGGCCTTGGGTAGGAAAGATCCGGGGATCCCACAGTCCACTGTGAGGCGCTCGAGCCTGGAGGGAGTGGGGTCTCCCCTCTGCCCCCATCCTTCGCTGGGACCTGATCTCACCCCGGACCTCTGTGTCTACAGACTCCCTCTCTCCATCATCATCTACCCCATCTGAGAGCCAGGCCTCTGATGAGGATATAGTCAATGCAGCGGCCAACGGCGGGCAACCCCCTGAATCCTCACATGACCTCAACAAGTCCCGTGACTCTGCTGCGGCGGTAGCAAACGTGGTGGACAGCTTGGCCTCGCTCGAACTCGGACAGATCTGGGTTCAGATCCCGGCTTTGCTGCTTACACGGCAGTGGTACTGAGCGAGGCCCTTCACCCCCATGAACTGCCGTTCCTCCTTTGTGACAGAAATATTCACAGGGTGACGTGAGCACTGAGACCGCCCGCCCAGAAGAAAGCTCAAAAAAGCATCACTCATATTCTCATTTTAATACTCTACTGGTATTAATGAAACTCACATCCCAGAAGGAGAGGCAGATGTGCAAACAGACAATTACACCCCAGCGCGACATATTCAGTAATCGCCGCGTCGTACCAGGAAGACACGCGCAGGCTGTTCCAAGAGCCGGTGGGAAAATGCGAGTGAAGGTTCCGGGAAAAACTAGAAAGTGCCATGCGCCCAGGGAAGGAGGTTTTAGTCCTTAAAGCTGAGGTCTCCTGCCTGCTCTGCGGCCTGCCACGCCCCCCTCCGCCCCTCCCAGGGGAGCTGAGAAGAGGAGAGACCTCAGCTCGGAGCGATTCACCCCCATCCCTCTCCCTCTGTGACTTCAAGGACCTCGGGAATGAGAGACACAGTCACTTCCCAAGAGAGGTGTTTCCTAGTGTTTGTTCCAAAGGACTCTAGCAGGGTGGGAGCTAGGAAGTGGCAAATGAGGCTCAGGGTCCTGCAGTGGGAGTGAGTGCCTCCTTAAGCCTGGCACCCTAGGCATCTCACTTGCCCCACCCTTGTGCTGGCCCTGGTTCTAATCCTACAATGGGCTCCAGAGTGTACAGTGCTACAAAAAAGTTTCCCACCACCGCCCAAGTTTGGAGAATCATAAGCACACTCCAGCTTCAGGGCCTTTGCACGTGTGGCGTCTTCCATCTGGAATTCTCTCCCTCTAGAGTCACACACGGCTCACACTTTCCTTTATTCTCGCCCTGGGTCGTGCCCTGTCCAGAGCAGCCCCTCCCCCATAACGCTCCCTTGCTTTACGCTGATTTGCTTTTCTTCATTACACTTATCACCACCTGACATACTTCCCATCATTTGTTCCTTTGATTATCATCTCCTCTGCTGGACCATCGGCTGCCAAGAGCGGGACCTGCCTGTCTTCACTGTTGTATCCCTAGTGCCTGGAACAGTGCCTGGTACCAAATAGATTCTCAATAATTTTTACGGAAGAAGGCAAGACAGATAGAAGGAAGGAGAGAAAGTTTCTGAGACATTTTGAAGGGAAGGACCATGTTTAATTTTGTTTAAACCAGAATTTCTCACACTTAGTTGATAATGGAAATCTTGTTGCCTGACACGTCTATTAGCAGCTCATTCTCTAAACAAGCCAGAAAATACTGTCTTAAGGGGTCAGAAACACCCCCATGCCCCCACCTTTTAATTCTCCTCTTCCGGTATCCCAAGGACCTCCTCTCTCTGCTATGCGGTGGGCTTTATCTGCTCTCGCCCAGGCCTGCCCCTGTGAAGCCTGTGCTCCAGACACCTGCTACACCTGTTGGCGCTCCCAGCACGACCACCAGTCACCAGAGTTTCCACCACTTCCTCCAGTGCCCACCAGACTCACACCTGTGATTCCCTCAGGGCTCGCCAAGAAACGGTGACCCTGCAAGCTGGCATCCCGCCCTGGCCCGCCTCACATACAGGCACCATCTGCACCGCCTTGGGCTGGCTGGAAGATTTATACATCTGAAAATGTGTCCTTTCCATCGCCTTCTGGTGGGAGGGGCCGTTCTCTGTTCTTGAGCTCCTCAGCCATCTGGACGGTTGATGCTCATCTTAGCTGTAGCTACAAAGGTGAGACACGACTCCCAGCCCTGCTGGGAAGGTGGGCGGCGGCAGGGGTGTCATCCCAAGGCTGGGAACTGTAGCAGAGGGGATCAGGTCCTGGTCTCCTGCCATGGTCCCCCAGCAACACACTCCCATCCTTCCCAGGGCTGGATGAGAAATGTTCGCTGGCCCATTCTCACCTCTCCCATCCTTAGCTGTGTGTAGCGTGGTGGTCACAACTGAACCAGAAGGTCTGGGTTTGAATCCCAGCTCTGCCACTTATAGCTGTGTGACCTTGGCAGGTTACTTCGCCTCTCTGTTTCCCCATGGAAAGTCGGAATAATACTAGTTCCTTTCTCCTAGGATTGTTGTGAAAATTAAGCGAGTCAGTGTGTATTAAGCATGGAGCCCAGCGTGTGGCACAGTGGGCGCCGTGGAAATGTGAGCCGTTATTACTATTTCACACTTGACTTGGCTTTCCCCAGCGTCCCCCCTCCCATTAGGGTTCATCCCCCTGCAGGTGGCCTCCTTGGTTGTCACGGTTTGGCACTGGCTGGGCTTGGGGACTTCTCAGATCATCTAGCCTGGGCCAGGTTTCCCCTCTCCCCTCCCCCAGTCCCTCACCGTAATCCTACCATTACCCTCGTCGGCTTAGTGTGGTCGTGTTGTGAATCTGTCCCTCCACTGTACGCTCCTGGAGGGCATGGCAATGCTCAAGCCATCCTGCTTCCCGCCCGGGGCCTGCTCAGGGCAGGTGGGAGCACACTCTGGGGCAGAGTGAATGAGGAGAGGAGGGGGCAGAAGATGGGCGCTTCCTTCTGCTTAGCTTGATCACTGCTCTCACGGGCCATGTGTCTTCTGTGGGGCTCCCTGCAAGCCTGACCTTCGGTCTAAGTTAGAGGCCCCCTGGGGGTGAGCCCCGGGTTTACCCCCTTACCCTGGGTATTGGGACCTGAAGCCTTGGACCACACAGGTCAAGTCTGCCTCGAGCTTCCAAATTGATCCCCTCTAGGTTGATTCTTTTTTCTTTCTTTCTTCTTTTTCCGTAGAGTGTTGTAACCATTAAGCTCCAGGCAGGGGTCAGACACCTGGGCTCCATCTGCTTAGGTTGCCTGCACAACTGAAATCCCCAAATCCATTCTGGTTAGTTTTCTCATTAAGACAATCAGACTGGATTGATCCATTAGATCAATGGCTGGACATCAGCCAGCAGGAAGCCAATCCAATGAGCCTGGATGACCAGCCCAAGAATGAGGCCCCCCATGGAGCTGGAGTGGGCACCACGCCCCGAGGATGGGGCTCTGGGAGGCAGAGGGGGTGGGTCAGAGGACTCAGCAGACTGGACTTTGGTGTGAAGGCATCAGTGTTGCCCGGGGTGTATCTAGCAGGAGAAGAGCCCCAGCTCCTGGGAGCTGGGCAGGGATTCCGGGGACAGCTGGTGGGTGAGAACCATCACCTGTGCTTGCAGACAATTGAGACTCCTTCCCAGGCAGTCAGCCTGTTATCACCGCCCCCCCCCCCCACAACCACCGTCACCACCGCCATGGCCCAGGGTTGGAACTACATCTCCTTTTGGGTGTCAGGGTGTGCTTGATGGGAGATTTGGGGGTTCAGGAAGCCAACACCAGTTTCCCAGTTCTCTCTTCCCTTCTCACCAGGAGTAATTTTATGAGGCTGGGAATGGAGGGGTATGGGTGCCTAGAACACCGTATCCCGATGTTCCAGGGACCCTGGCTGCATGAGATGCTGACGGGGTTTAAGGGATGGATAAGCACGCATATTCAAATGCATTTGGAAGCACTAGGTTAAATGCGTTCCGGCATGTACGTTTCCTACAAAGCTTATGCACATTGCGACTTTCTAAAAGCGGGGATGGAGGTGCGGTGTTGGACCACAGACCCGTTCCTCTGGGATATCTTGTAGAAATACATTGAGGCACTTCCTCCAGGTGCCAACCGGTCCTACTTTCATGGGACAGTTCATCCCAAGAAGAAGTGTTATCAGGATTGGAGGGATCCATGGGAGCCAGGAAGTTTCTCAAAAAGGGAGGCATCAACGAGAAGGTAGAAGAGGGTGATGAGCTCCACTCAGGCCCACCATCACCATTCACATAGACCACAGTGCGAACAGCACCCCCTACAGTTCTGCCGGCTCCTTCCCCCACCCCACCTGTCAGCCCAGCCCTCCAGATCAGCTCATGCCCTCACCACCCCATCTCCTTTCTTCCATAGGCTACTTGACTGTCAACATTGAGCCTCTCCCACCCGTGGTGGCTGGTGATGCTGTGACCTTGAAGTGTAACTTCAAGACAGATGGCCGCATGCGTGAGATCGTGTGGTACCGGGTAAGTCACCCCCACTATCCCCTCTGTACCTATGGCCAGGGCTGAGGGTAGAGTCCCCAGAGCCTCTCTGGAGATCCTCGCGGGTTTGGCTATATACTGAGCCCTAACCAGTCCTGAGCTGTCCTGTGCTCTCTGCTAGGTCCCCATCCTCTGCTGAAGCCCTCCTGGAAGATCCTTTTGCCCAGGTATCTATTTCTCTTCTGCCCTCAGTATCTATCTCGTGCTGACATCTTTTGTGTCCCTAACATGCCCTTATGTTCAGGAAACCCCAATAGCACCTAGTATTGGTTACTAAGAATGCTGCAGGCCCTGGTTACAGTGTAACGAAAGAGAACCGAAGGGTGGAATTTGGGGCATGAGGATTTGGGTAATGTTTTTCGCAGGGGAGAGAGAAGAGGACAGCTCCCTGCCTTCTTAAAAATCAAATTACAGACATAGTCTGCCTTCTAATCCGATTACACCTAGGACTAGTCCACATGTCTGGCACCCCAAGGTCTAAGGAGGTCTGAGATGGGATGTTGATAAAGATGAGCAGATGCCCACCTGCCCGAGGCCCAGGTGTTGGCAACAGGAGAACCAGCTTTGGGTCATGGAAACAAGTGTTGGCCTTTTTAGCCACCGATAGACATTTCTATGTGTCTGGACTGGGCATCCCAGCCTGGTCTCCCTTTGCCACAAGGGAGTCGGGGCTGGCTGGGCTCAGGAGAAGGTCCGGTTGGCATTGACTTTCTTGCAATGCCGCACTTAGGTTTGCACAGAGCCAGGTACCGCCATCTGGGGTACGGTTTAGGTGGAGCGTTGCTCTTCCATGAGCTACAACGGGGGGTGGCAAAATTTTTCGGTGAGGCCCAGATAGTAAATATTTTCCTCTCTGGGGACCATATGGTCTCTGTCGCAACTACCCAGCTCTGTTATAGTGTGAAAACAGCCACAGACAGCGTGCCGATGGAAGGGCATGGCGGGGTTCCCATACAATTTTATTCAAGGCCACTTGAATTTCATGTAATTTTCACGTGTCACAAAATCTACTTCTCCTTTTTAATTTTTTCAACCACTGAGACAGGTAAAAAAAAAACGTTCTTGGCTCATGGGTCATACAAAAACAGGCTGTGGGCTGATTTGGTCCACCAGCCTTAGTTTGCCGGCCCCTGATCTAAAACCAACACTTCCCTAAGCTTTGTAAGTTGTGTTGCCCTTTCTTCAAGTGAAACCGATGGGTGACACAGTCAAGTGTAACTGCTCTGGAAGGAGCGTGGAAGTAGGGGGTGGGGAGCGGGGAGAGGAGGTGGAAGGTGGGGGGTTGGGTGGGCGCAGCTTGGTGATGAGGCATCTAGAACTGGTTCCTTTGCTCCTTCAAGCTATTGCCATACCCACGGTGCAGTGCAAGGAAACCCAATGTTAGAGGATCCTGCTGGGGATCACTCACCATTCAAGGCCTTGACTCGGAGCTGGGCTCCCTCCTTGCTGTTGGTCCAGTCTTGCTTTGAACGATCCTGTAGTTACTGTTCCTTTCTTGGCCTTTGATTCATCATTTGCTGGTCATTGCTATTTTGCTGGGTGCGGTGATCTGGGCTCCTTTTAACCCACATCATTGTTCCCCATCTTAGCATCGTAGCCCCTCCTACTTAGAATCGCCTCCGACAGTTGGATCCCCACAGGGCCCCGGCTTTAGAAGAGGTTTCCATCCTGGATAAATCAATGGGCCTAGAGAAAGTCAAGACATATGTTAAATAGTGCCATGAACTGAATCACTAAGAGGTGTGTGTACACGATACGGGAACTGCTTGGCTGACACACGCTGTGAGCATCTCATTAGCACCTGGCAGAGGACTGGGATAAATTAACTCCAGCTCACTGCTGAGGGTGGTACTGCGTCTCTTCCTCAGCCTTGAGTGAGGGTAGTGAGAGACCTGCTGAGAGAAATACAGAGACCCGATGGGAACAGTTAATAGGAGTGAAGATGGGAGGGAGCTTGAAAACAGGAAAATACCAATAGGCATCTCATTGCCTTTCCATCCTTTGAAGCAACTAACTTCACTCTTGTTTGAAATCAAATGTTCCCGCATCAGTAGAGAAAATCTCCCTGCAGAAGTATCTACCAGGGTTGGGGCAACAGCAGTGCCAGACCGAGGTGTAGGAAACCAAGAGCAGGCTTCCACATGGCTCAGGTCTGTGTTCTCTGAAGACCAGGGACGTGGCTGGGGCAGGACGAGATGCCCAGCTTCCAGTGCAGACAGATTCCCCTTCCCCTTCTCTGCCCCAGAGCTGAGCACCCTCGTTCACTGCCCCCCCCCATCTCCATCCTGGCCTCCGATCACATTGATCACTTTGAACATCAGTTAAGTCTCTTACGGGTGTCAGGCCCTGCATATCAGGCTATGGTAGCCTGCACTAATTAATTTATTTTATTTCATTTTACATCCTTTGACTGAGAGCGTCTGGAATGAGGGTGGTGGTGGGGATGCAGATGTATGCAAATCACATGCAAATTGCCCACAGGAGCCAAATACTTGGGCCCTTTTGATTCTGTAGCTGGACTGAGGAAGTGAGCTCTGCCGACTTGGTACTCTCCCTGGGACCAGGGGAGCCCTGCATGCCCTGTCTATGATGGTGAGGATGGGGCAGAGGACGGAAGCAAATTCCAGGGAAATGGCTCCATGCTGTCAGTTCTCTCTTTGCCTGCTGCCACTCTGGCCTTCTGACACCTAACACCTCTTTTCCCAAGGAGCCAGCTGAACGGAGAGATAACAGCTTACCGAGACGGGGGCTCCAGGAGCCAAAGCCAGGGCAGGGCTTCTGGAGGGTGTGGGAGAAGCAGCAGTGGAAACCCCAGTTTCCTTCCCCAGCTGGATCCCCACCAGACAAGCCCCCACAGCTTTATCCCCCCCCATCTCTGTCTTCCCCCAGCTGCCCACCCTCCCAAACAGGGAGCTGCCGAGCGTTGTTTGTTTTCTGTACGTGTGTTTGCTTCCCTCCCCAGCTTCCTTTGCCCGTCCTTCATGAAAGAGCTTACAGAGCCCGGCTTGGAAGGAAATGAATAGATTACACAGGTCCAGCCAGGGCTGTGTCTCCAATGCCTTCAGCAGGGAAAAGCAGGGCATTGTGATGAGGTTGCCTCTGCCCACTCAGCCTAGTGGGCACAAAATGACCCAAAACATGTGTCAAGCCCAGCAGCCTCCCCTCTGGTCCTAAAGACATTATCTTACCAATGGGGTCATCCTAAGCTTTCAGAAGCTTTCAGAAGCAAGTGGATTGGATTCTCTGGGTAAATTGGGGGAGCTGATGGAATTGTGTGAAGCAAAAGGGATCACCCCCTCGGGGTTAACAAGAACACTGTCTCATCATTTGGGAAGGTCTTGGCCTATGGACCCCTTGGGGATGGGGTAGGTGGGCAGGGAAATAGGAGGAAGTGGCCAGGGCCTGCACCTTGGACACCCTGCCCCATGGTCAGGCCAAATTATAGAAAAAGATGACAAAATTCTAGAATAGACTCAAGAAAGTGGACAAGATCAGAGCCCCTGGGTCTGTGTTGACCAATATGGTAACCGCTTGTCACATGTAGCTATTTCAATTTAATTAAATCAAATTAAATTAGAAATTTGTTTCCTCAGTCAGACTTGCCACATAGGATTAGTGGCTACCATATTGGACAGGTATAGAATATTTCCATCATCACATAAAGTTCTATTGGACAGCCTGTTGTAAATATTTGAAAAATAATTTTATGGCCCCTCCTTGGAACATACTGTACTTTCCTGGCAAGGGACTGAAAGTGACTGCTCACTGAGCCAGCTTTCCAGGCAAATTCCCTGTAAAGTGAATTTCAGAAAAATGAATTTTATTTGTTGTGTAACCTGCCATCATTGGATTGCGGGGAATGGGGGGTTGGAAGAGGGATTATCATTCTCAAAAGACTTCTTTGAAAACATAGAGAAGATGTCAAGGAAGTTTTCAGGCCCCTGAGGTGCTGGTATCTTAGTCATCTATCAAAGTCCTGTTCAACTTAAGGATGCTTCACAGCCTTTTCACCATCTCCCACGTTTTCTTCACTGTTGCATGGGTTCCCCTCCCAGATTTGAGTTTCCCAGGCTTCTTCAGAGCTCAGGCACATACCTTTCCTTTTGCCCTAGAAAATATACAGCAGCTAATAGAGTAGGGATGCAATTCCACGCTTGGCCAGTAGGAGGCAGTCGCCTAACAACCAAACTATTCTAGCATTAAGGTTGGGACCTGGTTATAGAAAACGAATGATAAATAATATCCTCTACTTAATCATTTCTATCCATTTACACCTAAATTTGGGGACTCATTCAATAATTCTGCTAATACTAATATGAGTGACTAACATTATTGAACCCTTACTCTGTGCCAGCCACTGGATTGAGGGCTGTACATACATGGCTGCATTTCATTTTCATGTTGGCACTGAGGTTGGTAGTATTGTTAAGCCTGTTTTTCAGATGAAGACACTGAGGCCATCCAAAAAGACTGTGTCAGCTCATGTTGCCTTCCCTGACTTCTGCAGAAAGTTCTAGATGCTTCCTCCTCCATGATTCCTCTTTGAGGGTCTATACTCCAACTCTTACCTCATTATGTCAAAACATCTGTCTGCCCACTGGGCCGTGAGCATCTCAAGCACAAAGGCCACGTCTTTTCCCCATTATATCAACAACACCTAGCGGAGAGTCATCTCAGTAAATATTTGTTACATGAACAAATGTCAGAGGTGGAAATACACACGCACGTTTTGACAGACCATGCCAGGTAGCTCACTGCCATTTCAGGTGGACATCTGTGTCTAGCTGATCGTATCTGTCTGCTTGGGGAGTGAGTGTGAGTCCTTGTATACTCAGGGAGCTTTGTGGAGTGTGGAAAAAAAGGAACATTTCTTATTAGGGAACACTGTCTAAACTCATTTACTTGGAGGTCACCTGCCCAACAGGCAAAGCCAAAGGTCTGCTTATATCATAGAAATCCATTAAACAGCCACAGAGGATCCTGGGAATTTAACCTTTCACAGCAGTTTTTATCATCTTTCCTTTGTTTCCTCTCTTTCCTTCACAATTGGTTCCCAAGAGCTGCGCTGGGCTCAGGTTACAAGGCCACAGAAAAGAGCCACAGAGCAAGGCAGAGAGAGAAGGAGATCTACAAAGAGTGATAACTTCAGAGCCCCTTATCTCGCCTCTTTCACGTTGTGGGGAACGTGTGCCTGAGTGTTTGTTGAATGGTGGAGATTCCTCCTCCATGATGCTGCCTGGCCTGGGGCGAGCTCCCGCCCTAGGGCTCTGCTGGTTGCCTGGGCAGTGAGGGTTTATGGCTGCTCTGAACCATTAGAGAAAGGATTAAGCCTGGAGGCTGGGAAGGGTATGGTAGGGAGAGAGGACTTCAGCGTCAGAATACCTGCATACCTGTTCAGGGCATGCGACTTTAGGCAGTGACCTAATCTTTCTGTTTTAGAAACCTCATCTGAAATTGGGCATGAAACCACCTACATTGTACGCATAAATGAGATAATGTCTGCAACCAAACAAGCCCAGTGCCACTGCAATCCTTTTATTCCGCTCAACAAAAGCTCATGATGGGACCTGTTGAACAAATGGCAGCCATCGTCCTCTCATGTCTCTTGGTAACAAGGGATCCCAGAGAGGGAAATTATAGAACCAGAGTGGAATGTGTTGTGGGAGGATCACCAAAATAGGGTTCCTTGAGATCCAGCCTACCACCTGCCTTGCTGACACAGACAGGCAGAGATAATACTTAAAGCTTGTACCCTCTTTGCCGCTATGTGGTTCTGCTGGTGAACTCACTGGATTTAATTCTTGGAAGGTCATCACACAGCTAAGCCCTTTCAATGGATCTTAGCTCTCCCTGAAGCCAGAAGCTATTTCAAAATGGCTTTACTGGCACGGGCCCTCTCTTAGCCTCAATCCTTCACAATGTTTTGTTGTCTGAAACAAAATGGAAAATGATGATCCTAAAGGGACATTACAGTCTAATGATATCATAAGGGCAAGAAGACAGGTACAGTCTTGGTGATGAGTAGACTAGGGCCCAAGTCCCAGAGAACTGGGCTGCATCACTCCTTTGGCTCCTCTGGCTTGGAGCCCATCCTGGCAGCCTTTCAACCTGGCTGCTCCTTGCTACCCCCTTCACAGGTCTTACAGCTCCAAGATATGGAGGAGGAAGGGATAAAGGAAGACAAGAAGCCTTCTTCACTGAGCCAGGGCTACGCTGGCTGAGCTGCCTTATCCAGTTCTCCATTCTTGCCCCTAGCCTCACAAAGGAGCAGGCTTTCCCTGATGGGGGATGTCCCATACCTAATTTTATCACACCAGTCACATAAGAGGAAAGAGAAAGTACCAGCGAGAAGGCCCACCAAAGGACGGCTGATTGTACAATAAATGTAGTGCCACATAAGGAGGAAACAAACATCTTTCTGAGTCTAGTTCCATTGCAATCTTTGTATTCCACCCTCAACCATAGATTGTGTCCATCCCATGTCAGACAGCTCCTCCTTCTGGGGGTGGAGTGATGGGAGCAGCTTTAAGCTCCCTCTAGAGGTCAGAGTGTGAATTGCAACTATTGCATACCCAATTCTTGGTTTTTAATGGAAGTTTGGTTGCAAAGAGGCAGGAGTTGCCCACTCTAACTGCTCGTTAGAATTTCCAGAGGGACTTGTAAACACATACTGATAGCTGAGCCTCACCCTACAGTTATTGAATCAGAATCCCCAGGATTGGAGCCTCAGGATCTTTGTACATTTAACAAGCTCCCTCAGGTAATTATAACGCGCTTGGCTCAGGCAGGGACCATGTCCTGGTGTTTGGGACACTGTTAGAGGGAGCTGCTCCACTCACCCATTCAACATTAATTCAGCACGTGGGTACTGAGTCGGATGGTTCTAGGCACTGAGGGCCGCATCAAGGAGCAAGATCCTGAGCTCATGTGGGGGAGTTGGCGGGGGTGGGGTGGGGGAGAAGTTAAAAAGATAAACAAGCAAGAAAATACCAGATAATGATAAGGGCACATACAATTATAATAGAATGATGGGATGGAAAGGGATTAGATGGTCAGGAAAAGACTCTCATTTAAGCTGAGACCTCAAAGGCAACAAGGACCCCGCCATGCCAAAGTGGGGAGACGGAGTATTCTGGGCAAAGGAAAGAGCACATGCAAAGGACCTATGTTGGGAGCAAGCTTTGCATGTTCAAAGAACAGAAAGGGAGCCCACTGCATGGCTGGAATGAAGTGAACGGGGGAGAGTTAAGAGATGAGGTGAGACAGTTGAGAGGGACCATTCATGCCAGACTTTGAGCTCCAGAGAACTGGGTCTGGAGTGATTCTAAGGGCAGCAGGAAACTTTGGAGGGCTTTAAGTAGGGAAGTAACAGGATATGGTTAACTTTACTTAAAGGTCACTTCTGGGTGAATGGACCATGGGAGGCAAGGCTGGAAGCAGGGTTATTAGAACAGTTCAGGCAGGAGGTGGCAGTGCCTTTGGTGAGTACCAGGAGGGCAGTGGTGGAGAGGATAGGAGGGCAAAGAAATTCTGCTGTGACTTGCAGGTAGAGTCCCAAGGGCTTGCTGACATGTGCAGGGGGGTGGGGGGAAAGGGAAGATTCGGGATGGCTCCTGGCTTTCGAGCTTTCGCAGCTAGATGTGAGGGATGGCGCTGTTTCCTGAAACTGGGAGGGTAGGCGGAGGAGAAGGATGGAAGGAGTTCTTTATCAGCCATGGTACGTTCCAAGCGCTTCTAAGACATGGAGATGGAGCGGTCAAAGCAGCAGGGGAAGCTAAATCTGGGATCCTGGGGAGAGGTCAGGGCAGGAGATTTACCCTGGAGGGTCATCAAGGTGTGGATGGATCTAAAGCCATGGGCCTGGATGAGATGATGCCCCCAGGGAGGGTGCAACAGAAGAGCACCCAGTGTGGACCCTGGGCACTCAAGATTTAGAGACAGGAAAGTAAACCAGTGAAGAGATGGAGAAGTAGCAACCAGCAAGATATAAAGAAAGCTGGCAGAGTGGGGTGCCCAGATCCCGAAGGAAGGAAGTAATCCAAGAAAGAGAGAATAGTCAGCTGCCTCCAGTGTTGCAGTGGGAGGACTTAAAAGAACCGAGGAATATCCTGGACGAAAGCAGCCCCCTCAGAGTTAGTGGGGGCAGAAGCCTGGCTTCAGTGGGCTGAGGGAAACGCTAAGACCAGCTGTGGAATAGCCTTGAGGTTTTGAGTATTAAAAGGATTTGACCTTGAACTTCTGGACAAACCTTGCAGATAACATAAAGACACCATTGCTTCTGTTTGGCCCATCTCTGTTTGCATGTCGTTCATAAGCTACCAAGGGCATTATCTGTTCCACACTTGCCCCGTCTTGCAATCCGCAACTGACGGCAGCATCACCCTCCTCTTCAAGGATGTGGAAGTGGCTGCTCAGAGAATTTAGGGGAGTCTAGGGTGATTCAGCAATGCCTTTGGTATTCGGAGGAAAGATCCCAGCTCTAACCATCCAATTAACTCAGTGGCCTGTGGATGACAGCCATTCACATAACCCTGCTCAGTGCAAGGTACTTGAGGCTGGAGATGCAAAGAAGGACCCTCTTCCCTCCAGGGGAGAGCTTCCGAGTCCAGGTGTCATTAAATTGTAAAGATCTGTTTCCTCATCTAGCCAATGGGCTTGATTGGCTCCCCCTAAGCATCTCCCAGGGGTTTGTGTGAAACAAAGGAGATGCCTACAGAAAAGCCATTTCCCTCACCCTCAGTGCAGGAGAAATAGGCTTCACTCATGTCCCTTTATCCCCTTTTCCGCCTGGCCACGTCTTACTCATTCCGTCCTCTGTGTAGCCTTCTGACCTTGCTCATCAGGCAGAGCTCAGAGATCCTCCAGCGTATGTTCCCTCAGCATTTTGTACATTCTTCGATTAGCGAGGTATCACCTGGTGTTTTAGTTATCCTTCTTGTCTTTGCGTCTGTGGCTGAGTTTCATTTATCTGCTTCTCCCATGTGTGCTGTGGTACCCACAGACCCTGGACCAGAGTCTTCATGTGGCATCTCTGGATCCCTAGGGAGGGAGTGGATAGGCTTCTGGAGGTGCTTGGATCCCCAGAAAGTATGCCCAATATGTTGCGTACATTTTTTTAGTGGAAAGGGACTGAATGTTCTCAAAGGGGTCTGTGACACCCCCTAAAAGGTTCAACCATAGCAACAGCAGGTGTCCAGGGCGTGTGAGGGTGAAACGTGGAGGGCGTCATTACCTCCACCTGCAGGTCACCAAGGTCGTACTCAGGATGGGTCTCGGAGACCAAGGGGCTGCAAGGCTGTGACAGGAAGCCTGTGGTCCCTGAGCTTTCCAGGGACCTGGCGGGGAGGGGCACTGCATTCAGCTTTAGATGAAAAGAGCGGTAGGGGGATGGGCTTAGTCCAGATGCCACAGCCCAGCCAGCCCAGCTGTGTGCACAGACACTGGGATGGGAGAAGGAGGTAAGAGGGGGGAAAGGAACGGCTTGCTTTGGCAGCAATTCACCACTCACTCTGGCATGAGGGAAGGTGTTCTGACCAGAGAAATCTATCCTCTTTGGGGAATTAAGATCAGGTGTCTGATACTGGCAATGAGACCGTTTCTCTGCCTAGAGGTGCTCACACAAGGCTTATAAGGGCTCTTGGCTCCCAGACCGTTGGTGGGGTGACGGGGAGAGTGCCAACAGTTGGAGCGGATGCCCAAATAACAAGATGTCCTGTTGGAGCACATGTGGACTCCACCTGTAACAGGCTGTCCCACTGGATGGTCATGAAAAGAAGACAGGGTAGACTGGCAGGTCCAAGACAGGGTAGACGCATTGATGGGGAGTTTGTCTGCACTTACCAAATGCACAGAAAAGAAAAGAGCAGGGGCCTGGGGGCAAAATGTCCTGCTGTGTGACCTTGAGCAAATCACTTCCCCTCTCTGAGCCTCAGGAGTTTTATCAGTAAAATGACAGGATGAAGTGAGATGGTCTCTATAGGATGTGCTCTTTCCCATTTTACAGCCAACCCCCCCCCCTTCCTTTCCTCTCCCCCAGCAGACCTGGGGTGGTGGAAGAGGCTGGCACTTCACGGCCAGGTGCTCCCCGGGGTGGGGCTTGGGCAATTCCTCATCAGGGTAGAAATCCCAGCCCGAGATGCTGTCAGGCCCTCTGAGCCAGTGGACACCAGAGCTGTATGAAGCCCAGAGTGTGATTTCCAGCCGACCCTGCCTAGTTGAGCCCTGCTGGGTTTAAATGACAAGAGGGCTGACTTAACTTGTGGGAGGAGAATTAAAGGTGAACTTCCGCTCCAGCACACCAGTGACATAAAAGAACATGAATGAAATGAGAGATGTTTCCCAGAAAACCAGCTCAGGACGC
Organism: Neophocaena asiaeorientalis asiaeorientalis; assembly: GCF_003031525.2. Lineage (NCBI taxonomy): Eukaryota > Metazoa > Chordata > Mammalia > Artiodactyla > Phocoenidae > Neophocaena > Neophocaena asiaeorientalis. The sequence continues at coordinate 2,267,834 of NW_020173679.1, read as the reverse complement.
TTCTCCCTCCTAAGTCCTTCCTCCTCCTTTCCTCACCTTTTCTGGGTTGGGTGTGTCGTCCTTGTATGAAGAGCGACTGTGTCCTCTTCCCAAGAGGCTCAGAGATGTCCCCAGGGTCATCACAGTCACCCCGATGCAGACAGGCACAGCCTGGCCCTTTTCTAAAACACACTATGGCTGCCCCACACTTCGCAAGAGCTCCCCATTGCCTTAAGAACCAAGTTCAAGGTCATTGGGCCAGCATGCAAGGTTCTTGATTCAAGCTCCATTGATTGATTTTCTCCAGCCGTGCTTCCTACCACGTTCCCAAATGGGCCCACCACTGGAATCATACGGCCTATATGCAGTTCTTGGAACATGCCAACGCTCTTTCCCACCCCCGTGCCAATGCCAGTGCCAATGCCAATGCCACTTCCTCTGCCCGCGACGCCCTTACCCGCTCCATCTGGCAAACTCCGACTTGCCCTCCAAAGTCAGCTGCAGTGTCACCCCCAGAGACATTTCCTCATCCTTTTTTCCCTTCCATCTTTTTCTTCATGCAATCACCATGACCCAGGCATCTTAAAATACTCAGAGCTCTACCCTAGGACTTAACACACTGGACACAGATGTTCACTTATGCAGCAGCTATTTCTTGAGCATCTACTATGTGCCAAGCATTGGGACCAGAGCACCGAGTAAGAACAGTGGGGTCTTGTCTTTATGGAGCTTGTAGTTAAGCAGGAAGACAGATGTGGCCTGGAAGACTGTCTGATTTCTTTGAAATTGTGGTAACTGCCCCCAAAAGGACAGGTGCCTGCTAGCTGAGAGCTCACAACAGGGGGATTAATTCTAATAGTTGAATGTCTCCCTTCCAGAATGTAAGCACCTTCTTGGTAAAGACCAGGTGTCCTGATTGTATCTGAGCACATAGCTTAGAGAATGAATAAATGAATGAGCGAATACCTGATGTGGCTGAGTGACGTGGAAGTAAACCCTTAGTTGATGAGGTGAATAATTTTCTCACAATTAGAAAAATGGATGGGATGACTTGAGGACTGGTGACTTCCCTACCCCTGAGAGTGTCTAAGCAAACTTTAGAGTGGCCTCCTATCAAAAATACAATAGAAAGGATTTCTGGCTCCCTGGCCCAAGGGAGCCCAGAACAGGATGACTCTGTCCATTTCAGCTCTGAAATTCTGTGCTACGTCAAGTTCAGCCGCCCAGCGATGACATCATGACAAGGTAGGGATGGAGCCTCCAGCCAGCCTGGCTAGCCCACACATCAAGTGTGGGACACCAGGTATCCAGAAAGTTCTAGATTCCCCAGGAGAGGGGTGATTGTAGATGTTCTGGGAATCTGCTTCATGTGGGTGCCCCACCCTTGAGTGAACATTCAAAAGAGAGGAGGCTTCAGACACCCGGGGCCAGAGAGGTGGGGGGAGAATGTGAAGGGAGTTAGTAAGACCAGATACAGAAGAGCAGTCCGCAGCTGAAGGTGTCGTAAAACACATCTCCGTTCATGTCACCCTGCCTGAAACTCATCACCGAGGCCTCTCTGCTGCTGTTGGGACAAAGATCCGAGCCCTGGTGTCCTCTTACAGGGTCTGGCCCTTGCCCGCCTCTCCAGGCTCATCTCCTGTGTGCTCCCGTGAAGGAAGAAGCTGCGGGCGTTCAGAGACCTCAGGGAGCCTTGACCAAAGGAAAAGGAAGGACTGGGGCAGGGCAGAAAGGGTCCTGCAAGCTGGACCCGCTAATTCTCATGTCGGAGCCTGGGAGGCTGAGGTTAGATGGGGTTAAGCACCTTGCTCTGAGTTGTGCAAGAGAGAGAGGTTGGGTCAAGCTTTGAAGCCACTCTCTGACTCCAAAGCAAGGCTCTTTCCTTAGGCTCCGCTGAAGGTCGTAAATAGCGTCCTGGGGGGTGGGAAGGATTTCCGCCCGAGTGACAGGCAACCCGAGAGCTGCACCCTCAGAAGGGCTGAACCCCTCAGCTTTGGGGAGCCTCTTTCTTCCTTCTTCTCCTCATCAGCGCCATCGCTATGGTTTAGGTCTGGTGCTGTGTCAGGGACGTTACAAAATCGTCCCACTGGCTCCTCACGGAAACCATGTGACGCTGGCACTCTTGTCCATTTTAGGGTTGGGAACGTTGAGGCTCAAAGAGGTAAAGTAACCGTCCCCAAGCCTTGCAGATAGTAGGACGGCGCAAGATCTATCCACTGGCCTGACTTCCCCTTACAGCCAGACCTTCTCAGCATCCAGGCTTGCCCACAGAACTGACAGAGGGCGTCCAGATCCGCCTTTGGGAAGCTCCTCAGCTCTGGTACAGAGTGAGACAGAGAGGGCCAGGGCACGGGGCGGGGCTGGCCGCCTCAGGATGTCCTCATCATCGCACAGCCAGAGCCACCTGTCTGCAGAGGCAGCGGTACAGATCCATGCAGGGGCTGTCAACACCAAAGGAGGACCCAAGGGAAAACACAGCTTCCACCTGCAGAGATGACGCAGACAGCACGGTTCACCTACCCTGAGACAAACGTGCAGAGCAGAGCAGACAGGTGGAAAGGACAGGACCCTCCCCTCCTGCGCCCCTCGCTGCACGCCCCCCTCGCACAGGGCGTCTGCCCACGTCCCTTGGATGAACCTGAGAAAACGTTTGATGCTACCATCCGGAGCCGGGTCGTGGAACACAGCCCTCAGGAATCCCAGCAACGAGGGAGAAGGGCGGCCTGGATTAGTGGAAGGTCTGAACTGGAGACTGTCCTTCAAGAAGTGAATTTGTTGATTATTATTATTAACTACGATTATTATTCTGTTGAAAGATGGTGGAGTAACTCAGATGAGTCAAAACAAGTGTTGTCGGGCTTCTCTGGTGGCGCAGTGGTTGAGAGTCCGCCTGCAGATGCAGGGGACACGGGTTCGTGCCCCGGTCCGGGAAGATCCCACATGCCGCAGAGCGGCTGGGCCCGTGAGCCATGGCCGCTGAGCCTGCGCGTCCAGAGCCTGTGCTCCGCAATAGGAGAGGCCACAGCAGGAGGGGCCCGCATACCGCAAAAAAAAAAAAAAAAAAACAAGTGTTGTCAAGTAGTGGATCTTGGGGGACCTGCTTTCATGGTTATAATAATCACTTCAATTGGCGCATTAATTATACGTGAGCAGAGGCTGCCAAAATAATTGAGGGTGTGGGAAAGCCGTTTCTTAAGTGATTTGAACATGCCCCTTTAACCAGGTGTACTCGATGAATATCAAATCACGCCAGGCTTGATATCTGGAGATGGAGAGGAGTGAGTCCTGTCTGAACGTGTGGGCTCGGTCTTAGTGAGATCTCCAGATCATCCCCTCATGCCTTCTTTCCTTCACGTATGGAATGAACACCTACAGGAAACCTGCACGGAGTTTTGGGTGCAGCACCGAGATGCCGACCCCGGCTCATACTCTGTGGGTACAGACGGGATGTCACAGAGCCACGGAGCAGGAACCCCACCCTAGTCTGGGGCTGCTCCGGAATGAGGAGGGGACAAAGGGCGTGGCCAGTAGAGCCAAGGGCACGTGCAGAGGCCTTGAGGGTGGCCCGTGGAAATCCCATCGGGCACTGGTGAAGGCTGGAGAAGGAGAAGGAGAGAAGGCTGAGGGCAATCAGGGACCCGAGAAGAAAGAGCTACAGTTGGGGTTCCAGGCAGTGGAGCTTGGCTTGTATCCACAGGGAGCATTCGAAGAATTTTTTTTTTGCGGTACGCGGGCCTCTCACCGTTGTGGCCTCTCCCGTTGCGGAGCACAGGGTCCGGACGCGCAGGCTCAGCGGCCATGGCTCACGGGCCCAGTCGCTCCGCGGCATGTGGGCTCTTCCCAGACCGGGGCACGAACCCGCGTCCCCTGCATCGGCAGGCGGACTCTCAACCACGGCGCCACCAGGGAAGCCCACATTCGAAGAATTTTAAGCAAAAGAGAAGCTGCATCCAGTTTTACAAATCTCTGGACCCCTCCCAGCGATATCTGATAAGCATCTCAGACTTGACACAGCCAAAGCAAAATTCTGTATTTCTCCCCCAAACCCATTCCCATTCTTCCCCATCTCAGTAAGTGGCATCACCATCCAGCCAGTTACTTCAGCCAAAAACCTAGGGATCTTTTTTGCTCTTCCCTTCCCCTGCGCCACCCCCAGCCTACAGCTCTTCCATTGAGGAGTCTACCCTCAAAACATGCCCCGACTCCACTTGCTCCTTCCTATCTTCTGGCCACCAGGAGCCTCTCTCACTACGTAGAAGTGGCAGTCTCCCCTCTGCTGCCTTCTACCACCCAGCCTTGTTAGTGTTCCGTAAATAGCCTACAAGTCCACTCTTCCTAAAAGTCCAAGTTGACCCGATTCCTGATGTGCAGAACCCTGTGCTTTTCGGTGGTGTTCCAAAGAAGAACAGCCTGTGCCCCAAGGAGTGTGTGGACCAGTGATGAAGAGGCCGCTTAGCAAAAGGGACGCTGGAAGCAGAAAGATCTGAGTTCAATTCCAGGCTCTGCCTCTTCCTCTGTCACCTCTCTCAGCCTCCACGTCGGTGCCTGTAAAATGGACTGATGATAATAAAACCAACCTCTCAAAATCATCCCAATTTGGACAAAAAAATCACACTGTCTGTTGCCAATTCCCAGCTTGCAGGAAGTGCTTTTCATATGTTAACTAGAGCATGATGGTGTTCTAGTTTTCTGTGAACACAGCATGTCATGATCCCACAGTGTCAGGCTGAGATGGGACGGGCAGGGGTCTCTGCTTTGAAGGGGTTGTTGCAGGTCATGCTGGAGGCCTTCCTCTGCATCTGAGAGCACGTGCTGGAGGGGGACCAGATGGAGGCTGGAGGGAAGTCATTCAGTGGATCCCTCGAAGAAATCCAACCGCATTGCTGAACAATTTTGGCCTCTCCAAACGAGGCTGTACTCTCTATTGTTTCATCTTTCAACAAATAGTTATCAGGAGTCCACTATGTCCCAGGCAAGGTGCAAGGTGCTGCTGTAGAGGTTCTGCCTAGCAGAATAAAGGAAGCTGGTGATGTTTGTCTTTTATGCAAGCATCTTACTGACACTTGTCCCTTCTAATGGGCTTTTTGTTTAATTTCAATCTTTTGGATTTTTAAAAGTTATGTAACTATATTATTTGCAAATAATAACCTTTCTCTTCTAACACCCGAGAGACAGTATCTCATAATGTATAAAAGCACATGTCCTGGGACCAGATCACTGAGATTCAAATCCTAGCTTTGCCACTTAGAAGCTTTGTAACTTTGAACCAGTTACTTAAACTCCACGCCCGTTTTCTCATCTCACATAATGAATTTAGGACAGTGTCTGGCACTATGTTAATGTTGGTGGTGTTGTTACTCATTGAATTTCTTATAATTTCTTGCCTTATTCCATTGCCTAAAATCTCCAGGATGCTTGTAATATGTTTCCTTGTCTTATTTCTGGTTTTCGTAGAATTGCATTTAACATTGCATATGGTACTTGCTGCTGGTTTCCAATAAATACTATTTTTGTCATGTAAAAGAATTTTAGTTCTATTCCAATTTCACCTAGAGTTTTTATAAAGAAAAATGAATTAAGTGCTTCTTAAGAATCTATTGAAATAATCATATGGTTTTTCTCCTTTAATTTCTAACATAATGAGTTATGTCGATGGTTTTCCTAATTTTGAGCCTCCATTGGGTTTTTATAATTTCTTTGAACAAATATCTTGTGTTCCAAATGAAAAGAACTCCCAAGGATTTATTTTTTATTATTATAAATGGAATCTTTTGTACATTTATTTATTTTATTTTTGGCTGTGTTGGATCTTCATTGCCGTGCGCGGGCTTTCTCTAGTTGCGGTGAGAGGGGGCTACTCTTCGCTGTGGTGCGCGGGCTTCTCATCTCGGTGGCTTCTCTTGTTTCGGAGCACAGGTTCTAGGTGCGCGGGCTTCAGTAATTGTGGCTCGCGGGTTCTAGAGTGCAGGCTCAGTAGTTGTGGCTCACGGGCTTAGTTGCTCCGCGGCATATGGGATCTCCCCGGACCAGGACTCGAACCTGTGTCCCCTGCGTTGGCAGGTGGATTCTTAACTGCTCCGCCACAAAGGAAGCCGTATAAATGGAATCTTTTTCACTGGATTTTCTGTGGGTCTCTGGGATGAAAGAATGCAATGCAATTGAGGAGCAGGAGTAGTTAGCCTTGAACCCAATGGGGAGCCAGACCTCTGAAATGCAAGGTTTGTTTCTTGCAGGGAAAGTGAAGATTGATGCCCTCATTCTGAAATCTGGCCTTGAACTGGCCAGCTCTGGCCAGCTCCCTGTCCCTCTTTCTGCCCTTGAATCTGGGACTTGCTTGAAATAAAAAGGAGAAAATATCTCAGTTCATATTTTTTCCAAGCAGCATCTCAGCCCTGAGAGGCTCGGGATGGAGTTGCAGTGTGCCGTGCTCCCAGACGTTCCCCCTGAACCTGTGGACCATGCTCACTCTCCCTGAATGAGCGTCTCTCAGAGACTGCTGGCATCCCAGTCCCCAGCAGGCTCCACTCTGCCTGGTGCTCCTGCTGCATCAGGTCCCGCATCTTCCTGCCTGTAGTCCTGCTTTTGGATTTTTTGAGCTAATTACACCATCTCATCATTCTGCGGACAGGCCCCCTCCCTCTTCCCAGAATCTCGCAACCCTGGGAACATGTATCTTGTAATCTCCCTCCATCTAACACCAGTCAACTTAATTATCCTTGTGTAGCTTAGGACTGCAACCTCCAGGCTCGCCCTCTGCGGTCTCATCACCTTGGCCTTCCTGCAAAGATGGCAGCGGGTGTCTTGCTGTGGCGTCCCTGGAGTTATGCCTCACTGAGAAGGCAAAGGGGACTGACCCAGCATATTCCCTAATTACCGAGCCTCATTCTTGGGACACCTCTTATTCATTCACTCCAAACCACTGTGTGGGTTTGTGGCAGCCTGTCTAGTATGCCCCTGTGGCACCAGAGAGCCATTCTGCCCACACAAGTCACAGACTTGAGCGCCTCCAGGAGCCCCAGGCCACCCTGAGGCTCAAACTCCACCCTAGGCTCTCAGAATATTATAGGAAATTCCTCAGCTGCCAAGGCTCTCTGGAAGCTGCTTGGGACTCAAGGAGGGGAGAGCGAATCCTTCTTGATGATTCATATCATGCCGGGCATTAAGCTAAGGGTTGTCCATGCACCACCCAAAACAGGAGCTATAAGCAGCTCCATCGAACAGATGGAGAAACTGAGGCTCAGATGTGTGATGGGATTTCCCACAAGTTGCAGGGCTGGAACGCGAACCCAGGTCCTTCTGACTCCGAGTCCCACACTAGCCATTTTCTTTGTTGAGATGGTCAGTGGATGTGAATCCTCCATTTCACAGGGCTGCCAGCCTTGATGACCTGAGGATGGGGCCAGCTCTGTTAGGCTTCCAGAGACAAGACTGGGGCTCTGACCTATGCTTGGGCAGCAGCAGGGGCATCCCCTTCCTCTTCTGAGCCACCAAAATCCCACCTGGGATGGGCTGCTGCAATCCCCACTACTTGTCTTTGGCATCCTGGGTAGTAGCGGGGAAGGAGGACATTGTCCTTTGAGTGTGAGCTTCCAGAGCGCTTGGCAGAGAGGTGTTTCGGGGGATGGCGAGTTCCCTGCAGCTGCCCCAGTGCTCTGGCCAGTGAGCCTCGGCTGGAAGCAGCCTGCGGTGGGTGTGGCAGGTCACTGGTGTCTACAGCCTCTGTTCTGTCGCCTGGAAAATGAAGGGAATAATACCCCGCTATGAGGTACGGTGGCTATAACATGAGATCATTCTGGCAAGTGCACGCCAGAGTGCCTGGAAAATAATATCAATAACAACAACAATAGAAGCGAATGTTTACTGAGCATTGACCCTAGGCCAGTCACTGTCTAAGCGCTTCACATATGTTCGTTCATTTAATCCTCCTAGCAACCCTCTGGGAAGGTACTGTCCTTGTCCCCATTTACAGATGAAGAGACAGGCACAGAGAGGCAACAGCTTGCTCAGGATCATAGAGCTGGTAAATTAAAGAAGTGGGATTCGAACCCACGCTCCTATTAAGTATTTCAGAATATTAGTTCCTTCTCCAAGCCTCTCCTCCTCTTCCCATGCACCCACAGTCCACCCAGGTCAATAGACCATGAGCTAAAAGGAAAAAGCGCAGGCACAGAGGTGTCTACAGGGCACGGAGGATGGTTCCCTAGCCCTGAAGAGAGATGCCCACAGAACACGCCAAGGGAGAGGCAGCCAGCTTGTTGGGATTGTAGATTTCCTGCAAGCTGAGTCTAGGCTTTCTCCCTCCCTCTGTCCCTTCTACGCTTCCCACACAGGGCTGTGCACACAGTGGGAGCGGGGCCAGTGCTGGCTGACTTGACTTTGAAGGGAGACACTGCGATTCATTTCAAGCTGCCGGAATTAACCCCTCTGTAGAGCTCAAAACTTTGTGCAACGTGGGAGGCTCTGGGCAGACAGTCGGAGGCTGGCTTCTGTGGTGCTGGCAAAGTTGTGAAGCGTGATTTATAGATTGCTTTTGTAGAAGAGTGATGCTGGGATTTTCCATTAGACCGGGGAAACTTGCAGTTGTGGCTTTCTGAACGATTAGAAGGGAGGAGGCTGGGAAAATGCTACCAAAGCAGACAGACAGCCTCCTTCTTGGGGCCTTGAGAAATGACCCAGTATGTTTGCTTTTGCCCACCATGGTCCTTAGGACACAGATATAGGTTACACAAGGTCCAATGATGCCACATGGCAAGTTCTCTCGGACAAGGTGCCCTGGGTGAAACTCATTCATTCATCCAACATCCCCACATCATTCATTTAGTTAACAACTACTTCTTGGACACCCGGGGCTGCCAGGCTCTGTGGTAGATGCTGAGAGCACAGCACTGAACAAGACAGGTTCTCTCTGCCCACAAGGAGCTTACATCCTGTTGGGGGATGCAGAAGGCGTAGATCAGAACCTCTTGTCAAATGATGAAGGGGTTATGTAGCATGGATGCCCAAGCCAGACTTGAGTGGTCAGGGTTGGCTTCCCAAGAAAGGAAAGTAGGAGCTAAGGATTGAAGAATGAGGCTGACTTAGCCCAAAGCCTGTACAGGCCCCTAAAATGGGAGACAGTGTGGCAAGCCCGAAAATTAAAGTGGGCCATCTAGTTGGGGTCTAGATGGAAGAGGCAAAGAAGCAGAAAGCAGCTGGAGGGATGAGTGGGCCCTAGATCAGGTATTCATCTTAATAAGATGCTTGAACTTAACCCTGAGGGCAAAGAAGGGAACGCTTTTTTTACACAGAGGAGCGGCAGGCATGGTCTATGTGGTCACTTGCAGCTGTGAGGTCAATGAACTGGGACCGGGTGGAGGTTGGGGAGCTCCAGAGCGGGTCAGGGGCTCTGGGTTGGAGGCCGCTGCAGCGATCTAAGATCAAAGATGGCAGCCGAGTTAGGGAGTTGGCGGTGGGGGGTGGAGTGCAGGGTATAGATTAGTGGCCAGGGGCTTGCTGGAGGCCCAGCAGAGGGAGTAAGCTGCTGAGTGGTGGGATATGAAGAGACTTCAGAGAGGAGGTGACATCCAGGTAGGTTGGAGGCATGGGTGCCTGCATCATTTCACCAGACGGAGAAGGTGAGGGCAGACGCAAAGGTGGTCCTGGCAGGGGCAGCTCTCCGTGCAAAAGCAGCTTGGGAATCCTGGGCAGCCTTTCTGAGCCTGGAGAACTTGGCCAGATTGACACTTCACAACCCAAGGCCAGTTCTGTGCTGGCAGCATCTCTCTTCACCCTGTATCCTATATCTCTCTGGTTGAGACCAGAGGAATGGCCAAGAGCCATGTGGCAAGAGAAGTTCCAGCCTTCAAAAACAAAACTTGTTCTCTTTCTAGATCTTGCCTCCCCTTCCCCCCACTGGCGCACAAAGGAAAGTTCGGGGCGCCTGAGGCAGCAGTGGAAACCCACTGGTGCAGGAGTTGGCAATGGTCAGAACCTGCACCCCTGGCCCTGGCTCCGCACCACCTCCCCTTTGTGTGTCCTCTGACGGCTGGTCCATGGGACAGTCTGCTCTCCTCCTCTCACTGGGGAGGGAGGGGTGGATGCCCCCTGATCACAGCACTCTGGCTCTATGTCTCTGTCTCTGTTTCTCTGTCTTTCTCTCCCTCTCATTCCCTCCCTCCCTCCCTCTCCTGGTGAATTTGCGTGTGCTCTGACCACTGGTGCTCACCTAAACATTACTTTGTAAACGCCCTTGGCCCTTGTGATTCTCGCAGGTGCTGGGATTCTGTCTTCAGCCTCAGCCTGTGTGTTCTTTCGGGAGAAAAGGACCATGTCTCCCCCATCAGACAGGGAAGCCCTGAGGGCAAGGGCTGAGTAAAAAGAAGTTACCAAAGACAGAGTAGCTTCCCTTCTCTGTGTTGGATCCTAAGCCCCACATAGTTAAAATACCTTCCAAAGAGGCAAAAAATTATAGAGTAGAAAAAGGATGTGTGTGGAGTTTGACAGAGCCAGGCTGAAATCTGAGCTCTGTCATTTACTGGTTTTGACTTTTCTGGGCCTCGGTTTCCTCTTGCGCTAAATGGGGATAGTAATTCCCACCTCACAGAGCTGTAAAAGTTGTAGCTTTTATAAGCTCGTGTCCCCAGTCCACGAGCACTCACAAAGTGTCTACCCTGTGCCCAGAACTATTCTAGGCACCGAAATACAGTGTTGAATAAGACAAACAATCTCCTTGCTCTAGTGGGGTGGAGAGACAGACCATTCATCCATTAATTAGCAAGAAAGTATCAGACAGTGATAAGTGTGGTGTAGGTAATTTAGGATGTTGTGACAGAGAGTAACTGGGGCTTCTGAGGTTGGCTGGTCAGAAAAGGTGCCTTTTAGGAAGTAACAATGAAACTGAGCTCTGTATGACAAGGAGGGGCCAGGCAAAGATCTGAGGAGGAGTGTCCCAGGCAAAGAAGGGTATCTACGGAAAGGCTGAGCTTGGTTACACTGTCCAGAGATCAGACGTGTGCCTGCAACACAGGGGACAGAGGGAAGAGAGGACATGTGCCAGAGACGAGACAGGCATATCTCACACAGGGCTTGGTAGATTTCATTCATTGTGTAGTGTCAGATGTAGTAGAGAATGTTAAGTAGGGGGCGACATGTTTTGAAGACAATTCAAATTTATGTCTTGAAAATAATTCTCCAGCTGTCGTGCAGAAAGTGGACTACAGGAGAGTGTGGGAGTCAGCATAGCCTAGCTCGCACTGCATTAACAAGGTAACCCCCAAACCTCAGTAGCTTGACGCAACAAAGGTTTGTTTCTTGTTCACAAAAAGTTGAATGTGGGTCATGCCTCTTCTGGGCAGCTCTCCTCCGTGAAATGACTCAGGAATCCAGGCTCATTTCATCTTGTGGCTCTACACTCACGTTGTGGGTGGTTACCACAAAATGGCGGTACAAAAGCAAGAGAGTCATGTGATTGCTCTTATGGGCCCGTCTGGGTGTGGCTTAGGCCGTTTCTACTCATATTCTGCTCGCCAGAACCCTGCCACATGGCTGCAACTGCAAGGGAGCCTGGGAAATGTAGTTGGACCAGATGCCCAGGAAGAGGATAACACTGAGATTTGCTGATCACCCAGCACTGTCTCTGCTAAGGACAGGAGCTGGGTGGAGACAAGAGTTAGGAGGTTCGTGCAGTCTTCCAGATGAGGGATGATGGTGGCCTAGGCATGGACGGTAGTGATGGGGATGCAGAAAAATGGACAGATATTGTAACCTTGATACACACCTGGTACTATGCCAGACCAGGAGGCCTGTACTAAATAATCTCTCTTATTATAATCCCTTGCAATGAAAACATTTAAATTTTCCTTCACAGGATGAAGTTAAAGTCCCCAAATGGCTTTTTTTTTCTGATTCCATATAGTCAAATGCTGAGATACTCTCTAACCAATGCTTTTAAAAGACACGGTCATAAGACCCTGGAGTTTTAACCTTGGGATGGCTTTTAGAGATGTCCAAGACCACCCTCTGTACTTATCAGGTGGAAGGAGTGGCCCAGAGGAGGCCACGGACTTGCCCCAGCTATCACTAGCTAAGCAGAGGCCAGGGGCCAGAGCCAGGACCACACGTGCCTCTCTATCCAAATCCTTCCCCAGCAAGTCCAAGATACAAACAGCTGGGGAAGTGCCTGGGGCAAAGTTCCTCTCTTGGTCATATCTGGTGAGATCTACGCAGAAGGGGAGGGAGGGAGGAGGGTGGACTGGGGCTTGTTCACCCAAACCTGCTGCACTCTTCCCCGTCTCCAGGCTCCTGAGAAACAATGTATGGGGTGTGAGGAAGATCATGGGTTCTAATTCTACCTCTGCCACTTGCTTGCCATTACATCTTGAGTTAGTTACTTAACCTCTCTGAATGTTAGACTTCCTTTCTTAGTAAAGGGGACTCATGACGCCGGCCACACGCGGTTATTAGGACCGAGTGAGATAGTGTAGGTAAAAAGTCCTAAGTCCAGAGCTTGACGTCTAGGAGGTGCTCGACCAATGGGAATAATTGTTGGGAAGAATTACCAAGCCACCTTCCATTCCAACCCCCTCGTGCCCACTACCCTGGATGCTAACTCTGTAGCATCTCGTCAAAACTTTTCCAGGATCAGGACAAGTTTAGGAAGTCACTCCACTCCTCGGTAATGAATGCTTCTCCCTTCCCCAAGAAGCAGATGGCTTTCCACCGTGTGGTCCACCTTACCTTTACGTAAGATGCTACCGAGTATCCTTGCCACCTTACCCAGAGATCAAAGGGGCCACAGCAAACCCAGACTTTCCTGAGTCCCCTGAAGGGCTGCACTATTTTCTGGCACCCAAATGTCCTTAAATAGGCTTCTGTTGTTTGCCTTGGGTCAAATCTAGAGGGGAAGGGAGAGAGACCACTCACACCCTTGAGAACTGGGTCAGACCCCAGGCTTCTGGCTACCTCCCGTCAGCCTCTTAGAAGGTGCAGGGGGCCCTTTATCTCTCCGTGGTCCTGTCCAGGGAGACTCCAGGCTGGATCCTGCCAGTACCTAGGATCCAGCATGGGCTTTCAGAGGTAGCTCAATAAAGAATTTTAAAGCCTTTTCAGGCTTAGCAGGGAGTCTGTCCTTTGCCAAATCACCAGTTAAGAGGACAGGCCAGTTCAATGTGACTTTATTACTAGCGTTTTATCTGTAAGAGGAGACACGGGGGTAGGTGCAGGCAATGAAGGCTCTGGGACAGCCTCCTCAGCTTCCTTTGACAGGGACAATCATCTACAGTAACTGGGCGCCTCCCACCTTGAAGGCTCCAGGGAGAAGCCAAAGGACTCCTTGACTTTTTCCCTACCCTTAGGAGCTCACAAAGCAATGGAGTGAGGTTGGTCAAAGAAGGCTTCCTGAAAGGGGCAGACTTTAAGCTGGGCTGTGAAAGATAAGTAAAGTTAGGGGAGAGTGGAGAGGGCATCGTGGGCAAGGGGCCCTGCAGGAGCAAAGCAGGGTTCATGGGAGCTAATAAATAATATTTGAGGGGCACTTTGTTTGTCTCAGGATTGTGCTAAGCACTTTATAAGTGATCTCTAATCTTTCCAATTCTAAGACACAGGTTCTCTTGTTGTCACCATTTTGTAGATACAGAAACGGAGGCTTAGGTATTTCAGACCAATTCATGCTTCTAGAAGGTACTGGACCTTGGATTAGAACCAGACAGATGGTCTCAGTACTTCTGCTTTTAACCCCTAGGCTGAAAAGTGGGGGAAGAGATGTGGAGGGGTTAGGAGTACGGGGGCTGTGAAGCTGGTAGCGTTTGTCTTTACCTGAAGCCCAAAGGTCCCCATGTCCCTCTTTCGGAGCCTCCCAAGGACATCTATGCATTCATTCATCCATCCATCTACCCATTCACCAGATCTTGGCCTACCACCTAAACTGACCTGGCCTAGGCCCCGGTTCCTCTTATCAGCTTTCTTCTTCCCTTCTATTCTAGCAGGTACCTTTGGAAGCTGTTATTCCCAAAGCAGTGTTATGTCAGGTGACCTTCTAAAGTTGTGGCTAATGGCCTTGGAATTTCTCATCAACCACAAAGTAGGCTGTTGCCTACACTACTCCTGGACATAGGCTGCCTAAGGCTGGTGGCTCTGTACCACTTCTGAAACCTTCAAAGACGCTTTGCCTATGCCTAGAGCCCATAAGAACATGGTGATCATTCAGGTGTTTGTTCACCATACATCCATACACCCATCCATTTATTCATCCATCCCTCTCTTCATCTATCCTTCCACCCACCCATCCACCCATCCGTCCACCCACCCACTCATTCGTCCGGTACTTATTTTGAGCTAGTGGCCTTGTCCTCCTTACACTGGGCACTCAGTACTGTAGGCTGGGATTTTCTGGAAAATGGAGAAGTTAGTTTATCCAACCCATCTCCCTTTAGGCTTTGTCAAGTGATAGATGCTCTGAATCCACAAAGTGAAATATACTAACCCCGGGACAAGTGACAGGTCTGGCCCTGCCCAGACGTGTTCTTCCAGTCTCCAGTCCCTTCCACTGTAGAGAAGTGGTTGGAGAAGCCACCCAGCCTCTGAATTACAGGGTGAGAAACTGAGGCTTGGAGGAAGGGTCACCTGCCACAGGTGCATGGCAATCGGGAGCCAAACTCACTCTCACTTCCCTGGCTGGCTGCCTGCTTAGTGCCCACCCACTTGGTGCTCCTGCTGGGCTTCTGAGGATTTCCTCATCCATCCAAGCAGAGTAGCTTTTGTCAAGTTCAATATTGCTCACAGTCTGATGTAGTCCTGCTGCAAGGCTGTGATTGTGGACAGACAATGACACACCCTGGCAGGACACACGGGTGACAGAATAAAGACTTGAATTCCTTACTCTGATCATTCTATCACACCCCCCACCGTCTCATGGCCCTCCCCTTTCCTATGCTCCAAGCCCTCATTCCTGTGGCTCTGCCTCTCTCTGTTCTAAGTCACTCCCTCTCCTTTTTTCTGTAATTCCTCTTGATTCCACCCCGTATCCCTTTTCTTCCTCCCTGCTTCTTGTACCTCAAGAGTCATCCTTAAGCCCTCCCTCCTCCTCACTCCTTCATCCCCAAGCAATCTCCATCTAGTCCCGCCAATTCCATCTCTTAAATCTCTCGCAAATGTGTCCACTGCCCTCTATGCTGAGGCCCCCACCTGTTAGCCCACTTCATCACCCTAATCAGGATGTCTGTCACCTCCTGACCTGCCCAGTGTTAGGGGCTTACCTGGCCCCAGTACAGTCTCCATCCTGGAGCTAGAGGGAGCTTTCAAGATGTAAATGTAATCAAGTCATTTCACTGCACAAAACCCTGAAGCAACCTGCTATCGGCCTCAGAATGGAGTCTTGCTGTGTTCCGTGCCCTACAGAATCTGGCCCCTGCCCACTTCTCCACCTCATCTTTCAACAGTCCTCACCCAGCCCCTCCCACCTGATGCTCCAGCCATACAAAGGAACTTCTTTCAGCTCTTCAAATAAGCCACGCCCTCTCTTACCGCGGGGCTCTTTTGCCTATGCTGTTTCTCTCCCTGAAACAGATTCACTCTCCTCTCTCACCAGGGTTATTCTGACTCATCCTTCAGGTTGGAAATCTTTTCTCCACTCCTAAATCTGGGTTAGGTGTTTCTGCTCCGAGTTTCAGTGGTCCCCTCCACTTCCTCTAAATCATAGCGTTTATCAAAGTGCATCTGGGGGCTTCCCTGGTGGCGCAGTGGTTGAGAGTCCGCCTGCCGATGCAGGGGACGTAAAAAAAAAAAAGTGCATCTGAATTGCCTGTTTAATTGTCTGCCTTCAGTGCTGGAGCCACAAAGGCTTAGAGAACAATAGGCTTCCAGTTTCCCAAAAGAAAACCTGAGGCTGGATCCCTAAGTCACAATCCCAGGTCACCAAGGGAGCCAGCTTCCCAGGGCCATCTCTGGGAGCTGTCCATGGTGCCGCCGGCTCCCATTTTCTTTGACAAGGGCCCTCGCTCAGACACCATCTTGGAGGTGACCTGTGCTCTTGGATATTTCCCAAGGGGGCAGAAAAGGCCTTGGTCTGACCTTATGAATCTACAATATGCTCTACCTGGTGGACTTGAGCTTGCCTTTATGTGAAAAGCTCAATGGGAAGGCTTTAAGCCTTCTAATACCACACCTACCTCTTGGCATCTGGCCAGATTTCTGAGACGGAGAAGGGGCTATTCCAGAAGCAAATAATGTAATAAAGAGTTTCTCAGTCCACTACCTAATTCCCTTTCCTTCCCTCTCTGAGTATCAGGAAAATGGAGACCAGGTCCCCTCTCCGACAACCCTGGCTCAGGTGCCAGTAAGGGCTCTGTGCTCCATATCACAGCAGGAACGAGCTCACTGTCTCTGCGGCACACATATCTTAGTTGCCTTCCCTTTTCTCTCAAATTCAGCCCTTTTGGTAATATTGGATTAGCCCACTTTCTTGAAAGCTGATTTCTATTTGCATAATCCTCTCCTCTTGGAGTCGCGAGGCCCTCAGTGATAAGCTGATGGGCTGGGGCCGTCAAGAAGCTTATACTCTTTACTCTGAACAACGCGTTGAAAGTGGAGGAAGTTATTTTTTTAAAGAAGACACACACTTTGTTTATATCTCTATATTCCTTTTGACCAGTAGTGCCATCTCAGTTTTGGGCGTACTGGTCTGGAATACATAGATCTTTACCAAACCACAGCAGGCAAGGTGGAAGTTAGACCAAAGGAAGGACTTCCTAACAGTGTCAGTAGAGAGAATGCATATGAAAGCTGCTTGTAATGACAACGCATTACACTTTATATATATGAAGCACATTTCCATCTGTCATCTAATTTTTTCCCCATGAAACACTATAGCCAGGACAGGCATCTTCCCCAAGTGACAGTCAAGACTGCTGAAGCTTGGAGAGATCATATGTTGAGTCATGGGGGGAATTGGAAGTAAAGCTCCCGATTCCAGTTTCTATGATGTCGAACTCACTGAGCTCAATTCCAATCAACAAACACCAACTACCAGTGGCAGAGGCACTGAGCCTACAGGCCAGCAAACCTTTTGTTGAGTGACTGCTGTGTGTCAACCCACACATTACAGCCTGGGGGGACTTGGCACAGACCACAGACTGCTACAGAAAAGGGATGGAAGAATAGTTAAAAAGAAGCCATTCTTTCTTTACCGGCCTCTTCTCTTTGCTCAGTACCGGGACAGGTACCAGGACATGGGAGCCTTCCCTCCCCTCACATGAGCCCTTCCCATGGGTGTCTCCTGAGGGGCCCCCGGGAGAGGAGGGTCCCGCTGCAGTCTCCTGCTTACTTACAAGTGAATGGCACGCTTCACTAAGCTGGGGCCGGACTGCGGGTCTGCTGAGCTCTATTTATACAATTTGTAAATCATCTTGTCAGGCCCTCCTGTGAAACCCAGGAACCACTTGCACAGGGAGTTAGCAGCCTCAGTTGGTCTTTTCCAGTCCCCCAGAACAGTCACATTCCTCGACAACCTTGAATACTATAGCTTCCTAAGGTGACCCCTGCACCAAAGTTACATAGGCAAAGATGGAAGGGCTGGGGGGAAGGGACTTCCTTCCTGGATTGGGCTTTGCTCTCCCCAAAATGTTTTCTAGGGAACATTTGAGAATTAAAAGGATTTCTCCCTACCATCCTCCCCACGTCTATGTCCAGGGTGATTAAGGAACATAATGTCCCAGAGGCAGGAGAAGGGACTCCATGACCTCTAAGGGTGAGGTGGACTCTGTAGTCTTTGGGGTTCCGGTAACCTTGACCTTGGCACTTGGCAAAGCCAGGCAGGAGGGTGGAAAGAGCACTGTAACGGGAGCCGGGAAACCTGGGGTCTAGTCTTGATTTTTGTCATAAGTACAAGGGTTGAGCTTGGGCTTGTTTGAGTCTCAGTTTCCCCATGTGTAGAATGAAGACCTCAGTGCAAAAATTTAAGGAGAGGACCCTTCTCTAGGGTGGAGGTGTTATAGAGCTCACACCAGCATCCGAATCCTGGCCCTCACATTTGCCAGCTGGGTGACCTCAGGTGTTTGCTTCACCCCATTGAGACTCAGTTTCCCCATCTGTAAAATGGGAAGATACTTCCTTCCATGTGATTTTGTGAGACCCAGGTCAAGTGTCTGGTACAGTGCTCGGCACCTGGTAAGTGCTCATCTCTCCCCTTCCCAAGAATCTGGGTTCCAGAGAAGCTTTCTGCAACTGAATCCCGAGGCAGGGCCAGGCCTGAATGCTCATCTGAGTTCCACGGCGAACAGAATCAGGCAGGGAGCCAGGCCCAGCTCCTTCGTCCCTCCCTCTTCCCTTAGCCTCCGATGGGATCCTTTTGAAAGCAGGTGCAACACTAATAAATCTTAAAAGAAAGGAAACAGGTTTGGCGGCTGCGCCTTTGGATGAATAAAGAAAACGGCAAAGGGGAAAGACTGACCCTGGGATGGGTGTCTGCCAGATCCCCTGAGGCTGGTTTGTGAGGGAAAGCTTGGTTTACTGCAAAGACCAGGTGCTTTGGTGCCAAGCCAAACTGGGTTTTCATCTTGATTCTCCTTTGGGGCATCTCTGTGATGTTGCATGGAGACACTCAGAGCTTCTGTTTCTTCATCTGTGAAATGGAAAGATCCATACCCACCTCCTAACTGTCAGGATTAGAGAGAAAGTGTCTGGTAAAGTTCATGGCAGCTAGTAGGGGCCTAATATAGACTATTCCACCCTCCTCCAAGGCCGTGGAACAAAAGAGGAGATTTTCACCAATCAAGGAATCATCCATGTAAGAGGACAAAGAGGAGGTGTGATAAAGGCCAGTGGGCTTGGTGCCCACGAAGCTTCTGATGGAAGTCCACTGTGAGTGGCCTTCGTTCCACCTTCACCTCCCAGAACCTTCTAGTCTTCACCCATGCCACTGGGTAGGGACTGTCTCTCCTGACAAGTTCATATTCAAGAAGAGAAAGGACAGGAGTGTGAGGGAGTAGCTTCAAGATGTGTGTGTGTGTGTGTGTGTGTGTGTGTGTGTGTGTGTGTGTGTATTTAGGATGGGAAGCTGTACACATGTCTAGGCTGAAGGGCCAGAGCCAGGGGTTGGGGAGATCTTGGAGCTGAAGGTGGGAAATAGGTGAAGAGGCAAGGCCCCAGCGCATGGAGGAGAGGGTGGGCTCAAGCACTCAAGTAGTGGGCTCACCACCTGAAGGAATGGGAGTGCTCGTGGTAGGACAGGAGGGGGCGCTGGACAAGGTAGAGACTGGTGCAGGCAAATCTGGGTTCAAACTCCAGCTCTGTCACTTGCTAGATGTGTGGCCTTGGCGAGGCCCCTTCACCTCTGAGGCTCAGCTTCCTCTCTTCTCAAATGGATGTAAAAGCTTCCCCCTTTCAATCTAGGGAGGGTGGATTTATGAGAAAGCTCTAGTATGGTGCTTGGCATTTGGAATGTTCTTAGTAAATTTTAGCTCCATTTACTCTCTGAGCTGGAGAAATCAAGAGAGGATGAGGGAAGAGCTAGAAAGGGTAGAAAGGAGAGATACTGAGGGTAATTAATGGACAATGAAAGTCCAATGTCCCTTCCCAAATGACTCCCTGTCCAAGTCTAGGGAAAGGCCAGATGGCTGGTCCCAGGACCTAAGCAGGTAAAGAACCAAGAGGCCCAGAACTGCTCGCTGGGGACTCTGCCTTATCCTTGGGACTTCCGTATGGTTGCCACAGGAATCCATCCTGGTCTTGGCTGGCATAGGCCTTGTCCAGGTGGAGGTGACTAGGCACCTGTATGAGGGAAGATGTGGAGGGTGACGGATCAGCAGGTGGACCCGGAGTGAAAAGTTTGGGGTGATTTCTTTGCCTTTCGGCCAGAAACAGCCAGTGGCGCCCCAGTGTCAAATCACAGCTCTTACGTACTGATTCAGATAGGGGATCGGAAGCCGGGGCACCAAGCCTCTTGACCCTGGGCCGGCTAGCCTCGGCTTCGCCATCAGATCAAGCAGTTAATCACTGTACCGACTCCAGGGGGATCGTCCTAACAGTTAAATGAGATGACACACGTGAAGCATCTGGCACATGGGCTGGCCCAGAAAAAGTGTCCTATAAATGTCAGGCGTGAGGATGGGGAGGAGAAATAGAAGAAGTGTCAGTCAGGGCTCTTAGACCTTGGCGGCCTGAGCCAGAACAGAATGATCTGGTACCCCTCAGAAGTCATCCTCAGCGTCAGCACCCAGAGTGCCTCCCCACCTAAGCCTTGAAGATGCTGTAGAAAGAATTGGGATTCGGGTCTGTCTTAGGAGGTTTCCCCGAAGCCTCCCCATGCCCCCACCCAAGACAAAGATTTGACTACAAGTCATTTCTATCAGAGGTGTTCCCAGGAAGTGTTGTAGGGGAGTAGGGAAGAGACACAGGGAAGGGAAGATAGTCAGTAGAGAATGTTGAGGGCTGTTGAGGGCTTCCCTGGGGGCGCAGTGGCTGAGAGTCCGCCTGCCGATGCAGGGGACGTGGGTTCGTGCCCCGGTCCGGGAAAATCCCACAGGCCGCGCAGCGGCTGGGCCCGTGAGCCATGGCCGCTGAGCCTGCGCGTCCGGAGCCTGTGCTCCGCAATGGGAGAGGCCACGACAGTGAGAGGCCCGCGTACCGCAAAAAAAAAAAAAAAAAGGAATGTGCTGTTGAGAAGGTGGGAAATGAGGCTCAGTCCCCCAGGGAGCTTTGGGTGATGGTATAGAGAGCTGCTAAAATTTTAGTGTGCATGGAGTCACCTGAAGAGGTTGTTAGGAGAAGACTCCAGAGCCCCGCCTCTAGAGATTCTGATTCTGTCAGTCTGGGGCGAGGCCCAAGGATTCACATCCCTAACAAACTCCCAGACTATCCTGGCTGATGCTGGGAGGGACCAGACTTGGAATCGCGGTGTTAGACCACACTCAGAGCCATCCTTTCCTCCACAAAGGGGTAAGGACACTGGGGTGTCTGCCCTTGGTGAGGACTGCGTCTGGGTTGTAAACACTGCAGTCCTGGCAACCAAAGAAACAGCCTGAGGTGGACAGTGGCAGGGGACGGCAGCAAGGGGGCGTGTAGCTGTAGGTGCGGAGGGGATGGGCACAAATGACGTCTGCTACAAGGTCAAGTCTGAGTTTGAATCCTGGTCGCCTAAGACCTGCGGGACTCAGGCAAGTCTGTCGCCCCTCTGCACCTCGCTGTCCTCATGCATAAAATGGGGATCAGTGTCATTATGGGGATTTAATGAGATGAATGCAGTCAGAGCGTCTGGCACACAGTGGGTGGATCCACTCTGTAGCAGCACTCTTCCAGAATTGGAATGAGAGAGGGGTGGACCCTAGAGAGCTGGAAGCTGCAGACATCGCCTTGAGGAATAATCATGTATTAAGGGAGGCTCTTCCTTTCTGCTGAGAACCAAGTCCATTCCACCTGCTGTTATCTCAGGAAGGCTTTACCGCTGAGAGGCCTGGAAATTTGTCTTTCACTGCCTGCCCATCCCCCCCAGGACTCACATACACTGCATTTTGAGAACTCCTGGTGAAAAGACAGGAAAATTTTCTCCCCTTCCCTCTTTTCTGCAACCAGTTAAACAAAGCCACCCAGCAGGGCCAGGTCACCTGACACTGGTGCCTGTAATTTCTAAGTGGGAACAACAACTCATCAAATCAAACGGTTTACAATTGCCTGGGATGAAACTATTTTCTTTTCCATCTTCCCCGGGAAGTGACAGATAATAACCAGCCTGGAGATTGTTATATTACTAGGGCCAAAATAAAATAAAACCCCTTAACTGCTTCTTCTTACAGAGTGAAGCCAAATATTTTTCAATTCATTTAAATAAAGTGATTGTTTTCCTTGCTCATTATCTTAAATTCCCAGGAACCTGCATTACCCTCCCTCCCTCTGAATAAAGGGATTGTCCAGCTCTCCCATCTCCTATTGTCTCCAAGTGAGTCTCTAATCTCTGAGGCCTCTTCCACTTTACAAGCTTCCTGTTGAAACCCACCAGCAAGAAGCCCAGCATTTAAGAACCACCTTCAGGGGCTTCCCTGGTGGCGCAGTGGTTGAGAGTCCGCCTACCGATGGAGGGGACACGGGTTCGTGCCCCGGTCCGGGAAGATAAAAAAAAAAAAAAAAAAAAAAAGAACCATCTGTAGCAAACTTGCTTCCAGCCTAACCCCCAGTACTTACATTAAATGAGATAATATACATAAAGCACACAGAACGAGGACTGGCGTATAGCAAGTGCCCAACTAATGTATAATGCCATTAATAATAATATTGTATAGGGTGCATTTGAATCCCATGATTTTCTTTTTTTTTTTTTTTTTTTGGCCATGGCATGGGGCTTGCAGGATCTCAGTTCCCTGACCAGGGATTGAGCCTGGGCCATGACAGTGAAAGCCCAGAATCCTAATCACTAGGCCACCAGGGAACTCCCAGGATCCCATGACTCTTGTCACAAAGGCAGTATGTGCCCTCAGGCACATCACTGTGCACCAGCCTCAGTTTCTCCAGCTGTGAAAGGGGGAGAGAGGGCGCGGACAGAGTGAGCCCAGAGCAGCGATCAGGATGCTGGCATCCCTTTCCAGGAGGACACTGTGATAGACTTTGGGCAAAGAGTCAGAGACTTTTAAGGCCCCGTCATGCTCTTGTTCTATTCATAAACAGAAACATACAGGCCAGCAGGGGCAAATTCAGCTGATGGACCATTTGGTTTAAACTAAACCTCTCTGTCCCTAGGCACTTTATTCCAGATGTTTCTCGGAGTGCAATTTGCCTCTTACGTGCTTCTGTTTCCTCTTACCAGTTGTGCTGACTTAGATACTCCCTTAACCTACCTTTCCCCTTCTCCAGCAAACGGGAAAGGCCATGCTCACTTTTTAGGGCTATGGTGGATCGTCCAGCTGACCCAGGAGCAGGGCCAACCACGCAGTGGGCACCCTATACATAGCAGCTATTGTAGTGGTTGCTTAGCAGAACGTCATAATTCTTACTCTGTTTTCACGAGCCCACAACCCCTTACCTGTAACCCAGAAATCCAAAAAGATCTGAAAATTGAAAGGTTTTTGTTTTGGTAATCCATTTGGTGGCCAAACTGGACCTGATCTGAACTGTCTTGGTGGCAAAACCCAGCCTGAGCCAATGGGAGCTTATTATGGTCTCTATTTATCTTACTTGGTGTTACTATCTAGACGCTTCACTGCCGAAATATTGATGTGGGTGATTACGGAGTGATTCCTCGGCCCCCTGGGTGGGTTATATAATATACTGAACAAGCAGCATATCAACCTTCCAGAAGGAGAATGAGGCCTGGGTTCCAGAACACATCTGGCTCCAGGCTTCTAGATGTGGTCTGTGGGACCAGTGTACAGTCAGGCACAGATTCTCACCCCCATGTGTCCTCCGTGTACCTCCCACTCTTGGAAAGTCATTGTTTACATGCTATCCTTTTACTCCCAGGCACACAGATCCAGCTCAAACCCACCCACCCAGGCACACCTTCTTACCATGCCCCGCCCCCCAACTTCTCTCAGCATCCCTGTACCCTGTGAGCCCCTCCTTTGGGGTGCTGGGTCTCCATTTTAACATGCAGCAGCATCACCCCTTTCCAAGCTGATGTCTGTGCCCACCAGGCAGCTGGAAGGAAGGCCTCCACCCTGCCTGGCGTCCACATGTTTGCCTGCCCCACTGCTGCCTGAAGTCTGCACTCTTCACACAGATTTTTGGCACCAGGTTCACACAGCCAGGGATCTCAAAACAGAAGCATACATTTCCCAGGCAAGCCTGCTCCTTCCTGAAGCTCCCAGACAGAAGAGCAGGCGGAGGCCCAGCCTGTCCACTCTGTCCAAGGTCCCGGACCTTCTGCAGGCATTTTCTTCAATAGGTTTTTCTTTCGAGCCGCGGAGATTAAGAGCCTGGAAGTGGCCACTGAAGAAGGGGTTTTCAGTAATTTAGTGTAACCATGGTGGAGCCGAGTGACAGGGGGTGAGGGTTTCTTTCTGTCAGACTACGAGTAGGTGAGAATGACCCGGAAATTTATCCTTGCAGCCTCTGGCTCAGCCCTGGAACACAGTATTGAGTGAATGTTTATTGATCACTTGCTATGTGTCAGGCTCTGTTCCAAGCACTTTATATGAAGCATCTCATTTAATCCTCACAACACCCTACGAGGTGACTTCTATTTTTACCCTTACTTTATAGATGAAGAGACTGAGGGTCAGTCCATCACACAGCTAGTGTGTGGTGGAGCCAGGGGCTGATCCCAGGCAATTGGAGCCCAAATTCTTAGCCATATATATATCAGTTACCTATTGCCATGGTAATTCTGTATAACAGATGAGCACAAAATGACCACAGCGGTTACAATAAGCACTTTTTGCTCACATATCTGGATTGTTGAACTAGGCAGCTCTGTTTTCTTGGCTGTTTAGACACATGTATGTGTCTGGGGGTTGGCTGACTGTTGGTTGCCATAGACGTTGCTCTCAGCCTAATGGGAATGAGTAGCTTAATGGGTAAGGTGGAGCACCCATGTAATGAAAAAAGAAATGTCACTGAGCACCGAGGGCCAGAAGATTTGGAGAGATACTGGAAAAACCTGATCCAAGAGAGTCAACCTAGGTGGGCATCCTGGAGGAGGTGACGCTTGGCCACAGTCAGGAAGGCAGAGGAAGCTCTCAGCTGGACAAGGATTAGAAAGTGGAATCAGGAAGCTCAGGAGAAGATGAGGCGGGGAGCTGATCTGCCACCTCCTTGGCCTTTTGTGAGTTTCCTATCTACCCTGTCCTGTCCCCCTGCTCAGAACCCACTCTCTGAGAGCCTTCTGGATTCCCTCTGCCTTCCTTCTCCAGAGCAGCCGCTGTGGGGAAAGGGAAAGTGCAGGGGGGGTTGGAGAAGAAGGCCCTGGGCCCCTTTGTGAAACATGAAGAAAGGAGGAGAGGATGCCTGCTGATGGTTCCAAAAGTGTGCAGCCCAGTGGTGGAGGAAGGAATCCCTTTCCCACCATCACTCCGTCCCTTTGTTTACTCTGCCTCATCTGGTCATTTTACGGTTGAGAAAACAGAACTTGAGTTCAAAGCGAACAGCCTTAATCTTCCAGCCTGTTAGTAGTAGAGGCACCTCTGAGACGCAGGTCTCCTGACCCGCAGTTCAGACGTCTTTCTAAAATGCTAAAATACACCCCAAAGCCTCTCTCCCTGCGGTCCCCTGAGTGATCAGCATTGAGGTTTCTTTCTTTGGTGCTTTGTAGGAGGTTCCCAGGTGGTGTAAGAACTTTGGGACTGTGGATGGGGTATTAGGGACTCCTGGGTCCCTGGGGGATGCAGCTGAAGGAGAAATGGACCCAGAGACAGGGCTTGCCTGTGGCCCCTCCAGAAGAACACCTGCGCTCAGGTGGGACGCTGGAGGCTGTGGCTGTGGTTTGCCTGTCTCTCTTCCAGCCTGGCTCAGGGTGATCACACACACGGCTTGGGAGTGGAGGAAATTACTTGTCACCAACTTGTGAAACCAAATCCAATTAGTTCTTCCCAGAGCTAGAAGCAGATTGAAGGACAGGAGGCATCAGACCTGCAACCGGCCTCCGTTCTTGGGGGCTCCAAGGCAGGGGACAAGGGGAGCAGCGGGACAACTGTCCCACAGGCTTACCGGGGTGGGAGATAGTCATTGGTCACACACGTGCCACCCAAGGCAGGAATCGCCCTCAGCCCTGTTGATGGCAGATTCTACAGGTTGAAACACACACGGGTTTGCCTTCCGCTGCAACAGCTCCAGGACCTTCTGTGCAGAGAACCCTCCGCCACTGTCAGTTCAGGGCAATCTTTTCCTGAGGGGGTCAGTTGTTCTTGATGTCTCTCCAGCTCCTAAATGCAACCTCTTAGTCCGGGAGCAAATGAGCTGGAAACAGACATGTCAGGACGTGAAAGGCATGGCTATTTAAGGTGCAAGTGAGGCTGGAGCAGCGCTGAGAAGGGCGGGTCCGATGGAATTGCGGCGACTGCAGCCTCTGATGGGCTCTGATATCATTTACGGGTGAGGGAGGCTGCATGATGCTGACGGGATGACAGGCCTGGGGTAAGTGGCATGCCCTGAGGGACCGCTTGGACCTTTACCCAAGGCTTTGGGGTGACTGGCAGTCCCTTCCTAGTGGATGAAGGAGGATCCAGATGGCTATGATCCTGTGTAATGGGGTGGGATGCCAGAGGACTTCCTGAAGGAGGAAGAGGAGTGCCGGCAAGTTCACGGGAAAGAGTTGATCATGGGCTCCCCTCAGCCAAGGAGCGGGTAAAGTCCCCTCTCAGCCTGGAAGCTTCCCCGAGTCCAGAGACTGCACCTCTTCGTGCAGAGCTGTCTCCCACATCAGACTGAGAGCTCCCTTAGGGTTGGAGCTGTGTCTCCACCATCAGCCTGCCAATTCCCCTCAGACTAGGGAGTACTTGTGTGCCATTAGACCAGCAGGTCCCGGAGGGCAGGTGCTGAATCTCCCCAGTCTGAGGATATGTCTCCCTCATCACTCTAGCATCAAGGAGAGGCCTTCCTTGCTCTCCTCTGGTGATCCCAGGCCTTCACCTCCCTGCAGGGCAGCACTGAGAAAGAAGAGAGGCTTCTAAGGAGGCAAAGACAGCCACGGACTTAGCAACTGTAATTTGCAAGTGACCTTAGGCAAGTCCCTTCCCCTCTCTGGAGCTCAGTTTCCCTCAACATAAACCAAGAGGCTCTCCAGCATTTCAGAAGCATGCTTCTGGCTCTCTGAACTCCTGCCACACACCTTCCAGAGGGATCCTTCTTGCAGCATCGGCCCCCATCCTCCACCCTCACGCATCTCCTCCTCAAGGAGGCCTCCTCAAGCCTCCTCAAGGCTTCTCAAGCCTCCTCAAGGCTCCCAGGCTGAGCCAGACAGCATCTTTGCTCTGGTGCTGCCTGCTGACAGCTTCATTTCCCACCTCTTTGAGCTCGGAGCATTCCTGGTGGCTGAATTACCAGCCCTGCAGGGAACCAAATTAAGAGATTCCAAACCCCCTCTCTCCCCTCACTCCCAAAGCTCAGGGAAGTGGCTCTTTGAAGACTTCAATTAACAAGAGAGAAAACAATTCTGAGATACCCGTCCCGTTCACTTGGCTCGGTCTCTCATAATTATTTCTTCTCCAGCCCCAGATATTCTAGGAAGAATGGACAGAGGAATTGGGGGGAGCCACCCTGGATGACTCACATCCCCCAAGGTTCTGCCAACACGTGGCATCTACTTCATCCCTCTCGGGGCAGCTGCGAGCCAGAGGGCGCCCTTTGTACCATAACTCAGATAGAGACACCTTAGCACTAGAACGCAGCTGGCTCCCAGTAGGTGGTCTGCAGAGGCAGTCCCTCTTCCCCAGGGAGACAGCCTGAACCAGGCGCCCCCTTGAGGTTGCTCAGTGCTTACCACTGACTAGAGACCAGATTTCTGACCATGACCATAGCCGCCCTAGAAACAGGCCAGGCTCAGTGAAAGCAGGCTTCCTGCCCTCCAGGCAGTCCCCACCACCAGAGAGGGAATCTCAGGCTCCGTCCTATCGGTGTCTATCAGAGATTTCAAAAAGAAAAAAACCACCTGAACCAGCGCCACTGAAGCTGTCAGTCACTGCTACTCACTCGCACGCAGGCCACGTGTAATTTGATGCCGTGGTATTTCTGCAAATTACATATTTTTCTCCCCCATCAAAGCTGCACTTTTGACTGCTGTAATATTTACCTAACCGTGCAAGTAACTTTCAGGCCTCACTTAGTGGACCAGTGGGGTGTAGAGGAAAGCAGGGATGGAGTGCACCTCAGACAGCAGGCCCAAAAGGAGCTAAAATATGGTGAGAAGGGGTCTTAACGACCCAGCTGAGCTCAGAGAGACCTTTCCTCTGCCTCACCTCATAGAGTTAGGGACAGAGGATGGACTTTCAGTCGCTCTCCATCAAGTGTCGTCTAACTGTTGCTTACATGCTTCTGATGATGGGGAGCTCACTATCCACTATAGCTAGCTACCCAGTCCATCTCTGAGTATCTCTGACAGTTTAAAAGTGCTATCTTGACACTGATGGACTCTGTCACCCTATAACCTCAATCTGTTTCATGGGTGACGTAGAGTTAAGGTGACCAACTCATCCCTACTTGCCCAGGGCTTTCCCGGTTTTAGCACTGTATGTCCCACATCCAAGGCCTCCACTTAGGAAGACCAACTTGTGATTTGCCTGCGACTATCCAGGTGCAAAAACCAAAAGTCCTGCATCCTGGTAAGTCCCTCAATCCCAAGCAAACCTAGACAGTTGGCCACCTTACATAGAAAAGCTTCTGTCCACTTTCCTCCTCCACCAGACCCCCTTCCCGAGGCTCAAAGGCAGTCACGGTGCCTCCAGGCACTGTGGGAGGTGGGAAATGACCAACCAGGGGCAATAATGGCTGGCCCGGTCTCTAGAAGGAGCAGGATGGTGGAGGGACCGGGCAGTCTTTGGCTCAAACCCACCTGTGCCACTTCTCAGCTAGGTGGCCACAACCTCTCTGACCTACACAAAGATTGCTGTATCCTTGCTCACAGATGTGGAGAGGTTTCAAGGAGATCCAGTCTGGGAGACTCCAAGACCACGGTGGCTCCTGGCCGGCTCTCACTCGGAGAGTCACTGCAATGGAGGAGGGCTTCTTGAGAGGCTGGAGGGGCAAGGCTGGGAGGGGAGGTGGCTGATGAATGTACTCAAAGGCTCCCAGTAAGAGATGGGGCAACATGACTGGTGTTACAACTGGGTTCCAAGCCTGGCTCTGCTGCTTCCTGGTTGTGTGACCTTGGACCAGTCGATTTACCTCTCATGGCCTCAGTTTCCTCATCTGTAAGGTGGGAATAGTAAGAGCCCCAGTTCATAAGGTAGTTGGGAGGATCTGGTGAGAAAACACATATGAGGTACTTAGTACAATGTCTGGCACCGAGGAAGCTCTCAGGACATACTCTTATCGTCGCCGTGGTCATTACTGCTATCGTGTCACTGTTACATTGATGCTGCTGACTCATTGCCTATATGACCATGACAGCCCCTTCTTGCATTTTCTGGCTTTGAAATGAGTGATTTGGAAGGAACTGGATCTCTGGTGGACTAAGCATGTCCCCTGTTTCTTGCCGGGGGTCTGGCTGCCCAGGGGCGGTGGGGGAAGGGGGCTTCCCTAGCCTTTCACAGCCTTGCCCACTGGACAAAAGAGGCATTTTAATTCAAAGTTGCCCAAGGTCTGAAAATCCTTTAGAATCTTCCCCATTTGGCCTTTAGACATGCATTAAAACTCCTCCTATGGAGGAGGAAATAGATCAGGGGCCAAGCCTCTATCTACTTCATGCCTCAGTGGGAACCGCTGCCTCCCTCCATGACTGAGGAGCCTCTGGCCAGGTCTTCCCGCCCCCATAGGCCCTACAATCCCTTCTCCACCAGCAGCCAGAGGGATCTCTTACACAGGTAAATCAAGTCAGAGAATTCCCCTGCTTAAGACCCAACAACGCCTTCCCTTTGCAGCAATTCAACCTCCTTGCGCCAGCTTTTAAGACCTTGTGTGATCTGGCTCCAGGTAGCTCTCTGGATTGAGAGCCCACAGCTCTCCACCTTGCTCACTCCACTTCTGCCACACCAGCTGCCTTTCTCTTCTCTCACATAACAAGCTCCATATACCACCTCAGGGCCTTTGCAGGTGCTCTCACCTCTTCCTCCTGGAAAACGCCTTCCCAAGGCTGGTGCTTTATCATTTGGGTTTGTTGTTTTTTTTTCAGTTTTTGTTGGAGTATAGTTGATGTACAATGTTGCATTAGTTTCAGGTGTACAGCAAAGTGAATCAGTTATACATATACATATATTCACTTTTTTAATATTCTTTTCCCATATAGGCTATTAGAGTATTGAATAGAGTTCCCTGTGCTATGAAGTAGGTCCTTATTAGTTATCTATTTTATATATAGTAGTGTGTGTATGTCAATTCCAATCTTCCAGTTTATCCCTCCCCCACCTTACCCCCTGGTAGCCATAAGTTTGTCTTCTACATCTGTGGCTCTATTTCTGTTTTGTAAATAAGTTCATTCGTATCATTTTTTTAGGTTCCACGTGTAAGCGATATCATATGGTATTTGTCTTTCTCTGTCTGACTTACTTCACTCAGTGTGACAATCTCTAGGTCCGTCCTCATATGGGTTTTAGAGAAGCCTCCTCTGGCCTTTTACTGAATGCCCAGGTCCCTCTCCAGCCCCTCACTTTCTGGTTCGTTTGCTTCATAGCAATGATCACTGGAAACCATCCTTCTCTTTTGATTTTCTATTTATCTGTGCACTATTGATCTCTCTTAGTACAACGCGTGCTCCCTAAGAGCAGGGGCCACGTGTCTTATGAAGGTGCTTAACACAGAGTGGTAACTATTGGCAACATTTCATCCTTGCCACAACCCTGGGAAGGAGGCAGCAGTATCCCCACTTTACAGATGAGAAGACTGAGGCTCAGAGAAGTTAACAAACAGTCTCAGTCTCTCAGTTAGTCAGTGGTCCAGCTGGGATTTGGACCCAAAATTCTTGGACTCCAAAGCCCACTGTTTTCTTTCTTTAATCACCCTGCCAGTGAAATCCTTGCTCTCTGGGGACAAGAAAACAAAATACAACAGATCTATCATGAAAAGCAAATGGGACTTTTTTTTCATTGTAATAACACCAAGTGTTCGTTCAAAGCCAGGTAGAGATTTTTGTTTAATATACTGGGTGATTTTTATTGAACAGTTTCCTTGTAATAGGAACCGGCACCAGACTTTTCAATTTTCTCTCCGCCAGAGGAAATAAACCAGCCACCCCTCCCGCACTGAGCCAGTGTAGAGTGAGAACATCTACACACCCCTCATTGGGACTCATGACTCCAGCTGCCCATGGCATCCCTCCTGGCTCTGTTAGGACATCAGGGCTTAGTGCTAATTCCTGGGCATGGTTGAAATGGGCCCAGCCTGGGAGTTTGAATCTAGCTCTGTCATTAGTCTGTTGCTGTGTGTCTTGGAGCAAGTTGCTCAACCTCTCTGTTAAAGACACCTACCAGGTCCACCTCAAAGATGATTCAGGGGCTCAAGTGGCCCAACTAGAAAAAAAAAAAGTTGTAAGCATAAGGCCTTGCCTTTGTGTATTTTGTTACCACATTACACTAGGATTGGTGAAAAATGGTATTGAACAAAACGATCCCCGCCCTGCCCTTCTGTAGGTTTTAGCCTAGGACTCCCACCTGGGTGTGTACCACAAAGCTCCATGAAGGCTGTAACCATGCCTTTCTGCTCACCACTGTAGCCCCCGTGCTCAGCACAAAACTTGCCTTTTAGCTCAGGATCAATAAATAAACGTGTACAGGTGTGGTGTGGGTGAGGGCAATAGAGGAGCAGCTGAGCTCTCCTCGGAGATGCTAGGAAAAGCTTTTGAGCTGAGTCATCAAGGATGAGCCGGAGGGGGCTTCCCTGGTGGCGCAGTGGTTGGGAGTTCCAAAAAAAAAAAAAAAAAAAAAAAAAAAGAATGAGCCAGAATCAGACAGGCAGACACGGAGAGGAGGGGCTTACAATCTAGACCAGGGGTTGGCTACCTATAGCTCATAGGCCATGTCCAGCCCACCATCTTTTTTTTTTTTTTTACAGAGCTTTACTGGAACACAGCTATGTCCTTTCATTTGTTTACAGATTGTCTATGGCTGCTTTTACACTATAACATCAGGGCTGGTTAGTTGCAACACAGGCTGTATAGCCTGCAAATCCTAAAATATTTACCATCAGAGAAAGTTCGCTGGGTCTTGATCAAGACAAAGGAATCAGTCCCAGAGACCTCTTGCTTGCTTGGAAATAGGATCGGCTACCTAACTTGTGTGGCCCGGTGCAAAATGAAAATATGGGGTCCTTCCTTCAAAAATGATTACAAATTTCAAGATGGCAAAGCATTAAACCAAGAGTGAGACCTTCTCAGCACAGGGCCCCATATGACTGCATGTATGGCAGGCTGCAGAGCCAGCCCTGGGGTCAGTTAGAGGCCCCTCTCATGCATTTTCTTGGAGAACTGCCTTGGGAGCAGAGTTATAGGGAGAAATCACAACCCAGGGCTCTACGTTGGGGCTCAGAGTCTCCAAGTCCCAAGCTTCCCAGGAGGACCCATCTCAGGCGGGACCTGCTCCACAGAGCAAGGACGTGGAGGACCAGCCTTCCCTTCTCAGCTCCCCTGCACCCCCATTTCATGGAGCCTGGTGGTGATGAAGAAGCAGAGATGGGCTCAGCTCTCTCTCCCCCATCAGCTGCATCTTGGTTATCAGACATGAGGCAGCTGTGGGAAGAAACATGACAGTTGAATGGGAGCCTCTCTGATGCCACTGTTTCCCACACACGCATCTGAACTGTCTGGTGGGGGAGCAGTGGTGGGGTGGAGGGTGGGACCTTGCTTTATGCAGCTATGGGTCAACCAGACAAGGAACAGGGTTTAATGGAAATTTGCCGAGCTAGGTAGCCACTCAAGTTTGGCTCCCTGGATTCCTGGTCCACTGGACACCTTCTCCCACCCCCTAGACCCACTCTTAGCTTCTCCATCCTTTGTGCCTGAAAGCTGACCTGTACTAGTAGCATCAATGGGTTTTCTTGCCGGCTGACTCCCAGTCGTATTTGGCTAATGGAAGGCACCTGCAGGAGATGGGGGTAGACAGGTGAAATTGAGAGGACAGTGTATTTATTCTCCAGCTCTTCCCTCCTGGTTCCCCGTGTCCCTCTACCTAAGTTCCTGTTGGGTGGCGTTTTCCTTCATCTGCCACTCTCTCAGGTGCAGGTAAAACTCCCACCCCTTTGCCCCTTTCCCTTTGCCCCTTAAAAAACTAGCAGCTCCCACTGGTCCCTGCCCCAGGTGCCACCACACATGCCTTGCTGGGATCCCTCAGCTCTGTTCACACCTTTGTAAATAAACCTGGTGTTGAACCCTCCTCATTTACCCTCTTTGCATGGACTATCTGTTTCCTGCTGGATCCCACCTGATCCGACCTCTTCCCCTGCACACCCAAATGTTGCTCCAATCAAATAGAGGCTCTCACGAGGCAGTGGAGGTGGCACTGGCATTTCCTGTGTGTGCAGGTGGGGGCTGAGATGGAATTCCTCCTTGACAAGAGGAGAAGCATGCAGCTGTGGTTATTGCTGCATACAAATCACACCGAAATGCCGCATCTGAAGACACCAGCTATTTCATTACGTCACGTGATTGTGTGGGTCTGGAATTCAAACAGAGCCAGGCTGGGTGATTCTGATGCTTTGAATGGCATCACCAGGGGTCACTGGGTCATGTTCAGTGTGGCGGCTGGTCTGGTCTGCAGGGGTCAAGGCAGCTTCAGTCATGTGCAGGCAAGGCTGGGCTTTTGGGTCCCTCTCATTCTCCACGTGGTCTGTCCAGCACCATGGACAGAGACAGGGAGTGGACGTCTCCAGCCTCCTAAGGCTTGGGCATGGAAACCGGTATGCTTTGGCACTTTTGCGTATCCCGATGGCCAAAGCCGTCACAGAACATGCCCCGTTCAGAAGGAGAGAGCATAAACCGCTGTCTCTCAGTGTGGGAGTGTCAAAGAATGTGGAGCCATCTTTAATCCTCTACACAACAATTATCCTTCCAACAACTGTCATCACCTTCTTCATTTGCTTAACGTTGGGCCCACAAGACCATTGTCTGAGGCCAAATTCACCCTGAAGATTGTATTAATCTGATATACACTGAGGGTTTTATTTTTAATTAAAGGACTTCGGACCCACATAGCTTATCCATCTCGACACTGGTCCCACCACTTCTCACTACCTGCCAGAGGCTCACACTCAGGCTTCTGCCTGGTTTCTGGGGCCTGTAACTGCGGTCCTAGATTAGCAAGCACAGGGGACAAGTTTACTCTGATGAGTTCATGCACCGGGACACAGATACACACAGATAACCCAGGCTTTTATATAACACAGCTCTCCCAGCCTTATTTCTAGGAGGGAATGCTGATTCAACAAACACTGAGACCTTATCTGTTAAGATTCCCAAGATGAAGCCAGCATGGTGTCGGGAAAGAGCCCTGCACTGGGAGAACAGGAGCCTGTGTTCTTGTCACTGCACTGCCTATGTGACCTTGAGCAGGTCACCAGCCTCCCTGGGTTTCTGCTTCTGCATCATTCAGGACAAGGAAAGAGCATGGTTTGGAGTCACCCTTAGTTTGAAGCCCAGCTCTGCCACTTGTCTTGGACAGGTCACTTCAACAGTCCGGCCTCAGTTGCCTCCTCTGAAAACCGGGGCCGCAATGAACATGCTACCAAGCTGTTGTGAGGATAAAACACGGTGACGTACAGATCGCTTGTTTCCTAGCAGGCACTCCTGACTTTCTGTGCCTCCTTGGAGCCTTCAGAGCCCAAGACCCCAGTCTGAGCTGGGATCACTCACCTCCATGTCTAGCACAGGTAGGTGCTAGACACGTAGTAGGTGCTCAGCAAACACTTGTTGAAATGAACTGGCTGTTTGGCAAACAAAGCAGTAGCAAGAGAAATAAAAACATTCATCCATTAGAAAACCATGTATAAAAATGTTCTTAGCAGCTATATACATAGTAGAACCCAACCAGAAACCATCCAGGTGTCTATTTAACAAGAGAACGGCTCAACAAACTGGTCTCATCTTCCAATAGAATACTACTCAGTGATAAAAAGGAATGAGCTACGGGCACACACAACAGCAAGGGTGGATCCCAAAAAAGTTATGCTGGGAGAGAAGAGCCTTCACGGAAAACAACCAGCTGTATGATTCCACTTATATGAAATTCTAAAACAGGCCAAGAATGGTGTGAGAAAAATCAGAATAGTAGTTGCCTTTGGGGGCAAGGGTTGACTGGGCAGGGCAGAGGATCTTTCTGGAGTGATGGTGATGTCCTATATCATGAGAGGGGCTTGGGTTACACAGGTAGATGCATGTGCCAGAGCTCATTGGGTAGTGCACTTATGATTTGTGCATTTCATTTTATGTAAATTTTACCAAAAGAGAATTAGAAGTAAGTGTAACTCTGATTAGTGATATGCGTGCTGAAGCATGTAGGAGTAAAGTGTACCTGATGTCTGCAACTTACTTCGAAATGCACCAAATAAATACAAGTGGATGGATGGACGGATAGAGGGAGAGAACTATATGGTAAAGCAAACATGGCCAAGCTCGTTGCAGAAGGCGGGTGGTAGGAATATGGATGTTCGCTTTAACATTCTTTGCACTTTTCTCTATGTTTGAAAATGTTCATAGGTAAATGTTGGGGGAATAAAATACGAGGCTGTTAAGACCAAGCTGGGGTAGTGGGGGGCGACAAGTGCAAGGTCACACAGTCTTTGACCAACATTAAGGCTGGTTTTCAGCAAAGTAGAAGTCAGTTGTGAAGACGCAGTAGAAAAAGGATTGTATTCCCCGAGCTGAATCTGGACCGTGGGCACGTAGGCAAATGCAATCACTCTGACTCTGTGTCCCCCTCTGCAAAATGCAGACAGCACTGCCCACAGGGGCGTTGCTGGGACTAAATGAGAAGCCAGAAGAATTGAACAAATATGACTTCATAAGGAGCTGGCAGGAAGCAATTTGATTCTTTCCAAGCAGGCTGACCCCACCTCCTCACTGGGATTTCAGCTTAAATATGAAATTTAAGCTCCAGGAACGGGCTTCCCCTGGCGGCCTAATCTGCTGTGGTCCCCACCTCCTCCATCCATCACTCTGTCTTCATTGTCTGTAGGACACTTGTCCTGATCTGATGTGTTTCTTCCATATTCCTTAATTTGGTTTATTGTATCTCTCCTCCCACTAGAATGAGGTCTCCAGGAGAAGAGGGTCTTTGGCCCGTTCATGACTTTATCCCCTGCACCTAAAACAGTCTCTGGCACATAGTAGAGACACAGTGAATCCTTGTTGAAGGAAGAAATAAATGAGCAGGGATAAGCTTAGTGTCACCCCTCAGATCGCAGAATTATGCGACTCGGAGTTTGCCTGTTGCTAACACCACCTGCACGAAATAGCAGGAAGTGAATTTAGAGAGAGCCATCTCCGCCCCATTTAACAGATAAGAAAACTGAGGCTCAGAGAGAGAATGCAAGTTTCCCAGCATCCATTGCCACTTAGTGACTGAGCCAAGAGGGGGCCCAGGCTCTTACTCTTTCTCTCCAGCAGGCTGCTGGGGCTGCCCGGGGCAGCTGCAGACGGACAGACAGTCAGGCTCCACTGGGCCGGCTGCCCGCATGCCGTGTGCTAATTACAGGGGGCAGGATGTGCCAGCCTAGCAGTGTTCGCTGGCGCGCCCCGCCCCCTGGGTAGCAGGTGGGCAGCCTGGCACAGGCGGCTGATGGGTCATGTCCACTGGTCTCCCAGCGCCTGATCATGCTGACAGAAGGCTGGTCATCTGCAGCGCCTGCCGAGTGTGGAGGGCCTGCAGGTTGGCACAGTGAGGTCCCTCCACACTACGGGCAGCCCCTCCTGACTGTGTCAGTCAGCCAGACTGGCAGAAGCTGGGCATCTGTCCCCACGATGAGCCCTTGCTGGACGCAACCTGTCCACACAGGTGTGCTCGCTGACAGGCAGCCCAGGGGGTGGCATGGGGACCGAGTGCTGAGCATGGCACTGCGGGATGCTGTTTGGGGTGTCACAGGCAGGGGATCGCACACAGACACATGGGTGCTGGGATCAGACAAGACTCAGCCACGCCCCCACCCACACCCACACCTGCCCAGCCAGCTTGGGGGGATCCAAAAATCAAGTCACAGCCCTGAAAAGGGGGCTGGAGAAGTGATCTCTTCTCTCTGTCCCAAAGGCCTCTTCCCAAGCCAGACCTGCTTGCCCCTAGCTGTGTTGTCCACACTGCAGATAAAGGGATCTTTTTGACCCTGGTGGGAGCTGTCACTCCCCTGCTTGAAGCCTTCAGTGGCTCCCCATCTCCCTCTGACAAAATAATATCAATAATAATATCTACTACGTCATATCTGCCGTGCTAAGCATTTTAGAACTAATAAAATAGCACATTTTAGAACTAATAAAATAGCACACAATTATAGAGCCTTTACTGTATTCCAGGCTTCTTTCTAAGCAGTTTACGTGGAAGAACAAAAATCATCCTGTAGCCTATCACCTATGAGGTGGTACTACTGTTATCCCCGTTGGATAGATGAGAAAACTGAGGCAGGGAGATGTGAAGTGACTTGCCCAAGATCTTGAATTAGATTTGAACCTAGCATTCTGACTATCACTACCAAACCCAGACCCTTCACATGGGGTCCAGCTCCCACGGCCACACTCCGCATCCCAGCATCCCACAGAGCATCCCACAAAATCCATCTTGAAACTCCGCATCACTTTTCACCCATGCCTGGCCTTTTCTCTTACTTTTGTCTGGCATCCTCTGTGTCTGGAGTGCCCTCCTGCGTCCTCTTGTCTGCCCTGCAAACTCCTCTCCCTCCTCCAAGGCACAGCTCAGAGTACCCTCTTCTGTGGGTACTGCCTGAGCTCTCCCTGGCAGAGCTCTCTATTTGTCTGCCCTGTGCCACTTCCGTTCCACGCCGAGCAGCCCACGGCAGGCAAGCATGTGCTGCTGATGTTTCTTTCTGTGATTCCCCTACCCTGCCCTTTCTAGGAGTTCCTTGATGGCCAGGACCTTGTCTGATGCACCCTCTGTCCACAGGCCTGGCCGCCAGGAGGTGCTGAACCAATGAACAAACAAGTGAATGAATGAATGAATGAGAAGTGTAGTCACTTGGGTTCGAGGAGTGAAGGCTGAGGGCAGGTATGTCAGGGAGACATAAGGTGGTTGAAAAAGTTCCTCCTTCCTCCTCCATCCCTGCCCCACTGCTTCCAGAACATGGCAGGGGAGAGCTTTGGCCATACTGGGAAGAGCCCTGTCTTTGGGGTGACTACATGACCATGGGGCCCATCTCTAATGCTGGGGATCATTACCCGGAGGCATGGAATAGACAGCAGGGATTGGGGTGCCCTGACCCAAAGGCAGAGGACGGACAAGAACAACCCCGGTGCCGCATCTGTACAGCACTTGATGGTGAACCTTGGTTTCTGGGGTCCCAAGCATCAGTGGGATGTGGTGCAAAGAGGAGCCAAGGACCTGGCCCCCAGCCCTGTCACCTCCTTCCTGTGTGGCCCTGGGCCTGTCTCTCCCCTCACGGAAGGCCTTGGTTTGGCCTTCTATAACGTGCAGGTTCTAGATGGGACGGTCAAGGGTCCCTCCTGCGCTGAGCGGCCGGGCCTCTCAGGCGCCAAGGGTATGGCACCTGGGAAAGCTGCGCAGAGGCCTTGGTTGCGGGGGAGTCCACGGGAGTTAGGGCATTGTCTCCCCATTTTGGTCCCCAACCCCTGCGTTCAACTGACTCCATGCAGCTTGTTAAAAATCCCCAATCCAGACTCCACCCAAGACTCACTGCATTTGAACCTCTGGCATGGGCTTCCAGGGAAATTGACATTTTCAAACCCTACTCTCACCTGGCTAGGTGATTCGTCTGTGCACCGAAGTCTGAGTGTCTAGCATCTATCCAGGTCCTTCCAGTCTCCCCTGCTTCTTGCCTGCCAGCCCCTGCAGTGTGGGTTTTGGGGGGTACACAGGAGATGGCGAGGGAGGTCTCAGAGCATCTTGTGTCTGGTGGAGTCTGGGGGCTCAGGTGGTTGGGTTCTGACTGTGGTTTTGCATTTGACTGGTGGGAGCCTGCCCCGGGGGTGGACAGTGGCAGGAGGACAGCATTGGCGTGATGGTGTCTCCCAGCCTGGCATTTCTCAGACACATGCCCCCCCCCACACACACACCCCAGCTGATGCCCCCTATCCCCTGGCCCAGAGCAGGGAACAGGGTGTGTAAACTGGGCTTACTCCATGGGTACAGGCATCATTCACACACACACACACACACGTGCACACACACAAACCCTCATGTTCTTCCCCAAACATCTAGAGCTACACTAAATATTCTCGCCATTACTTTGCTCTACACACACACACATATGCATCCTTACATGTAGCCTACAGGCATGTAGGCTTGTCCACTTGCCCCTGCTGACAGGTGTCCATCCCCAAAGCCCCTGAACACAGGCTTTCTTATTTGCACTCACGCTCATCCACATGAGCCGGCCGCCGGCAGCCCCTGGGACCCCCTTGTGTTCACTGCCGTTGCACACGCACCTCCTCATACTTGCATAGGCTCTGCCCATGTGTGTGCCCACAAAACCAGCTGCCACGCCTCTGCCTGCCATTCTTACCAGCCCCCGGGCCGCCCCACACCTCATCCCTGAGCTGCTGTCCGCCTTTGCACGGTAACCAGATGAGACAAGCAATTTATGACACCAGCTGTCTCTGTTAAAAACCGGATCTCACACACACACACACACACGAGGGGAAGCCAATTACCCCGAGCCCAGCCCTGCCAGAAGCCAGGACTCACAAGGGAGATGGAGTGGGGGTGGAATCTGGCCACCCAGAGTGGTGAGTGGCACCTGACTTGAGGATTCCCAGCCCTCCCTGCTATCCCTGGGAATCCGGCATCCTCCTCCCCCAGGGTCCAGGGGAGCCTGCCCTCTCCTCTCTGTGGCTGCTCCCCTGGCCCAGCTCCCAGGCCCAGGAGATGCAGAAGCAGACTCAGGGTGGAGAACAGGCGGGCAGGGAGTCTAGAGGAAGAGTGGTCCAGGGTCACCATGGCAACAAGGAAGGCAGGAACCCCGTGCCCCTCCTACTGCACAGTAGTAAGCCAGGGGGAGGCTGCATCGCTGTCCCCTCTTCCTCTCCATTTTTATTCTCCTTGCTCCTCTCTGAGCAGGTGCCCTGCACCCCGCCGTGGTTTCCCTCTGCCTAGAATACCTGCTCCCTTCCTGGCCTCAACCCAATACTTCATCAACTCTACTGCCTGGGCCACTTCCACTCTGGACCTCGGAATCAGACCCAGGTTCAAAATCTTCACTCCTCCGCTGACAGACCGGGTAGCCTGAGTGAGTGGCAGCCCTTCAGCGGCTTCAGTTTTTGCATCTATAGAAGGCATGTTCATTTCTGTACAAATATTGACGGAGAGCCCTCTCTGTAGCCGGCTGTCCTGGGAGTGGGCGATACAACATTGAACACAGCAAAGTCGCGGCCCTCCTGGGCTTCAGGTTCTGCTGGAGGAGTTGGAAGACACCCAGCGCAGACATTTAAGTGAGATGATTATGTTTCTTCACCGTCTCACCTGCTGTGTCCATGGCTGCCCTCCTGGAATCGAACACACCTCATGAAAGGAACTCAATCAATAAGCGAATGCTTGAATGCACAAATGGCTTGAGCCCTATGCCGAGGCTGACTCCATCTAAGCCTTTCTCTAACACTAGTTGATCTTTGCACTGGGCCTCGGAGGGAGCTTTCTCAGCGTAATTTCTGAGTGGTTGGATGGAGACACATCTAAGTAGACTTTAGAACATTCCTTCCTTCGCTGACTTGTTGATTCACTACACAAACGTACATTATAAGGACAGACTGTGTGCCAATCCCATGCTAGGCACTCGGGGTTGAGTGAGGTGGGGAAGAGACTTCTAGGTGACGATTGCATGGCAGAAGTTTTTAGATATGCTTATCACATTTTACAGGAAGATTTCACATATATTTGGGTTTTTAAAAAGTACTGCTAACCACTCTGGGGCATAGGTCCGATGAACACTTTACAGATGAGGAAACCGAGACTCCAAGACTATCAGTGACTTGCTTGAGAACACAGAGCCAGGAAGTGACAGCCCCAAGGAGGAACTGAGCCTCTTCACACTTGGCCCAGCATTCTAGCCACCATTCGTCACTTTCAGTGTCCCTTTCCCTACAGCTACAACTCTATAAGGCAGCCACGACTCTCGCCCATTTTTCAAAATTAATTAAATTATTTATTTATTTATTTTTGGCTGTGTTGGGTCTTTGTTGCTGGGCCCGGGCTTTCTCTAGTTGTGGCAAGCGGGGGCTACTCTTCGTGGCGGTGCGCAGGCTTCTCATTGCGGTGGCTTCTGTTGTTGTGTAGCGTGGGCTCTAGGCTCACGGGCTCAGTAGTTGCGGCACGTGGGCTCAGTTCCATTTTTCAAAATTAATTAAATTATTTATTTATTTATTTTTGGCTGCGTTGGGTCTTTGTTGCTGGGCCCGGGCTTTCTCTAGTTGCGGCGAGCGGGGGCTACTCTTCGTTGCGGTGCGCAGGCTTCTCATTGCGGTGGCTTCTGTTGTTGTGGAGCGTGGGCTCTAGGCGCACGGGCTCAGTAGTTGCGGCACATGGGCTCAGTAGTTGTGGCACACGGGCTTAGTTGCTCCGCGGCATGTGGGATCTTCCCGGACCAGGGCTCCAACCCGTTTCCCCTGCATTGGCAGGCGGATTCCTAACCACTGCGCCACCAGGGAAGCCCGCTCTTGCCCATTTTAATAGCCTGGGAGCTGCCTGGAACCTGCCAGTGCTGGGATTTGAACCTGGGCTGGCCTGACTCTGGAGCCATCACTCCTCCATGTCTAATCAGTTCATTAAAAACCCTCCTTGCAAACTCTCCCTCTCACTGCCCAGCCACAGAAACCTCAGCTGTTCCATTTCTAGGAGATAAAATTCCTTCGCGGCTGGAGAGGAGTTGGGATGATGTAGGCAGGCAATTTAAACAGCTCCAGCAAAATACACTCTCTGCCACTATTACACTTTCCAGCCGCGGTGGGATTGGCCCACAAGTGGATATCAAGTTTATTACAGCTATTTCCAACCTGTAACTGGTTTTGTGGAACACAAAGAGAAGGAGGTTGGGGGGTGGGGGAGCTGATTTTTACCCCCTTCTTTTTTTTCTCTTCCCGATGAAGGCACCCAGAGACATCGGGAGGAGGCTAGAGTTGGAGACTTATTTGTTTTTCAAATGGAAAACCCTGGTCGGCCCCCGCAGGCTCTCACGCTGCTGGCAGGACTCAGTCCGTTTGCCACACTTTGGTGGCTCCACTTGAAAATCAACCCAGCCTGGCTGAAGCCAGATTTGCTGGTCGGGGACAGCCGGCGCCCTGGGACACGGTCGGGCAGGCTTGGGACCCGTGGGCAGCTGTTGAGCCTTGGCTGGGCAAACCGAGCGTGAATAAGTGTGGCCTCCAGGGCCAGCTGTTCTAGAATCAGAACATTTGGGCATTCGGGGTAGAAATGGCCCTCAGAGGTCACTCTGCCCCACGTCTCTTCACTGAGCATTTAGGGCAACTGAGGCCTGGAGAAGGGAGACGTGCGGAGGGATTTAGAACCCAGGTCTCCATCCAGTGTAGCTGATCAGTCAGGGGCTGGATACCAACCAGGGTTCTTGACCTCCCCAATAAATAGAAATTGACTAGAGGCCAGACAAGAAATTCAGGCAAGGCTTTATTGGGGCCCGGCTGAAGCAGGGGGAGCGAGAACAAGTAAGAGGTTCCTGCTCGCTCGCCGAGCTGGGGGGCAAGCTGGTTCCTTAGACGGGGTGAGGGTAGGGGTGTGTCCAGATGGGTGGCTTAGGTGTTCTGCCCCAGTCCCTTTGTGGTGTTTTGTGTGCAGGGGGCATGCGCGGTACACTGCTTTTGCTACACACCCAGTTCTTGCTCCCGGCTCTTCAGAAGTGGTAGATAGGTTTTTTTTTTTTTGGTCTTTTTGTATCTTTTGGTCCAGAATTTACCCCAACGGTGCATGCATTCAGTTATTTTTAGTCCCATATAGTTTCTTTGTATTTGGTTGCTTGAGGAGAAACTTGTCTAGGTACAAGCACTGCAGCAAAGGGCCCCAGGTCCCAGCCTGTCTCGGAATGACCTCTGAGAAAAAATACCTCAGACCCATGCTGGTTCCTTCTGGGGCATCACTGCACGGATGGTCCCTCCACCTTCCCCACTGGGCCTGGTCCTGTTGGGAAGCCCCATGAAACTGGGGCGTGGGCACAGAAGGCTGTTCTGGGGGCAGGTCTGTGTTGTAGGAATGGCTTCTCTTTTTCCTTGTGGTGCCCCAGCGCCTGGAATGTGGTAAGGGTTCAACTCACTCTAACAAATAGTTACTGAGTAAGAACCAGGTGCCCGACTCTGGGGGCAGAGCTTGAACAGGGCAGATAAAGACCCTGCCCTCATAGAGCTTATGTTCGAGAAGTAGCTCACATTCAAGCCCTGTTTATTGACTCACTAAAAATCTGTTGAATGAACGAATGAGTGAATGAACACACAAGCACATCTCCCTCTGGGGAAGGGAAGACCCACACATCTTTGGCTCTCCAACAGCACCTTGACTGCTCCCACTAGCTTTGCCATTCTCTGTCTGCCCTGATCTCCTGGTCCCAACCCACTATGGGCACCGGGGGACTGTCTTGGAGCCCCCGAGACTAGCCTGCCACCACGTCCTTGTTCTGAGCCTCCTCGAGCTCCCTCTTTGGGCTGAT
Source organism: Neophocaena asiaeorientalis asiaeorientalis (assembly GCF_003031525.2). Taxonomy (NCBI): domain Eukaryota; kingdom Metazoa; phylum Chordata; class Mammalia; order Artiodactyla; family Phocoenidae; genus Neophocaena; species Neophocaena asiaeorientalis. Next base: position 2,224,502 of record NW_020173679.1, on the reverse strand, counting down.
AGAATAATATAATAATTCAGCAAGTTCCTGGGCCTCTGCTTTCCCCACACACAACCCCCAGCCCTCCAGTTCTCAGTTGCCCACACTGGCTTCTGGCTCCTCCCACCCGCCTCCCTCCCCAGAAATGGACCCCCTTCTTTCATTTACTGATTTTTTGCATCCTCTGGCTTTTCAGCAAGAGATACTCTGCTCTCCAGCCCTGAAGAGTGAGAAGGGACCCAGAAAACGAGGTGGTTCAGAGAAGTGTTAGTATTTACAAAAATAGCTGTCTCCACTGAGCACTGACCATACACTGGGTGATCTTTCCAAGCCTTGTCTCGTTTAATCCTCCCAAGAAGATAGGTTGAGTTGTCCCCATTTTACAGATGAGGAAACTGAGGCTTAGAAAGGTGAAGTAGCTTGCTCAAAAGCACAAAGTAGTAACCAAAAATCAAGAATTCGACTGGGGTATGGGAAATCAGTATTGCTTCTTGCTCAAAAGCCTCCCACAGGCAGGGAGAAGCAGCCTGAGACTAGATACCCCCTGAAAAGGGCCCGCCTCCTCCAGGAAGACTCCTGTGATCACCCCCCCGCCAAAGGAATTCTTGGCTCCTCCATGAGCCTCAGATGACGCTTGGCAAATACCTGTTGCTACATCCATGATCTCCCAGACTTTGGCCTCTCGCTTAACTGTGAGTGGTGTTATCTCCCCCACCAGACTGTGAATAAGCTCGTGATGGGCTGCAACGGTGTCTGAAATTCATTTCTTTCTCTCCGATGGGGACTAGAACTGTGCCTGTGTGTCTTAGGCCTGGCGACACGTTTCTAGAACTAAAGGGAAGGTGTCTTGCAGCATCTTCTCAGGCTTACACCATGCCCTCTGCCCACTGCCTGTGATTACCCCCACCCCCTCCCAGCCTCTGTCTTGAGGGGTTCAAACCTCCAAGAACTACAGAATAACCTCCTTGCAAATAGCCACTTGCCCACTGGCCTGGGGCCTGAGAGTGAATTTGGAGTCTGTTACTTTCCTTAACCTTCCCTGAGGCTGAGGGAGGTCTGAGAGCCAGCTGCAGGGAGCTGGGACCGTGGATGCCTTGACTGGAAGGAGATCAGTGCTTGTCTCCGGCTGCCCGAGGCCAGTTTAACCACAGCAGCCAGCGGGCCCCAGAGAAAAAGATGTAAATGAAACCAAAGTAAAACTAGGTGCGTCCTTGAAACTCCCCTGTCCCTGGGCCTGAAACAGAGATTTACGATTCAGGTAATTCTTCGGTGCTTTATCTGGGGTGTGTGGGTATGTGTTGAGTACGTGTGGGGTGTGGGTGTATTTTCCCACTAATAAAAACCTCAGTCCCGGAGAATAAATTTGAGGAGACAGTTTTACTGACAGATTTTTTTTTCCTCCTTTGTATAATAAAAAAAAAATGGAGTGAAATTTGAAATTGGGACGATAAGGGCTGCCGCATTTTAGGAGGAGATAAAAAAGCAGTACCTGAAGGGAGGCGAGGCTGCAAGTCAAACAGGCAGGATGCCTTCCACTTTTACGACTTTAGGAGAAGATTACTCAAAGCTCCGCCGGGCTTCTGGCATCCTGCCTCCTGATGAGACAGCCGCTGAGTGTAGAGAGAGAGGCCCCGAGAGGCGCTTAGCTCATCCTCAGCCCTTTCAGCCTAGTGGGTGGGATGGGAACCCTGGTCTGGGAGCCAGAGCTCTGCCAAGAGCCCGTTGTGGGACCTCGGATGAATCACTTTGCCTCTCCAAGCCTCAGTTTCTTCATCTGCAAAATGGGAGATTACTGTCTATTCTGCTCTATACAAAGAGATGTGCTTCAAGCAGATTTCTCAACCTTGGTATTGTTGACATTTGGGGCCAGATAATTCTTTGGGGGCCTGTGCATCGTAGGATGGTTATAGCATCCCTGGCCTTTGCCTGGTAGATACGAGGAGCACGTCTTGCCCCTGAGTTGTGACAACCAAAACTGGCTCCCGACATTGTCAAATGTCCCCGTGAGGAGGAGGGGGCAAAATTGTCCCCCAGTTCAGGGGCCTGGTTTACAGGTACTTTGCTCTTCTTCCTCAGGCTTCCTCCATTCTCATCATCCCCTGTTTGGGAAACTGGTGGGAGGCAATGTGAGAGGACCAGAGGATGAGATGTCTTGCCTTCTGACTGCAGCCACGCACGGTCAGAAAAGCGCAAAGCCCTCAGAGAGGGAACAGGTGAAGTGTATGAGCGGTGGATGAGCCTGCTGGAGGCACAGAGGTGTGAGCTCAGCGAGGAGACACCGTGTAGTGGGAAGTCCCACCACTGATCCCTCTCAGGGTCCTGGAGCTGGTGAATGTGTTATCATCACTCTAACCCTCACCAGCCGGGGCTCCCTGGGGACCCCGGTACTAATAGAGGTCTCCTACTCTTATGGCACACAGCTGGCACTCAATAAATGCTGGCTGGATTGCACTGGATCTGTGTTCCCTAAACCAGCAGCACTACCACCTTGGCCAGACAGATGTGGTCCAAGTCAGCTGGGGTCCAGATGTGCCCAAAGGAGGCCAGCTGCCCCCGGGCCAGTCCTGCCAAGAAGGTGGCAGACCCAGCTCCAGGGTCAGTCCGCCTTTGCTGGGCTGGGGAAGCACCTTTCGGCGTCTCGAGCCCTCCCCCAAGCCCCTTGGAGAAACCCCACCCCCAGCCCCCTCTCCTGCCTCCAGCACACAGAGCCACAGGGAGTTAATTCCACTTCTTCAGGAAGTGGAGGCCTCCCTGTTGCAGGCTGTTAGCGAGGCTGCAACTCTATAATAGAGTTGCTGAGACAAGCGGAAAACTGCAGCTGAGTAAACAGATAAATAATTGAAACAGAGACAACACATACCTTGCTGCTTTGTGGAGTAACACTTTCATTAGCGGGAGGCAGCACAGCAGCGGGGATGGGGATGCGGACAGGCGGCAGGCGGGATTAGGGCACACTTTGGTCCGGCTTTTAATCAGCTGTGAACAGCTGGGCACCTGTGCAGCCTTTGTCTTCCAGCGTGGGCTTTATTACCACCTCCTGAGAGCCCCTGCCTTCTCGGGGCCTCCTTCGTATTCCTATGTGAAACGGGGACTTCCTGACACCCCTCCTGGCCTGTCCCAAGGGCAGCCAGAGGCAGGCAAGTCCCCCACACTGTCCTCTTCTCTCCATCGCTGGTGTCAGCAGACTGGGTTCTCCCTAGCCACCCCAGGTTCCCCTGTCTCCAGACAAGTCCCTTCAATCTCTTCTAAGGCCAGAGGGAGCTTGTAAATAGAATCTGAAACTCTGCACCTCCTTGGCCTTCGGGGGAGTTGAGTTCCTTTGCCCATCAGGCGCTCCCTGATGTGGCTCCCATTTCACTCCTCGGAGTCTACTCTCTTCACTTCCTCTCTGCCCCAGGCACTCTGAACACAGTCTCGTTTCACTGAGCACAGATGCTTCTTTCCCACCCCAGGGCCTTTGCTCCTGCTGTCCCTTCTGCCTAGAAAGCACTCCCTCCATTTACTAGGCTGGTTCCTACTCTTCCTTCAGAAGACAACTTATGCACTGCTTCCTGCAGGAAGCCCTCCATGATTACCCTATCCCCAGGATGGGACCTTCCCCTCCTCTGGGCTCTCTAGCTATTCTGGTCTTCTCCCTTGAAGAATTTATTGGAAACCATTGCAGTTTAGCTTGTTTGAATCCGTATGAGATCTTGGTACAGGTGCCTGCCCTTGGCCCCATTTCTTCTCTCTTTCTATCCAGCCTGCTCCCCCATTCCCTCTCTCCTTGGGTGGGGTTGGCTTTGGCACTCTGGCTGACTCTGCAAAACACATTCACACTCTCTGGCCCTGTCTGCGGCTCCCCAAGGTTTGCTTGTCATTTTTGCAAGGCCAACAAGTGGGATGCAGAAGTGGGACCACCTGGTGCATCGGAAAGGGCCAGAAGAAGAGGCAGCCCTACTCCTCCTTAGCTGTAGGACCTCAGGAAGGCACTTGACTTCAGAGCCTCAGCCTGCACATCAGTGATGTGGGGATGACCTGGGAGGATAATAGTGATGGTTGTGACATCTCCCCCGAGAGGCTTCTCCTGGGGCTGCCTGCATCTCCCCAGCATCCCAGGAGCCCACTCACCGCCTGGAGGAAAGGGGTGGCAGGGCTGGCCGAGCACTCACCTGTGACTCCTCTGTGCTCTGTTGCAGGTGACGGATGGCGGCACCATCAAGCAGAAGATCTTTACTTTCGATGCCATGTTCTCCACCAACTTCTCCCACATGGAGAACTACCGCAAGCGAGAGGACCTGGTGTACCAGTCCACCGTGAGGTGAGGGCTGGGAGGTGTCCGGGGGGCCACTTCTCCAGCCCTTTCATGTCTATCCCACATGCAATGCTCTTGTAGTGGGGAGGGGGGGTCTCAGGATCACCCTCCATGGGCTTGGAAGGCAGAGCTGGGGCTGTGCTGCAGAAGGGGGACCCATTCCCAAGGGGAGTCATCCCCTGGAGAGAAGAAGCAGGAAGGGGTCAAGTTGCAGCTCTGTCACATGGAGCAGACCCTTTATGTTGGCCTCTCCAGACGGCTCCTCCAACAGTCCCCAAAGTGGGTTTTCCAAACCCCTTTCCAGGTGAGGACACTGAGGTCCAGAGAGGGTGAGCAATATGCCGAAAGTCACACAGCCAGGAATGCCAGGGGTGGGATGTAAACCAGCTCTACCCGGTTCAGAAGCCTGTGGAATACATCCTATTGTTCCCCACGGGCTCTAAACCTGGGAAGGAAAACAGACCCTAAACAACCGGACCCTAGGTTCAAAGCAGCAACAGGATGGGGAAGGAAGAGCCCTTGGGGATGGAGATACTTAATATTTCTACCCCTACCCCTTTCCTAGAAGACTTTAAGGTAGCGGATCCCATTCTAGACCCTGCTGTGTCCTAGGCATGTGGGCACCCACGGCCCCACTCCCCTCCCACCCACTGCCTAAAAGGCCCCAATCCTATTTTATTGCTCTGACCCTTTACACTTGATGGGTGCTGTTCCCTTCGGCCACCTGGTAAACTCCTCATCAGCCTTCAGAACCCAATCGAGCAGGTCCTCCCATGTGACACCTTCTTTAGACAGTCCGCCACCCCAGCAGAACTGACCTCCCCCAAAGCCAATGGCTGCGGCTCCTCCAGAACACATGCATACACACACACACACACACACACACACACACACACACACACGTGCGTGCTTTTTCACACTACACAGCCAAATGCTTTGCCTGGTGGCCAGGCAGAAAGTGGCAGTCTGCTCCGAAGCTAGAGGACAACCTGGCTACACCAGGCACGCGGGGAGATGCTGCAGGAGACAAGCTGGCTCGCACTGTGCTTCGTGGGGTGCCTGCCGCGTCCCCGCTTATGCCTTACCCCTGACCCGCCAGGAGGATAAGGCCCCGCTCTGCACACACAGGTTGGTCCTTCTCTCTGTGACCATGAGCATCAGGACAGAATGGGTGCTCCCCCTTCACCTTGCACCCTCAGCTCTCAACACGAGGCCTGACACACAGTAGTTACACTATAAGATTTGCAAATTGAGTGGATGACCCTGGGCACCCTCCTTGGCCCTTTGGGTGTCAGTTTCCCTGTGGATAAAAGTAGAAAATGGGACAAGAAGATTGCAAAGGGTAAATCCAGCCCTGCGTAGGGAATCTGGCCGGTGGTCCTTCCATGCCCACTTTGGTAAGAACGGAAGGTGGGTGTCTCTCCTGGAGGACCTTTCTGCGTGCTCCTCTCTCTGGGCTTTGTGTTAGGAGCTCAGACCCAGCGTTTGTTGGGGGAATCTTGTGAGAATGTGGATGTGAAGGGGCTCCAAAGAGGTGTACAAATGGCCACACAGATACCTTCATCCATCTATTTATGATTTCTCCTACACCCGCTTCCCAAAATGATTTGGGGTGCCTTAAAGCACACCTAAGACCCACCAGTTACCATCAAAACGAAAAACAGGTAAAAACTCATTTTGGAGAAGAAAATAGCTATCCTGGGAGCCACAGATGATTTTGCACAAGTGGACATTTAGATCACCTCCAGCTTCCCAGAAACCCGTCTCCGCCTGCCACACATCTGCCTGGTTACCAAAGTCTCTGGGAAGCAACAGCTCCCCACATACCATCATTTTCAGTCCCCCACCCGCGGCTGCAGGTGTGGTCTCCAGGGTGTTTCCTTGGCTCTGACCCCCACCATCTCATGTAACCAGAGCACAGCCCTGGTAGGCAAAGACCTGGTTCAAAGCCCAGCTCAGCTACTTCCTGCTGAGTTACCTTGGACCATAAGGACCTTGACCTCTCTCTGCCTTGGTGTTCTCACCTGTAAAGCAGGCTTAATATGATTGGCTTAAACAGTCGTTGTGGGGTTTGATGAGACTTACGTCTGATGGCTTGCGTTCTAATCCTGGCTCCTCCACCCCCTTGCTTCAGTGTAATCTGGGGTTGGTAACTGTGCCTGAGTTTCCCAGTCTCTAAAAGGGAATGACAACAGGGCGAAGCTCACTGCAACCTCGTGAGCTGAGTTAATAATTTGCATAAAGAGCAGCCGTAGTTGCTGAGTGGTGCCTGCTGCTCTTATTGCCTAGAAAAGCCCTCCTTTCCTCATCATAAAAAAAGAAGCCCTCCCCTTTCCCCAAATCTCACAAAACCCTCCTTGTGCACTCTTTCTCTTGATCCTCACTAACAACGCCGGGAATGCAGGCAGGTATTATTATTGTTATTATTTTCTGTAGTCCTGATTTTACAGATGGGGTCAAAGTTCAGCAAGGTCAAGGGACTTGCCCAAGGGTCCCCTGCTATAACAACATCAACTTGGTTGGACCTCAACTCACCTCATCCCACCCCTCCACCACACTGCCTTTCTCATTTTACAGCTGAGGAAACCGAGGCTCAGAGAGGGAAAGAGACTAGTCCAAGGTCACACAGCAGCTCAATTGCGGCCAGTGCTCTCTTCTTCCCCAGCCTTCTCCTGGAACCTTGGTTACAGTGGGGTGTGGGTCTCCCAGGCAGAGAGCAGCAGGGCAGGGGGGCCTCAAGGAAGCCACAGAAGAAGGGAAGGAAGGAGCAGGCCCTCTTGGAGAGTCTGATCCTGTCACGGAGAGTTGCAGCCGCAGGAGCAGCTGTGCTAGCTGGCTGAGGCTGCTTCTCAGGCTGCAGGGTTTCTTTAGGGCTGGTGAGGGGTGCGGGACTCCACATTTACATATAAATGGAGATGTTTACAAATTAATGCATCTCATCTAGAGACAGTCCCAGCCCCGCAGCTGTCTGGGCCGCTTCCTCTTCAGCTGGGGAAAGTGGGAAGAGAATGAGACTGAGAAGATTACCAAGAGTTGGCAGAGAGCAATTTTCTGGGCAGCCAGGGGAGCCTTAGGGAATCCCAGAGCTTTTCCTCCCACTGGTGGGGTTCCCGGAGGGATGGGAGTCAGGTGGGGTTCCCGGAGGGATGGGAGTCAGGTGGGGTGACAGGGCTTCTGTCCCCAGGTTGCGGGGTGCAGGTGTAGGGCCCCAGTTCATGACCTCTTGGGCAGGTCACTGCCCCTCTGCACACCCCAAAGATTCCATCGATCAAATGCCTTTCTAGTTCTGAGCCTCAGAGCCCAGAGCTCCCAGTTTGGAATTGACAATAATTTATTCCTTCAAAGGATATTTAACTGAGCACCTACTAGGAGCCTGGTATGATGCAGGTACCAGGGATCCAGTGGGGAACAAGAAAGACGGGGTTTTACACTCTCGTGGGGGAGACAGAGAGGAAACGAGGGAAGCAAGACGTCAATAAATTTTTCATGACACATTCCATAAAGATGTGGGTCCGATGGTGATCACGTAACGAGGGGCAAGCAGCTTGCAGTGCCAGGAGGACTAAGGTGCTGGGGTGGCAGGCAGAGCCTCCCAGGAAGGTGGCCCTGGGCTGAGACCTGTGGGCTGGGAAGGAGCCATCCATGGCGGGGGCAAGGCAGGTGTGGCAGACGTCAGAGCCCAAGTGCCAGGGAGTTGATGTCTGGGAGCAGCCTCGGCCAATGACTGATGGGAGGTGTTAGATGAAACCCCAGTCCCCTCGTCCCCCCAGTGGGGCAACTCAGATGTGTCTTCTCCACTGTCCCCGAGTTCCCCAGCGGGACTGAATAACCTCCAGGATGTACCTGTGTTGACTTCCCTTCCACTCAATCCCCACTCCCTTTCCAGCTGCCTGGGATACCCTCCTAAATAAGCCAGCATCTCCCAATTGACTCCTTGTCTCAGGTTCTGTTTCTCAGGGGCCCCTAAGTGGGGACATAGGATATTAGTAACAGTCCCACCTGTGGGCATCCTGCACATCTGCCATCCTCTACCCCTGCCCTCTCAGGCCCTGCCTCGGGCCCCGTTCACCTGTTCCATCAGGCCGGGCACAAGTGGACCAGATGCATGGACCCCCCTCACTGAGGGGAAGATTGTGTGGGCAAAACTCATTAATCCCTGCAGAACGTGGCCATCCCCAAATGGCAGCTGTGACCTCCTTGGAGGTCAGGGTGAATCACAGCGAGCCTTCACCAGCCCCTGCTCCCCCCACCACAACTTGTGCCTTCTGTTTCCCGAAGTCCTCTGCAGTCCATGCCCCATCCCATCAGCCCAGGGTTTCCCTAGGAACACCAAGCAGGCTTCACTGGCCCTCATTTGGCGGTGAGGGAAATCTAGACTCAAGGGTTCAAGAGTGCGCCCCTCCCACGCCTTGCCCACCTCTCTTTGCCGAGGCCCTACTCATCCTTTCGGGTTCAGCTTAAATGTTGCTTCTTCTAGGAAGCCCGCTCTGACTGCCCAGACTGGGCCAGGCACCCCAGTGCCCTTCCCCTCCCATACTCACTGCCCTGACACCGGGTATTCGAAGTGCCTCCTGCACTTGACCGGAAGCCCCACGAGGATGGGGATTGGGGGTGATGTCTTCACTGCCATCTCTCCAGCCGCCCAGCCCAGCACCCCCTGCCCAGTGTGGACAATTTGTAGATAATTGTGGAGTGGGTGAGTTAGTGGTAGAAGGCGTGGTGGATGTCTTTCACTGACACTCTCACGGCTGCGGGATAAACTTTGGAAGAAGGAATTCAGGCCTCCTCACCTTCCCCCAACCTGGGCATCATTTATTTGTCACAAAGGAATGGAGCAATCGCTGTATGTCAGGGACGGTGCTGCTGATAAAATGGTGAACGAGACATAATCAGACCTGCTCTGGTGAGTCTTACGATGCAGGGGTGAGGAGAGACAGACTATAAAAATGTGTTTGAAAGAATATGGAAAAATATCTTCAGTAGGTGATGAAGGAAATAAGGGAATGTGATGGAGATGATGACAGTCGTGGAGTATGTGAGGCGGCGGTGGGGGGAAGGGGGAGCGTGCTATGAGGTTTCTCATAGGAGACATCTGAGCAGGGAACTATAGGATAAAAGAAGCCCGACAGACCAGGCTGGAGGTAGGGAGGGCATTCCAGGTAGAAGGCACAACAAGTGCAAAGATCCTGAGGTGAGAAACAGCTTGGCGTGATCTAGGAGCTGCCAGAGGGCCAGCGTGGCCAGAGTTCAGGGAGCAAGGAAACAAGTTGGCTTTTATTCTCAACGTCCTGGAGCCACTGAAGGTTGGGGTCTCACGTGATGTGTCTTGTAAAGCTCACCCTGGTTGCCAAGCAGAGCATGGGTTGGAGGGGTCAGGCAAGGAAGACAAAGCTTTCCTCAGAGGGGTCTGGGGAGGGAGAGAGAGGTCTCTTCATAGGTCTCAGGACTTAGATTCCAAACCTGAGTGAAGCTGGGAGAGGGAGCTGGCCCACCGCTTCGGGCTGGCAGGGGCCAGGAGGCAAAGGTGAGGTCTGATTGCCACGCGCTGTGAACATGTGACCAGGCTCCATTTCCCCCCACCCCCCTGCCCCCAAACCTGCAGGAGGTTGAGAACAGCTGGGAGGGTGGGGGGACGGGGCAGAGCCTGGGGGCTTCGTGGGGAATGTGAGTGCACAGTTACACCTTCCTAATTCATATTTATCAGAGGAGGGAGACGTGGGAGAAATCAAGTAAATGAAAGAAGAGCCTGGAGGATTGAGGGCACGGAAAGACACGCCACTCCCTTTATCACTTTGAGATGCACCCGTTCGTGTAGTCTCTTGATAGCTCATATCGAGTGTTTACTGCATTCAAGGCACAGAGCTGGGGGGCGGGGGGCACAGTGCCCAGAGGTGGGCAAGACGCAGCCCCTGCCGCCGTGGAGCTCAAAGCCTTCTCCCTCTTCCCCCACCCCACCAGCATAAGCTCCTCCGAGGCTCTGCTATATCGTTTTCATCTCAGTGACCTCAGAACCTACTTGGCATTTAGAGAGGAGCTATAAATATTTGTGGGATGGAAGGAAAGAGGAGATAAAACATGGAGATAAATAGCTAACAATTCAGGTAATCAAGTGATGGCTACCACGGGGAGGATTTAGATGTAACGCGATGATGAATCAGAGATGGAGAGCCCGGGCGAATCGTGGAGAAGGTGGCATTTGAAGTGGGCCTAGAAGCATAAGTAGGTTTTAGACAAAGAGGAGCCTGGGAGCGGATACCGCAGGGAGCGGACACTGTGTGTGCAAAGGCACGGAGGCAGGTAGGGAAGTGCTGAAGTAGTAGCAAGGCTGCTCCAGGCAGGCAGACGGAGGTTTCAAAGTCACGGCTCTCCGGAATCTGTTCCAAAGGAAAAATGGGGTTGGTTTTAAAATAGACATATTCACCGTTGGGTCCAAAGATCAGAGGGGGGTTTGTTTCCCTTTGAAATGTTCCGTGTCCCTTCTGTAGGGTCAGCTGTTAGCAGGCAGGGCAAACTCCTCCACCGTTGGTACACAAAAAAATGCCCTCTGACCCTTGTTGATTTGCAAGCGTGAATTCCACAGCTCACCTCTTTGCACGTTATAGTGGACCATACATCTTTTGTCTCCAGAACGTACATAACCCATGCTGCTTGCACAGGACATGGTCTTTCATTTATTCATTTACTTGAGAACTCAGCAAACACACATTGGACACCTACTATGTGCCCACCTGGTGCTGGGTGCTGGGAGAGTCGATGAGCTCAGACCCTGCTCACAGGGAACTATCAAGGTTACACCCAGTGCTTGACCTACTGTAAACCCACTCCTCTCTCTCCCACCCAAGAAGCGAATGAGCCAGTGACGTTGTAAGGATAACCGTGAGCCCTTTCAGCACTTTGCTCGTAACAGCTGCCTCTGAGTAGCATCAGCATTGAACACCTCAGGTCTCCAACCCCAAGTGGCAGCTGGGTCCCCAAATCAAAACCAGAGATTATTTTAGGAGTCGGGGCTGCAGTCTGCCTCCCAGGAAGTTTTCAGCTGAGCGCTCCCCTCACAGCCCACCGCGCCCTAAAGGAGAGGCTGCCAGTTATGCCACCTGAGCACGAGCTACCCTCCGTGGTGTCTACACCACAAGCCGATCAGTGCACCACCTGCATTAGAATCACCTTGGGAGTTGCTTAAAAATATCAATTCCTGGGCCCCACCAAGACGGAATTTGATTCAAGCATCCTGGAGCAAGGCCTGGGGAAGCAGTCTTTTTAAAAAAGTCTTCCAGGTGAAGATGTTGGCAGCGAGATTTGGAAAGCTCTGCTGCATGCCGCACCTCCCATCAGCCCCGATGTGCAGATGGGGCCAAAGAATTCAGCGGGAAGCTGCAAGGCACAGACCATTCTCATTGCTGCCGGTAGCCGGTGGGCGACAGATGATGTCCTGAGGCACCCGGGGGCCAGACTTGTTTGGGTTAAAGATGACCAAACAGCTGGACCAGCTAGTGACCTCCAGTCCAGGGTGACCTCACAGGCACCAGCCATTCAGGAGTCTGGGCCGTCCCCACACCAAACACCACGAGGTATCAGCGGATGGAGTAATAACGGTGTGCTGGGCCCGGTGCTGAGCTTCTCGGGAAGTGAGGACTTGACTGGGGGGCAGGGGGCTCAGGGGCAAAACGTTCTTTCCACGGCCCCCTGGGATTTTCCCCCAAGGTGGAGTGTACCCACACTTTCTGAGCCAGAAGTTTCACTGGACCCCATCCCCAGCCTCCCGCCCCCAGAGCATCCATTAGGGAAGAGTTCCTGGACCCACCCTCTGTGTCAGGCCTGCAGGAAGTGCTCTGCAGAGACGCCTGCTCTCAGCTGTCCCTCTTGGGTCTTGTCTCTTAGAACTGGACCCTCCCTTCTTCATCTCTAGGTCCTCAGTGCCTGACACAGGGCCTGGGATGGAAGCCCAGGCCCTCAGTAAAGGTTTCTTGAATCAATAGGCTGAAAGCCTATCCAGATATGGAATTGTCATTTCAAACAGTCAGCAAAGCTTTTTTCCATCCATCATCGGTTTAACCTGAGCAACCATCTCGTGGAGTGCAGATCTCAGACTCATTGAATCCTGTTATATAGATGATGACACGAAAGGACAGAGAGGTACAGTCACTTGTCCAAGGTCACACAGCTTGCACATGGGGAAGCTTGGGTTCATACCCAAGCCGTGGCGTTCAGCCACTGGAGTCATATTGGGTCTCTGGGCCGTCAGGGGCAGGCTCATCCAACAAGCAGTCATGAGTGACCACCCCGTGCCAGGACCTCTGCCAGGCGCTGGAGACCCGAGTGACTTCGTGAGGGTATGTGACCCTGTGTCTTCATCCCGACATGCCCCCGCACGAGCGCATGTACACACGCGCACACACACAGTGGATCTGTGGCCCCCCGTGCTTGATGCCTCCAGGTAGGACGCTGCCAGAGTTAGTCACCACCTTAAAGATAGACACTGCCTGGCAGTTCCAGGCCCCTGGACTCCCTGGCCAAGGAGACCAAGTGATGTCCGATTCTGGCCCTAGAAATGCGACTCCCAGGTCTCCTTGTCTGCCTCCGCTGGTGGCGTCAGTTCCATTTACCTGCTGAGAAATCCACTGAGGCGAACATGCTTCCACTGCTCTGCCTAAGTCCTCACTGAGCACGATGGCGTCCCCTATCCCCCCACTTTCCACCTGCCCCTGCTGACCTCTCCTCTCCCTGCCTCAACCCCCTGGTGTTAACATCTTAGTTTCCACTTCTCTCCTCCAGCGGTCGCCTGTCCTTTACCATTTTGAAACCCAGCAGTGGGTCCAGGCCCCGTCCTCCCCGACCCTGTTGTCTCCGCACAGAATCAATGCTACCGACAGTGCTCCAGGAGAACCCTGTGCGTTGCATTCAGCTCTTCTCATGCCAGGTCGCAATTTTTCACTCACACAAATCTGCCCCCACCCAGGCCATGAGCAGCCCAGGTGGGGCCAGTACCGGCGGCACGGGCTGGAACTCGGTACCCTCCTGAAGGACCAGTCCTGGTGGGTTCTGCCTCCCTTCACTTCCCACTGGTAAAGGTCGACCTTCTTCTACTTTTGCTCCTTGAATTTCAGTTTTTCCTCTGGTTTCCCTTTCTCAGTGTGATCGTCACCTTTCCTTCATTTCCCCCTCCCCGTGCAGGGCCTTGCCCTCCTGTTCTGTGCGCACAGACATACACGTGCACGCACACACACAGGCGCGATGCTTTTCATTCTCCTCTCCCTGCACATTCTTGCATCTCTTGGCTTGGAGTCCCTCTATGGCCCCAGAATCTCCCCAGCAGCACAGACCCTAGATCCCGAAGCTCCAAGTGGGTCCCCATGCCACACAGGGGGTGGAATCCCGGGTACTTCTCTGTGGCTCGTTCTTGGGTTAGTGGAGACCTTAGACACAGTGACTGAGATGTGTGTACTCCGCTGGGTCCACAGCTGGCACAGAGCAGCACACTGCATCCACCCACCCCCATTCTGCATTTGTCCCGAGGCCCACTAGGAGTCTACTGGGACTCCCAGAACGCACCCTTCTCACCAGTTTCTTCCCAGGGGAGGGAAGTGCTTGCAAAGCTGTCTGCTGCCCTCTGGTGATACCCTGGGGTATTACAACGAGGGAGCCCTCTGCCTGTGCCCCGTCAATCACCAAGGATGGGTCTTGTCCCTCAAGAGTAGGGACCTTCCTCCCTTCATCTCTAGGACCTCAGTGTCCAGCACAAGGTCTCAGTAGTGACCTCTTAAACTGATGAGCTGACAGATTATCCAAATGTAGAATTATTATTTCAAACTGTCAGCAAAACTTTCCCATCCATCATTTGCTTAAACCCTATGGAGTGTAGATCTTAGACCCTATTTATGGGGACCAAGCTCAGCACAGAGAGAGGAAGTGACCATCACAAGAGCTGGGAGAGCTTCCCCATCACACAGAACTTTCCTCCTCTGGGGGCCTCCCCCGTGAATGTGGCTGAGCCCCTATGCCGGGGGGGTGGGGGATGGGGTGGGGAGGGAGCTCTGGCGGTTTGCCTTTTACCAGGGGCCTTTCGGAGACAGTGTCTTCACCCAGAATCAACCCCGAGGAACTGCAAGCCCAGTGTCAGGCGGCACCCTGGGTACGGGGTGTGGAATGAAGTTCTGATGACAGGTCCGGTGCACCACGGTCAGGACTTGCCCTAGTTATTCACTCGTTGTTTAAAAAGTGTTTCTTAACTGAAGACCTCGGGGGACAAGAGTGAGCAAGGGAGACAAGAACCCTGTCCCCACGGAGCTGATATTCCTGGGGTTATGCTGGCAACACAGGGAGAGGACGGGGGCTCTCTGAGGCCTGGATGGCAAGATGAAGCAGCCACGTAAAGTCCAGGGAATGAGCATTCCGGCAGAGGAGGAAGCAAGGGCCTGGGATGGGAGCAAGCTCCATGCGACAAGAAAGAGCAGAAACAAGCCCAGAGAGGCTGGGGGATTGACCGCCCCCGCGAGGATTGTGGGAGATGAGGGGAGGCGTCAGCAGAGGCCAGATCTCAGGGTGCAGACCTCTTGAACGATTCCATACCCAGGAATCGCTTATTACAATACAGATTCTCATTCCATGGGTCTGGGGGAGGGCCCCAGGTCCTATGGCTCCAGTCATCCCCCAGGTGAGGCCAATGCCGTCATCCATGGTCCACATCAGAAATGTCCAGGAGCTTTACACACTCCTGATGCCCAGGCCAAGCCCTGCTGGTTAAGTTAGAACTTTGTGGGCAAAGGTGTGGGGACTCGGACATCAGTTTTTCGAAGTCACCAAGGTGATTCCAATACGCAGACAAGTTTGAGAACCGTTGTTGGAGATCATTCTGGGTCTTTAGAGAGAGTTTGAATTGTACTCTAGGGGTGATGTGGAGCCAGTGAAGTCGATCTTGTTTCTATGTGTGCGTTGTTCAAAGACCCACCTTAGCTATTGGAGAGGTTGTGAAAGTGAAGGCAGAGGGACCAGGGAGGAGAGGTGGCTAGGGTGGAGGGAGGTGGAGGGAAGTGATGGGAGAAGAATTTGGAAGCAGAGCGGGCAGGACTCACTGATGGACTGGATCTTTGCTTCCCCCACGAGAGTAATGCTATAGCCAGAGCCCTGAGATCTGAGAACTAACGACAATGCCAACGCCAGTGTGTATCAAGCTCTTATGCCCTGCGGGAAGTGCTTTAACACATTGACTCATAAATCCTTGCACTGTCGGGGTTATTACTACCCCCATTGGTAGGTGAAAAGATGAAGCTCAGAGAGGTTAAGTGACTTGCCCAAGGTCACAGAGCCGGAAGGTGGCCGAGCCAGGATTCAAACCCACCAGCTACGGGAGAGGTCAGAGGCAGAATACAGGCTCACAGCCACTGCTATGTAAGTGCTCCAGCAGGTTCAGGGTTCCAGGATATGGGACCCCCATCACTCTTGGCTATGATGCGGGTAGATATGCAACTGTGGTTTGCCTTTATCAGATGCTATCTGTGGTGACACTGGGCAGGACTTTGAGCCTCAGCTTATTCATTGGTAGGAGAAGAATGATGGTTCCACCCCCAACCCCGAGCTATGGTGAGCGTTGCATGAATTCTTACCATCAAAATGCCTAACACCTAGCACGTGGTGGTATTAAGTAAAAGACGGCTGAATCACAGGTGCGTGTCTATAATATGCTTCATAACGTATATATACTTCTGTATGAGACAAATTTTATACCATAATGCAAAATAATAATAATAATAATGGAGGGGAAATGTTGGCTCATAGGACGCCCTCTCCATTTGCCCCAGCAAGGACCCCTGTTCCCTAGGGTCTCAGGAGCCTCTCCCATCACCCTTCCTTGACTGTCGCTCCTGGAGGGAGGGACCACCCACCGACACCCACCTGGGCCCGGCAGAGCTCAGCACGGAGGAAGGGTGGAAAGAATGAATGACGGATCGGGCTTTTCCTTCTGCTTTTCAGGGACTCTTCCCTGTCCCCTCCTCCCAGGTGACCCTCCCGAGTACAGCTCCTACCCGCAGTCTGGCCTGGAGATTTTTGGGGAGTGAGTGGGGAAAGGAATCACTGAACACGGCGTTCTCTTGTTCATTCAGTGAACATTTCTGAGCGCCTCTGATGAGCCAGATGCCAAGTTAAGCAGAGCAGGGTGACACGAGGGCAGAAAAAAAACCCTCCCCATCCCACAAAGGAAGGGCTATTTGCTGAACACTGACGTGGTTTAAACATTTTACGTGGGTTGTGTCATTCAATCCCCACAACATCCCATGAGGTAGGCCAAGCCCCACGTCCCATTTTACAGATGCAGAAACTGAGGCCCAGACAGATGCATAAAGAGACAGTTGCAGTACAGTGTGTGGCGCTGTGTGATGGACTGTAGGGTCCAGGGCGTGTGGGTGAGGACCTTCCATGCCCAGGTGCCCATGTGCCAAGGTTGCAGCATGGGCTTATGTGGGCATCCTGGGCCGGGGGGCTGAGGAGGTGGTAACTTGCTTTGTGGGCTCTTCCCTGAGGGGTCAGAGGCCCAGAACCCAGAGTCTCCATCTCCGTGCTTGTCCTGTTGCCTCCTTCACCAACCAGACAAGCCTGACCACTCGGTGCCCCGCCTACAACCCCCGATTCCCCACTTCCCACCTCCCCCAGGAGCCCTCCTCTGGAGGTTCAGACAAGAGGCAGGAGCCCCCCCTTTTCTGGCTTGATGTGAGTGTGATGGGAAGGCAGGGGGATGGCCCAGATGACACTGTGAGGTCTATGGGCCCAGCAGAGCTTGCATCCATGCCCAGAACCCATGCAGCCTGCAGGGCAGATCTGGGATTTGAAGCAGGCATCAGGCTGGATCAGAGCAGCTGGGAATGGCCAGAGCTCAGGCCCAAGTGCTCATGAACGTTGCCTGGAGCTGTCTTGGCAGGATCCTACTCAGTGCCTGGTGCCGCAGGAGCGCACAGTCACGTTGCCACGCTGGAGAAGCTGTGGCCGAGTGGGATCTGGGCTCTGCCACCCCTGGCTTCTCCCCACCAGAGTCGTTGAGAAAGAACAGGAAGTGCCCACAAAGGGTCTCTCTGTGGGTCTGGTGCCCTCAAAGGGCTCCCAAGCAGAAATGTGACCTTTTTTGCTTTCATCTTTGTAGCCACCAATGATTAAAAACACCAACTCATTATAATAGCAAACATTTGTCTGGGGCTTCCTATGTGCCAGGTAAAAATTCACAGCTATGGGGCAGATAACCACTATTGGTCCCATTTTACAGATGGGAAAACTGAGGGGACAAGTGGTTAAATGCCTTGCCCCAGGTTAAGGGTGTGGCAAGGGGTGGAGCCAAGTCTTGAACCCGGGCAGTCTGCAGCGAGGGTACCTGTTCTCCACGAGACCACACCACCAATCACCATGGGCCTGGAAGTTCGTTCACTTGTTTGGTTGTTGCAGGAGTCTGGGGAGTATGGAGGAAAGCACCAGCCTCTGGGGTCAAGAGGACTGGAGTGGGGAGCCCAGATGTGCCCCTTGAGAGCTGTGGGACCTTGGGCAGATCACTCAGCATCTCTGAGCCTGTGTGCCACACTTCCTGTGGTGCTGGGGTATACCCCGGGTGGCCGTTCCCTCCACTGCCTCTAGCTGGCTGCTGAAGGCCTGCCTCCTTTTTGCCTCTGCAATGAACCAGTGCAGGAGACAGGCCATGAGGGCTTGGAGGTGCTGAAGTCTGATGGGGAAAATCCCAGGGTGCCCTAGGAATGATGCAGTGGATGGGAACCGAGCAGGGCCCAGCAGAGGGAGCTGATAAGGAGAGGCTGGCACGGGAGGAGAGAGAACCTGGGCTGCGTCTCTGCACCATTAGCTCTCCCCGCAATGTTTCCCCCCTGCTTGCCGAGGCTATGATGCCAACCCTTGAGATCTAGGGTGGGGAGGGGCACGTGGAGGCCCTGCCAGCTGCTCCAGCTGCTGATGGACCAAGGGGGCCCCTGGACTTGTCATAAATCCTCTTTAGATGCCACTAAGTGCCCCCCATCCTGCTCATGGCTATATGCACCTCCTCCACTGCTCAGCAATCATCCATCCTCAGCCTCTTGGAGACCAACAGGAGCAACTCCAGATGCCTCTGTGAGATTCTGAGGCGCTCCAGTGGGGGCTCCCCATCTATGTATTTCCCTTTTATTTACATCAGGGTATAACATACACACAGGGAAGTGCTTCATCTAAACGGCCCAGCTTAGGGAATCATTACACAGGCGTACGCCCCGCTGCCCACCCACCGCCCAGATCAGGACATAAAGCATTTCCAGCATCCCACGAGGTTTCCATCCACCAAGAGGGAAACGTGATTCTGACTTTTGAATCAACTTAAACTAGTTTTTCCTGCCTTTGCTCTGCACACAGATAGGATCACACTTTCCGCATCAGGCTTCTTTCACTCAGCAAGTTGCTTTGAACCTGAGCATTCATTTCTTTTGGATGTATTCCTGGGAGAGGTAGCGCCAGAGCCTCAGAAAGGCAAATGCTCAGCTGGAGTGGAGTCCGCCCATGTGGGTTTGCTTGGGCTGCTGTAACAAAATACCACAAACTGAGCGGCTTAAAACAACAGAAGTGTATTCTCACACAATTCTAGAGGCTAGACATCTGAAATCAAGGTGTCACCTGAAACTTTGTTATGAATAATAAAGCTACAACATAAAGAACGCTTAAGACAGAAGGTGACATGATAGAGTCACCCTGGAGCTAGGGTCCTGGTGTCTGAATCCCAGCTCTGTCACTTACTGGCTGTGGGACCCTAGGCAAGTCACTGCCTCTCGGTGCCTCAGCTTCCCCATCTCTAAAATGGGGATGATGATAACAGTACCCACCTCGTAGGGTGTTTGTGAGGTTTAAATGAGTTAGTAA
The DNA here is from genome assembly GCF_003031525.2 of Neophocaena asiaeorientalis asiaeorientalis. Classification (NCBI taxonomy): domain Eukaryota; kingdom Metazoa; phylum Chordata; class Mammalia; order Artiodactyla; family Phocoenidae; genus Neophocaena; species Neophocaena asiaeorientalis. The sequence goes on along the minus strand of NW_020173679.1, from coordinate 2,205,358 downwards.
AGCCCTTAGAACTGGAACGATGCACACGAGATACGAGGGTAGTGGAGATTATGCGCTAAGCACCTCACGTGGATGTTGGCCTTTGCCACGTTCATCCAACAATATTTACCAAACACCGGTGACAAGCCAGGCACAGTGCTGGGCTCTGGGGAGACAGTGGTGAGCAATCTGGCCAGGACCTGTTCCATAGGGCTCTGGATTACCACATGGGTAGGAATATTTATTGCTCCCATTTTACAGGTGAGAAAACTGAGCCCTGGACCAGCTAAGGTCTTGAGGCCACATAACCAGAAAGCAGAGGAATTGGTGTTTAAAACCAGATAGTCTGCACTCTGGACCACTGTCCTTTATTGCCTTTCTAATTCACAGCCCCAGGACCCAGAGGCCTGGAACTCTGCCCTGAATCTTTCTAGAAAACTTGGAAACAATTTCAAAACAGGGGTCTCGTCCTTTATTAAGACCACCTCGGGAAGACATGACTGTTTGGCTCTGATCACATTAGGCCCATGTTGTGGTATAGCTTTCTATATTCACCATAAAGCTAATAAGCTAATAAATTAGACAGAATGAAAATATCATTGGGCAAGACTGCATACTAAAGCATTGCTGTAATTATTCTCACGGCCGGGGCCAATTTCTCAAATTTCTCCTTGGCCAAGTTTCCTCAGCTCACCGTGTCCCTAATAAGGCATAACTCACTCTGTAAACATTAAATTGACTTATTTATTTTAAATTGCAGTGAAACTGAAAACCACCTTGATAAACCTATTCTCATGCATCTGCCTTCTCATGAACATGGCCCAACATTTTTTTTTAACAAAGAAAATATCTAGTCTGCTTCAGCCCTCTCCATCCTCCAGCCCAGCCTGGTTGATCCTCCCTTATCACGATTCCAGCTTTAGAGATTTGACTCATTCCCCGGAGGCTAGCAGAGGTCACCTTCTACGTAGAAAGGTGATTCGTGTCTAATGAATAATAATAATAGTGCAAACATTTATGGAGTGTGTATGATGTGGGTACCATGTGCTGGGCCCTCTGTTATGATCTCCATACACTTGAATTTCTTTAATTGTCAAGTAAGTCTGCGAGGGCCGTCCTTCATGAACCTCTCTTTGCAGATGAGGAAACAGGGGATCAGAGAAGAGAAGTGACTTGCTTGAGGCCACAGAGAGGATGACTTGGAGCAGAGCTGGGACCCAGGCAGGGTGGTCTGAGGCCAAACCTTGGTTCTCAGCACTGTCCTCTCCCATGTCTCAGCAAACTGGCACCAATGCTGAGGGTACACCAGGCCTGGGAGGGCAACTAGGAATTCTGGCTGCGATAAGACACATTTCTTTCTTTGTTTTTTTTTTTTTTTTACTTGTGATGCCTTTTTATTTTTTTTAATTTTTAATTTTTTTAACTTTAAAAAATTTTTAGACAATTTTTGAAGGTTACTTCCTAAAAACTTTTTAGACAATTTTTGAAGGTTACTTTCCATTTATTACAAACGTTGGCTATATATTATTACAAAATATTGGCTCTATTCCTCATGTTGTACAATACATCCTTGAGTGTATCTTACACCCAATAGACTGTACCTCCCACTCCCCCATCCCTATATTGCCCCTCCCCATTCTTCTCCACTGGTAACCACTAGTTTGTTCTCTACATCTGTGAGTCTGCTTTTTTTGTTGTTATATTCACAAGTTTGTTGTATTTTTTAGATTCCACATATAAACAATATCATACGGTATTTGTCTTTCTCTGTCTGCCTCATTTCACTTAGCGTAATACCCTCCATAGTCCATCTGTGTTGCTGCAAATGGCAAAATTTTGTTCTTTTTAATGGCTGAGTAGTATTCCATTGTGTGTGGGTGTGTGCGTGTGTGTGTGTGTGTGTGTGTGTGTGTGTATGTACTACATCTTTATCCATTTTCAGCTGATGGACACTTAGTTGCTTCTGTATCTCAGCAACTGTAAATACGGCTGCTATGAACATTAGGGAGCATGTATCTTTCTGAATTAGTGTTTTTTTTTTTTTTCAGATATGTACCCAGTAGTGCATTTGATGGGTCATACGGTAGTTCTATTTTTAGTTTTTGGAGGAACCTCCATATTGTTTTCCACAGTGGCTGCACCAATTTACATTCCCACCAACAGAAAACACACTTCTTGAGCTGTGGGAGGTACTCACAGCCTGGGGTGGTGGGGATTGGTGACGGGGAAGATCTGGACAAACAGACAATGGTTACTGGGGACCCCAGGAGTGCACAGGTATCTACCTGGCCTCCTTGATGGAGGTGCAGGAGGGTAAGGGGCTTGAGCGGTTTATCAGAGAGCATGATGGGTCAGGGAGTGGGAGATGGCCAAACAAGGACACAGCGGGAAGGCATCCTGGGCGGAGGGCGCAAGCAGGACCAAAGGCCAGGGGTGCATCCAGAGACCTGTGGCTGGAGTGAGGGTGGGGAGTGCAGGAGTGCTGTGTGGGAGGAATCTTAGCATCAGGTAGCGTGTGCCCTGGTCCATCCACCATCTCCCAGGCTGTTTCCACTTGGCCCCAAGGAAATGACACCACTGTCAGCTGAGAGCTGTCTGTAAGCCGGCACAAGCTGGCCCGTCTGGAGCCACTGGATCCAAGAAAAGAGGGAAACTCTGGCTCCGGGCAGGAAGTGTAGCTGCACTGGAATCCAGGGTTTCATGAAGTTGTTCTCCCCAGAGATGAACTGGGACTGGCCCAGCTCCTGGGCATATTATGCCAACTCCCTGAGGCCAGCTCCCCGAGTGTGAAACGGGAGTGGTGATGGGGCTTTTATCCTCAGCCTGAGTTCTCTCCAGACCTGCACATCCAGCCCCTTATCCGACTTTGCTCTTCGGATGTCTCTCAGGCAACTTAAACTCAAACTGGACTCATGTGGTCCTGTCTCAGCTGCTTCGTGAAGGACCCCACCATTGCCAGCTGCTAGAAACTTGGGAATTATCCAGGTGCCTCTGTCTCCCTCACTTTCCACGTTCAATCAGCCACTGTGTCCCATCCCTAATACCTCCTGAATCAATTCCAAGAGAGCTCGTTTCCCTCTATTTCCCCAGCTAGACCAAGCCAGTGGCATTTCTCATCTGACAGCATGGCAGTAGCTTCCAAAGTAGTCTGTCCATCCCCGCTCTTGACCTTCCTCTTCCCATTCTCTAACTCGGCAGAGTGGAAAATGCAGACTAATCATGTCATGCCTCCATCCTCGCTCCCCCTCTACTCCCTTCAGTGACTGCCGCTGTTCTTGAGAAAAAAGCCAAACTCTGTAAGATGACCCAGGAGGTCATGGCCCGACCCTAACCTTCATCACCTTCCACATCTTGTATTACTGCCCCTCGCTCCCTGGATCTTCCCTCATTTCTTTAGTGACCATCACTCCTCTGCCCTCCCAAGTCTTCTGCACATCTGGTTCCCTTTGCCTGGAACCCTCTCCACCTGCCCTTCCCCACCACCTCACCTGCCAAGTCCTGTTCCTTCTGGCCTCTGTGTTCACGTCTCTTCTTCAGAAAACCTTTCCTGATGTTCCAATACAGCTTAGTCAGGTCCTCCCATTGTCAATCCTAGGAGTGCCCTGGATGTCTCGTGAAATTCATCACACTGTTAATTAAACATGTATTTAGGTGGTTAGTTCCAATCCTGTCTGGAGCACTAGAAAGTAATCTCCATGAGGGCGGGGATCACGCCTGTCTTGTTCACTGTTGTCTCTCTACTAATTACTCCATGTACCGTTGAGTGGAACACGGTAGACACCCAACGTAGAATTGTTGGATGCATGGACAAACGGATGGAGGAATGGTTGGGTGGATGAGTGAATGGATAGTTGGATGGATGGATAGACAGAAGGATGGATGATAAACAGAAGGGTAGATGGATAGATGATGGTTGGATAGACAAATGCAAATGGATGGATGCACCGGAGGTTTAAGGAGATCCCGTGTAGAAGCCCCCAGCATAGTGCCAGGCACAGAAAAGTTATTCAGTGTTTGTTAGGTTGGAAACACAAATCCCTGCCACGCTCCAGTGCAGGGATTCCCGCTTGCCTCTCAGGCTCACTTTCTGGAAGGCAGAGTCCCTGATGGGAAACCAAGACCCACAGCCAGTCGGAGACAGAAGTATGACGGAGGGCACTGGGGGTCCTCATCCTGTACCAGCCACTGGGGCTGGGCTCTGCCAGGCAATGATGCAGAGCAAGGGGGTAGGATGCCCTGGAGACCTTGGGCCCTGCCAGAGCAGAGCCGTCATCTGTCCCCTCCTTCCCAGCAGGGGCATGGTCCTGCCGGAGCCAGAGAGTGTGAGTTCCAAAGCTGAACATTGAGGAATGGGGTCTCTCCTGCTACTGCTGGGGATGGCATCCCAGTGCCTTCCAGAAACCACAGCTGCCTTCCTACCCCTTGCTCAGAGACCGAGAGCGTCCTTTTCCTGCTCAGAGCTCTGCACAGCCTCTCCTTTTTGTCAGTTGTCCTCTCTGACCTTGAACAGTGGCATCAACAATTCTCTCACTATCTTGTGTGCGAGCCCTGCCCCTCCATTCCATAGTGGGTCTCTGTTACTACCCCTAATTTTAATGTGGGGAAATAGAAGCACAGAGTGATAGAGTAACTTGCTCAGGGTCACACAGCTGGTCAGTGGAGGAGTCAGGATTCAAAGCCAGGCTAGAGTCCCTGCTCTTAGCATTGCCATCTTTGGCATCTGAAGTATTCACACAGAGGCACCTGTGGTGGGTCTGGAGGATGCGTGGGGAAAGGTAACCTGTAACATGGAAGAACTTCCTCAGAGCCAGGGGGCGGGCGTGTTCACCATAGATGGCTCTTCCCAAACCAGGACTGTGGGTCACACCACACCCAGTTGTTGGCATTTCCTTGGGTGAGTGTAACTATTACATGACATTGCTGTGGACATGAGGGAGAGCCCTTGCCCCTCCCTCCCAAACACAGGTAGGGGGACAGTTGCTTCTTTCTTCATCCCCACTTTCCCAGCACCACCACCAAGAGCTCATCTCCTCCTTATGCTGGCGATTAGCAGAAGGAGCAGATGGTGGAGGCTTTGGTTGAAAGAGGTGAACATTCACCAGGCTGTCTGGCCACTGCTCACTTTTGCGAGCCTTGCTTCTGCTGTTAAGGGGTGTGAGTGTGTGTGTGTGTGTGTGTGTGTGTGTGTGTGTTTCGTTAAACAGCACTGTTTCTGTTTCAGCCTTGTTGAGAATCCAGGATGCTTATTTCAGAAGCTTAAACCCAGGGGAGCTTGAAGTGGGGACACACCCTGCAGGTGGCTGCCACTCCACCTCTTCCATGGCAGGATCAACTCTGAGCATCTGATGGTCCCAGTTCTGTCCCTCCCTGGCTCCTTCAGTTTCCCCTGTAAGTCTTCCCTCTCATGGGGCCTCACTCACAAACCAGGACTCAAGGACAAAGCCAGCAATAAACAAGTTCTGTTTGACTGACCCTGAGGGGTTTTTAATTAAAAAAAAAAAAAAGCTTAAAATTAAATCAATGACAAACTTTTGAAATTTCACATACAAATCTTTATTTTTGGCTTCTCTTCAAAAAACGATGATGTGGCCTTTTTACCGGTTATTTCCAAATTATAGCAATTGACTGCCATAAGTAGTAGCTGGATTTAAACCAGGGAATGACCTCTCTCTTCCCCACAGTCCACACCACTCTCTGGTGTCTGAAGCTATATCCATTAGAATTAGTTTTGTGGCTACAAGCCACAAAAACTGAAAATAAATGTGTCTTAAATTAGTTAAAAATTTCGTCTTCTTTCTCCTAAGAGTCCCATCTAACACCTCCAGAGCATGTAGGCTGGTGTAGCATGTTCCATGGTGTCAGAGACCCAAGCTCCTTCACTTTTGATACTCTACTGTGTGTGACCTCCATTCTCGAGTTTGCCTCAAAGTCTAAGAAGGCTGCCCCAGCTCCAGCCCTGGGGACTACATTCCAGCCAGGAGGAAGGGGGAAGAGGAAGGAGAAGGACGCACCAACTCCCTTAAGGACCCTTCAGGAAGTTGTACATAACACCTTTACTTACATCCCATTGGCCAGAATGTAGTCACAAGGTCACCCCCTCCTGCAAGGGTGGCTGGGAAACGTAGTCTTTATTTCATGTAGTCATGTGTCCAGCCATTAGGGCTTCTATTGCTATGAAAAGAGAATAACTGTTGAATTGTTGAACTTTCTTACACAGACCCTAAGTAAGCCCATGAAGAGGAGACCTTGTCTTTGACTTTGTCTCTCAGCTTCTGTTACTGCAGTGGTAATTTACATTCACAAAGAGATGATGAATGTAAGATTGCTTTGTTTATGGTCTGCCTCCCTCAACTGGAACATCAGCTCCATGAGGACAGCGATTTTTGTCTGTATTGTTCACAGCTGTATAGGGCAGGCCCTGACACATAATAGGTACTCAGTAAAAACAGATTGAATGAATGACGGTATGAACAGATATTTCTTGTATGTCTTCTGTGTGCGAGGCATTGTGCTGGGTGTGAGACAGAGCAGGGAACAAGATGCCTTTCAGGTTTCATATCCCCATGGCATCGAGCCCGAAGCTGAACACACTAAGATAAATACCTATTACCTTGGATGGGATCTCGGTGCCAGTGAGAGTCCAGGCGTCTTAATTTTGTTTTGACAAAGAGGCTGATGGGGGAGAAGCTGCCTGGCTTCTCTGTGTCCCGTCTGCCAGCAGCCCTGGGTGCCCTGGCCTGACCTTCCCCCTCCCAGCCCCATGTTGCTCAGGACAGTAAAACATAATTGGCCTGCCCTACTTTTTAAGAGAACCCAGATTGAAGGATTGGGTTTTTTGATGGGCTGACCTGTTTAAGAGCCTTAAGAGGACGCTGGGAGTTTCCATTTTCCACTGCCAAAGCAAGGCTGTTTTTAGCTCAGCTTTGATGAAACAGCAGGAATCAGGTTTGGCCCTGGGTCACCCATCAGCTGAACTGGTTGGGAAAGGCCTCCTGAGGGGCTCCAGGCTGAGCTGCAGGTTTGCAGGGAGAAGGAAGGTCTGCTTTATTCAACCGGGGTAATTGGTCCTGCTCCGAAGCAGCCCCGGGGCCATCCCACAGGAGAGAGGGAGTACTAGGCCACACTCAGATGCTTGGCCTTCCTGATGGGCTCTGGGAGCCAGACAGACCTGAGCCTCTACCCCAGCTCTTTCAGGCATTAGCTGTGTGACCTTAGGCAAATTGCTTGGCCTCTCTGGGCCTCAGTTTCCTAACCTGTTCAGCGGGGTTCGTCATTTTCATCTTGCTGGGTGATTGTAGGCACAAATGACAGAATGTCGGCTGGCTGCCATGTCCATCTCAGAATTTGAGGGTATTTCCCCTGACCCTCTCCCTGCGGGAAGCCAGGCTGACTGACAGCCACACTGGAGGGGCACACCGGCTCCGGCCCCAGCAGGTGAGGCTTCTCTGAACTGCAATGCTTTGGCATGCTGTCTGCTTTTCTAAGGGTAAAGAACCATTTCTTTGAGCCTCTTTTCTGATCCTTTTGTCAAACTGTGGTTGAAGAGATTGGCCTCTGGGCCACTGTGGTCCCAGTATTAAAGGGACCTACGTGATAGATTCTTGCTGGAGTTCGCGTCCAGGAAAAAGTGGTCCCTGCAGATGATGCGATCTGCTCTTGGTCACCAGAAAGCACAGCCAGGCTATGCACCCAGGGCCCCATGCTGCCGCCCTCAGCTGGCAGGAGGCCTGGAGTAGAAATCACTGCTCTAGAGCCTTAGAGGTCCTGATCATTCTGCTTCCCCTTTACGACTCTCCAGCCTGCGGGAGTGTGTTTCCATCCAGCCACTGACCGCTGACCGGGGGAGGGAAATTGCAGAAGCCCAGAACCTAGAAAGGCAGTGAGCACGGGGGCTCAAGGCATCCACTCCAGAGCCCGACTGCCAGGGTACAAGCCTGAGCTCTGACATCCTCTGGCTGAGTGGCCATCAACAAGTTCTAGACAACATCCATGTTCCTCAGTTTCCTCCTCTGTGAACTGGGTTGTTAATACTAACGCCTACCTCATGAGGTGGTCGTGAAGACCGATCTTTGCTGCTGGGGTAACCGAGGCACAGATGTGATATGACTTGTCCCAGATCCCTCGACTATAGCACATTAAAGCTGGAAGCATCTGACACAGGAAGCTCTATTATTTATTATTACTACTATTATTTTTCTTACTTCAGAGGGCTTCTGTGAGGGTTGAAAGGGATCAGTGTTCCATGTGCCTCCCACAGGGTCTTGCACACAGTAGGTGTTCAACTGCCACGCAGAGATGAGCGAGGCGCGAATTGTCCCCTAGAATCTCTTGGTCCAGTGGCCTAACCCTAGCCTTGCACACAGTAGGGTCACAGCTGTGTTCACTGAACATGATCAGAGTGGTCACTGGTGCCGGGAGGTACGGGGAACCCTGGGACAGCCATAGTCCACACCTTCCCTCTCCTGCTGAAGGCCGGCTTGGTTCCAGTGGGCTTGGCGTCTTCCTGATGCCAATTCTCACCCACTGCCAAGTACAGAAGCAAAGACGGAGAGGCAGACATTCTCGTTAAAAAGCAAAACACCCGCAGGGTTAGAAAGGAGGCAGCGGGCACAGCTTCGTGCCTCTCAGCCTTTCTGCCTCGCTTCTAGTAGGCTCACTGCCCATCTTCCCTTATCCGAGGTCCCTTTGGCCCGCTGCCTGGTTTCTAGTTCCCCACCACCCAGTGTCTTTCTCCACGGGCCACATGCCGCATGCCAGGTGCCTGCTGGGCCTGGGGTGGCATGGGGTGTTGACAAGGTAGAAGGAACGTCCTGACCCCTCGGCCCCTCCCGCCCTTGCCCACCTCCCAGCCCAGAGCCTGAGTTGAGCAGGCTGACTGTGAAGGGCTAAGTGGATCAGTCGGGATGCGGAGGAGAGAGCGGTTTCCATGGCGTTTCCATGGCAGCGGCAAGAAGCTAGAGAAGAGAAGCCAGGGGAGGAAGGGGAGGGGGAGAGAGGGGGAGGGATCACCATGGGAGGAACAGGGGAGGGGCAAGCAGCTGGCCAGAGGGGCAGGGGAATGGGGTCAACAGAGAGACGGGGAGGTGGGATTGGGATTCGGGGCCTGAGGCTCAGTGTGGCAGCTGAACAGGGTGGGGAGGGCCGGGAGGGATGGCACAGTGACCCCCATCTTCCATCAGCCGCGCATCAACGGGGCCAGAGCAGCAGGGACCAGTGAGCCTCAATGTCAGCATCCAGCATCCTGGTGACTAACTTCCTGGGCTTGGGTAATCTAGGGATCCCACACTAGGATCCCTAGAGCTAGATGATTTCTTAGGAATTCATCTTCGGAAGATAAAATTTGATTTCCAAGGGGCGTTTTCCCACATTAGAAATAGGTCACTCCCTGTTTGCCCACTGGGAAATCCCAGCTGCCATCTCTGTAGCACCGCTCTGGGCAGGAGTGAGGGGGGCCTTCCACAGTGATATTGTTTGAGCCTCAGAACAAAGGACTCACTGTGGCTCTGATGCAGAAGCTAAGGACCAGAGAGGCAAGGGACCTGCCTGAGGTCACACAGTCCTAGGAGGCTGAGCTAGATTTGGATGAGCATCCCCCTCCCCAGTAAGTTCCCATCCAGCACAAAGGGTCCCTTCTCAGCATGAAATTCTAGGACCTAGGAGGATGCAGCCGGGGTGGGCCAGTGGGAAGCAAGCCCCTTCCCTCAGCAAGTCAGTGGAGGCGTAGAATGGGGCCTACCCTCGTCCTCAGCCTAGCTGTCAGTGTAGTGAGTAATTGGACCCCAATTACAACACCTTAATGCTTGGGCCAGAATCGCCAATCCACAAATCTGGGGCCAGGAGCAAGTCCTGCGATGAGTCTGAGGTTCCCTGGATGGTGGAGGGGAAGACCAATGGAGGGAGGGGGTTGGGAAGGGTGCTAGCCTGTTCTGGAACTTCTCCCCCTTGGCCGCCCTTCTCTATTATCTCCCCTCCAACTACCAGCCCCGCATCTGATTGGAAGCCACAGATATTTCATACCCACTGAGTGGTTTCATGATGGAAACCATTTTCAGGTTGAAAAGGGGGATGAAAATCAGAGTAATGGCTTTTTTTTGTTTTGAACTTTTTTTTTTGGCTACGTTGGGTCTTCGTTGCTGCCCTTGGCCTTTCTCTAGTTGCGGCGAGCGGGGGCTACTCTTCGTCGTGGTGCACGGGCTTCTCATTGCGGTGGCTTCTCTTGTTGTCGAGCACAGGCTCTAGGCACACGGGCTTCAGTAGTTGCAGCACGCAGCCTCAGTAGTTGTGGCTCGCGGGCTCAGTAGTTGTGGTGCACGGGCTTAGTTGCTCAGCGGCATGTAGGAATCTTCCCGGACCAGGGCTTGAACCTGTGTCCCCTGCATTGGCAGGCGGATTCTTAACCACTGTGCCACCAGGGAAGTCCCCACGCTAATGGCTTTTTAAAGGTTCTGGGGGGGAAAAAAAAAGAGTTCAGGCAGGTTCTGAAAAGAAGGGGAAAAACACACAAGGTAGAAGGTAATAAAGCTCTCAGCGCTGAGGGAGGGGCTCAGCTCTTAGGTAAGGGGCTTTTCGGCTGCTCCATGTCCCCTGCCCAGAGTTCCCTCTCCCTTCGTCCCCCGCCTGGTTCGAGACAGCCTGTTCACCTCTAATTGGTGCTGCTCGTGTGTCCTCAGGTGAGCCCACCACATTTAGACTGGCCAGACCTTTGACTGGCTCCCCAGCCAGAGGGGATGTCTGCAAGGTGGTGGGGTCCCCAGCTGAGGGCTCCCAGCCCCATCGAGAGATTCTGACATGTCCTCCTGCTTGGCTCGGGGAAGAAGTTGGACCCACACTCTCCAGCTTTGTGTTGTAAAAATAGCACCAGATTTTTCTGGCTCTCTGAGACCCTGACTCATCGAGACTCTGGTCATGGCGATCACAGTGGTAGTTCAGTGAACACCTATTATGTGTCCCCCATCCCCACCCCATGTGAGGGGCTCTGTAACACCATCACCAGTCCTCAAACCGTGCTGCAGGGGGCCATCTGGGTCTATTTCCCGGGGCCCTTTCTGGGTCACTTGGCACAGGTGGCCTGGCCTCTCCATCCTTGACCCGCTGCTGACTGCTGTCTGGACCAAGGCAAGTCACTCCTCTCTCTAGTATGCTCGTTAGTTAAATGGAAGGTTGACCAGCATCCTGATTTGCCTGGAGCTGAAGGGCTCCTGGGACAAGGAATCTTCAGTGCTAAAATCAGGAAAGTCTTAGACAAACCAGGACTTGCTAGCTGGTCACCCTAGTTAAGACCAGGCTGGACTGGAAGATCTGATATGAAAGGAGCAAAACTCCCAGCCTCCTCCACGTGCACCCTGTGCCCATAGGATGAATCCATTAATTCAAGGGAGAGTTTCCTTCCTCTGCCAGCATCTCTGCCTGGTGGAGTCCCCAGAGCTGCACACCTGCCTGGGGAATGTCTCCCCAGTCTGCTCCTGGACAGGGCTTGCTGGAGGAGAAAATCCGAGGATTGGCCCAAAGGAAGCAAGGGAATCATTTCTGACCCCTTGGGGTTGAGACTTCCCTTCACAGGCAGCTTCCCCACGAGTGTATTAACCAGGGGAGGCTCAGGTCTTACCATTTCAGGTGACTTTAGCCAAGTTCACTCCAAATGGGATGAGACCATTTGCCCTGGATCTAAGTCTAGTCTCTGGGTCCCACTTTCTGAGCTGATCTTGAGGGTAGACTTACTTCCAGGAGGCCAGGAAAGATTGAGAACACATCACCTCTTTCAGAAGCTGGGGGACGGGGAGCAGGTACAGGTGTGGTCCAGGAGGGCAGAGCGGGATTCAGCATCAAGTCGGTGGAGAGTGAGGGTGATGGAGGCCACGTGGCCAGCTTGGGGCAGGCCCTGGGGGTTTCAAGGACCCATGCATAGCTGCAAAATCTATCCATCTCAAGCAAATTCCATTCAACAATATTCATGAGGGACATACCATGTGTCAAGGCCTTCCAAGCTCTAGGTTCTGGTTGGTTTGGTGAAGCCAGTGGAAGGGGACCTCCCAGTGTGTCTGGTGGGGGAGGGCAAGGTTAAACAGATGGATGGACCCAAGGAGAGGGAGGAGGGCTGAGGACCTGAGACTTGGGGCTTGCTGACCAGCAGCAGTAGCATCGCCTGGGAGCCTGTTAGAAACTTTAAAGTCCCTCCCCAGAAACCTACTAGAACCTGCATTTGAACCAGATCCCCGGGGGATTCTTGAACACATTCAAGTTTGAGCCTTATACCCCAGCACCTTCCCAGGGTGTCCTATAGAGGATCCCATCCCGAGATAGGGTCTAGGTCTAGACAGACCCTTCCTTGCCTGTCCCCAGGTGCTTTCCCAGACCTACTGGTTGCCACAAATGCTACCCCCGGTAGCCACTGCATTTCTGAGTGCTGGGGGCGTTCATGCAGCCATCCAGGGCCTGTGAAGGAAGAGGGCAGCCAGGGAGGGGAAGCAGCTGGGGCTAGTGAGCAGGTGCACACCTGGGCAACTGGGCCAAACAAACAGACCTGAGCTGCCCACGGGCTCCCAGCCAGGCTCTGCAAATTGGACCGGTGCAAGGGAGGGGAGAGGCAGATGCCTCAGCCCCCACCCCCATCCTTTGTCAGAGAACAGCACACCTTTTTCAAGTGTCTTGTTAGCCGACATCCCAATAGCACCCACGGCTGCCAGACTTCATGTAGTTTTGGCTCACGGGCCCAGTTGCTCCGCGGCACGTGGGATCCCCCTAGACCAGGGCTCAAACCCGTGCGCCCCGTACTAGCAGGCAGACTCTCAACCACTGTGCCACCAAGGAAGCCCCTTCACGGCCATTTTTATTAATTCTGTCTCAAGACTCTGCAGAGGTGGAGCGGGCTTTCTGTAATAGTTGCCCCGGCCTCATGGGGCCATGACATTTGAACTTGGAGAGTAAGCAGGTGTTGGAGGGAGGGAGAAACAAGATCCAGGCCTCAGGGAACGTGCCACCAATCAAGGAACCATGGCAGGCGCAGGAACAGTAAAACTTCATTACTTTCCACCTGAGAGCTCTCCAGCAGGCATCACGGAAAGCTGGGCAGGCACTAGGCTAATAGGATTGCAGGGGGTGTGTTTAACCTACTTGCTAGAATGAACTATTTCCAGGCCCCTTAGAAGCTTCGTTTCTATGCAAACAATGGTTGTACAAATGAAAGGCTCTCTCATCTCTTCATTAAAGCGGAGCCTCAAAGGATCAATTGCTACTTGAATCTTTTTCATTAGCCCAGAATGAGGTACTGTCTATATAAATGAAGACCTTTGCATGACAAAATGCTTTTTAAATAGGGTAGATTATAAAAGTTTGGTTCTGACGAGTCTTCTTCAGCAAATTCACTTGCTGAATTTTGCCGAAGATGTGAGGCCACACACCCCTTTCTTCCCTCCTTCCCTCCCTTCCTCCTTTCTGGATCTGGGGCCAGATCAAGGAGGGGCCTACAGTCAGACTGAGTTTGGGCTTGATCCTCCAGTGTATGGAAGCCACGGGAAGGTTTTAATTTGGGAAAGGACAGGCCAGATCCTCACTGTGAGAAGGTCGCTCTGGCAGCAGGGTGGGGAGGGGATAAACTGGAGGGCCTCAGGCAGGGAGACATGGCAAGAATGAATACAAAAGTAGAGCAGTTCCAGACAGAGCAGAGTCAGTAGAGTGGAGGGAAGGAACTGACCACTGTGTCATCTGTCCTGCCAGCTCCCATCCCCCGAAAGAAGATTAGAAGAAAAGAGGGTCAGAGGCAAATGTCATGCACACTTTTCTCTTAGAGAAATCCCATAGCCCCCGCCCTTCCTCCCCAACCTTTTTATCCACGTGGCCACACGATTCCCACGGGACTTGTTACCTGGGCTTGGAGCTCACCGCGGACTGAGAGAAGCATTTTGATAGTAGGAATAACGTAACGGAGAATGAGCTGCTTCTCAAGGAAGCACCCCAAGCAGAGTGTGCAAAGGCAAAAAGCCATAACAAGTGGAGAAGTCCTCACTGTAGAAAAGAGTTGAGCAACGTCTTCAGGTTAAAATAAGCCCAGCCATGCCACTCCTTGGTATGAACCCAAGAGAGATGAAAGCATACGTTCATACAAAGACTTGTCCGCATATGTTCATAGCAGCTTTATTTGTAATAGCCAAATAGAGAGCAGCCCAAGCATCCATCAACAGGTCAGTGGATAGACAGGAGGGGCTATAGCCATGCAATGGGAGGCCACTCAACCTTAAAAAGGAATGGACTATTGATAAAGGCAACAACATGAATGAATCTCAAATAACAGTGACGAGTGAAAGAAATCAAACAAAAAATAGGACATGCTCCATGATTCAATTTATATGAAACCCTGAAAACGTGATCCTAGGAAACAGCGACAGAAAGTGAACCAATGGTTGCCTGGCCTTGGGGGCAGAATGGGGGGATTACAAAAGGACACAAGGAAACTTTTGGGGGCGATATGTTCATTATCTTGATTGTGGCAATGGTTTCAATGGTGTATACGTATAGCAAAACCCATCGAATGTGTAAACTTTATGCACAGTTTATTGTTTGCCAATCAGACCTCAATAAATCTGTCAACAAATGTTTTGGTTAAAGGCAAGGATCCCAGGAGACATAGTGTAGGGGCAAACTAACCTAACACATTGCACTACCCCCAAGACATGGCAGGAAGAGATCGGTGCTTGTTATGATGACCTTGATCCAGGGCCACCTTAACTAACGTTCAGCTGGTTTCTCCCAGGAAGGAGGAGGCATACATGCAGACTCAACTAAAAAAAAGACGCCTTTATAGTGACGCCTGACGGTCCCCGACTTACAATAGTTCGACTTTACAACGGTGCAGAAGCGACATACATTCAGTAGAAACCGGGCTTCAAATTTTGAATTTTGGTCTTTTCCCGGGCTAGCCATACGCAGTACCAGACTCTCTTATGATGCTGGGCAGGACAGCATGCTCCCAACCCGTCACAGGATCACGAGTGTAAACACAACCGATACATTTACAACCATTCTGTACCCAGGTAACGATTCTGTTTTTCACTTTCAGTATAGTGTCCAACAAATTGCATGAGATATTCAACACTTTATTGTAAAATAGACTTTGTGTTAGATGATTTTCCCCAACTATAGGCTAAGGGAAGTGTCCCGAGCACAGTTAAGGTAGGTGAGGCTAGGCTATGATATTCATGGTTTAGCAGGATGTAACCTCATTGTAAACTGAGGAAGATCACTATTGTTCTGTCTTCTTCCACGTTATGTACTCAACACCGTAAACATGGTAGATGCTTGATAGTTTGTTTTAAAATTTTAATACATTAATGGTGCAGGGGGAAAAAATCTGACAAGCGCCTACAGCATGCCAGGCTCTGCTCTAAGTGCATTTGCATGTCATTAATTTAGGTTTCAGGTCTCAGCAAAAGTCACTTACTGGATCATCTGATTTGCCAACAGTACAGGAAAAGTAACTCAGAGATCCGTTCCCTGTTTCATCCCAGCCCCACCCTCTGCTCCCAAGTCCACGATCTCCAGTCTGGGAGAATCTAGGACTCTTCCCAGTGGAAAGACAAAGTCAGGAAAGGAAAGATGATTAGAGGCTGTAGAGTCGTATCAGGTGTGGGGAATGTGAATACAACTGGCTCAGCAAACTCCAGGCATCAGAATTAAGGGACCCACTGGAAGCTGGAAGAAGGGAATTTAGGAAAATAAAAGACCATCCCTTCTCCCAGCAGGGAGGAAACAGGTGGCTCTCAAAACCTGGAGAGGTGGCAAGGCTCAAAACAGAAATATGCTCAAGAGCAGTGGAGGCAAATTCCGGTCCCAAGGGACTCAAATTAATTTGCTGGGAAAGGAAGATCTGACTTAGAGTGTGGGGATGGCAGTGGGGTTCCAAAGACCTCTCACGGGCTCTGGCATCCATCAGGCTTGGTTTCGAATCACAGCACCCACCTGCTCACTCTGTGACCTCCTCACATCCCCTCTTCTCTGGGTGCCTCAGTTCCCTCATCTATACAATGGGGATAATAATATTATTATTGCTGTATAATACATACCAGAGCAGGTTTTATATACTGCATTATAATAGCATAGTGTCAAGGATCCAGGGAGATAGGCTAAAATGCTTAGCACAACGCCTCTCATTGTAAATCTCTATAAATATCAGCTCCTTCCAAAGGCTGTAATCCCACAAGGCAGATATTATAACACCCAGTTATCAGATGGAGAGACCGAAGCACAAAGAAGCCCAAGGGCCTTACCCAACCTCCCGCAGCTAGTCAGGTGCAGAGCCCAGACCAGAGCCCAGGGCACCTACCTCCTGGCCCTGGTAGCTTCTGCCGCCCTCATTCATACAGTGAATATTCTCTGAGCACCTACCACGTGGCCAGGCTCGCCTTCAAGTAGCTCATATGCTTCTCTGGGAGGGAAGACAAAAGGGTACCAATGTAGCGTGATATGGATAGGTAGGTGCTCCCAGACAGACACAGCCCTGGGGAGGTGGAGAGGGACTCTGTCTGCACAGGGAGCGGCGGGCAGTCAGGGCAGCCTGCCTGGCAGAGGCAGCATCTGAATGTAAAGCCCTAGGACCACTATGTATCTAGTGATTCTAGTCCATTGGACTTTCAAGCCACACCATTTTGGGCTAAGCCCTTGAATTATCCCATGTAATCTTCTCAATTATCTGATGGGGAGGGATCATAAATGGGGAAAGTGAGACTCAAATGCTAGGCTTTGAAAGATGGCTAGAGGCTTGCTGTGTAGATAAGCAAGGAAAAGTGGTCCAAGCAGAGGGAACGGCCTGGGCAAGGAGGCACAGAGGCAGGAGACAAATCCTTGGCATCTCTGTGTCTACCCCTTCCCCCACCCCTAAGGCTCAGCACAGGGTGTGGTACACAGTAGGTGTAAATACTTGTGCTGAGCATGGACAGACTACAGTCCTGCCCCTGGGCCTTGTGAAGCCCCAGTGACCAGCTCTTGCCTGGCCTCACCTGAGCCACGGGGACAGCCAGGGGGGTCTCCGCTATCCCTGTGCCCAGCTTTTCAAAAACACAATTACTCGCCTGCCCTTCAGAACCACTGTCAGTGTCGGTAAACCCCAGCTGCTAAAGTGCATTACACTGAACTCTCCAGAAACCTTTGCCATTATTAATAGTTTATTGATTGCAGCCCATGGCTGATGAGAGCAGGTCTCCTCACCCTCAGCCCCCTCGGGGCCCTGCTATCTGCGGAAGGCCTTCTAGCCAGCATGCAGATCAATGCCACTCAAATCTGGAGAGAGGGGGTCTCTGGGCCACTTAATCCACTTTAGAAGGATAACGCTGAAGGCACAAGCTCAGACGAGGTGCTGAGAAGAGGCAGATTGGTCCAAATGAAAGCTGTGACTGGAAGCTCTTGGATCTGCAGACAAGAACCAGAATCTCCCTTGGGGTGGGGTAGGGGATGGGGGGCTGCATGGCTTGCAGCAGAGGGAGGCTCACACCATAGCCTCCTGGAAGGTCTCACCATCCATCCATTTAGCAACTATTGATTGAGTACCAACCATGATGGCAAGCACTGGGCCAGGCCCTGGGATACACTGGCAAGCGAGCTGGATGCAGACCTTGCCTTCATGGATTTTATGGTGCATGGTGTGGGGCAGGAGGACATTTGTGAGTTCCCAACATGTCATTAAGTTACAGTGTAGACAAGAACTGCTCAGGAGAGGCATGCAGAGACCTGCTGTATCAGTTAGCTATGGATACATAACAAGCAGTCCCAAATGAGGATGGTTTAAAGCAATGTATTATAGCTCACGAGGTTGGGGTTGGCTAGGTTCAATCCCGAGTGTGGCCTTGGCTGGACAAGCTGGGCCAAGTGGGGCCTCCCTCCACTTGCTCTCAGCCTCCATCAGAGGCTTGTTCTCAGGACAGAGGCAGAGGGAGAGAGAGAGAATTCTTTTGAAACTTGGAATTTGTACACCATCACTTTCACCACATATTATTGGTCAAAGCAAGTCACAAGGCCAAGAATGGGGGAATAGACTCCACTTCTAGGTGAGAGGAACTATGAAGGCACTTTGCAAGATACAGGGAGGCTGTTAATCCAGGCCATCAATGCATTCAATCTACCACAGCCACCCGGTCCAGGTGGTCACTTTCTAAGTGACCTTTGTAACTTGAAGGATGTAGCCAGGGGAAGAAAATGCAACATTCTCAGGAAAACAGACTGTTGCAATCAAAAGTGCTGAATCAAAAAAGATACTTGGCTCAATTCACCTAGGACTGTCACCTATGAGGGATCCTGGATGGGATTCTGGAACAGAAAAAGGACATTAGTGGGAAAACGGGTGTAATTTGGATAAAGTCTGGAGTTGAGTTAATAGCGATGTATTAACACTGGTTCTTAGTCTGACAAGAGTACTATGGTCTTGTAAGAGTTAACAATGGGGGAAATTGGGTGAGAAGTGTTTGGGGACTGTATTCTCTGTGCAACTTTTCTTTAAATTTAAAATAATTTCAAGTTTCTTTTTGAAAAAAAGGAACTTGGCACATGGGAGGAATGGAAAGAATGCCATTGTCGCTGGAGGATGGGGGAGCTGGGATATGGCAGGAACCAACTGTGCTGAGCCTTGTTGGCCCAGATAAGGATTCTGGTCTTTATTCAAAGAGCAGAGAGAAGCTTTTGAAGGGCTTTAGGTAGGGGAGTACCATTAATTTCATTTGCATTTGAAAAGATCTGGGGTCTACCTTGGTGCACAGATCAGGAGGGAGATTAGCAGGGGCAGAGAAACCAGTTAACTATTCATCCCATATTCCAGGTGAGAAAAGATGTTGACAGTGGAGATACAGGGAAGAGGATGGTTCAGGACATATTTAAGATGCAGAACATCCAGGACTTGGTCACTGACTGTGTTTGGGGATTATAGAAATGGGAAGCATCAAGGATGGTGCCCAAAGTGTGGTTTGGACCTCTGGCGGAGAGCAGGACCATTCGTGGAGGAAGAAACATCCGAGGCTGTAGAAGTAGTCCTAAGCAAAAAACCGCCTCCTTCATAAAGCACCAATCTAGATGTCCCCTGAGCTGTCTTCTATACCACCCGTGTTGTGTCACCCAAACATATTGCCGGTGTTACTGTCACCAGAACACGAGTGTAGTGATTGCCTAAACACATCACCTGTGTCCCTAGCACAGAAATACATCTTCTGCATATATCACCCTATGTGGCGGTTACCTGTGCATTTCCACCTGTGTGTCAACCGTGTCGTTATTATCTGTAGCTGCCAGCTCCATGTGTCCCTGGAACCTGTTTCTTTACAGAGCTGTCACCTGAGCATGTCACCTGTACACCTGTCACCTACGCAAGGCCTTTAAGAAAGTTGCCTCTATAACAGGCACCTATGAGTGTCACCTAAACATGTCACTCTAGATGACTGTCATTCAACAGCCCTGCCCAGTAGGGAGGCTATTTTTTTTCAGTCTAGCTGAGTTACAAACAGAGAAGATAGTTCCCAGAGGGGACAGTTCCCTGCTGCTTCTGCTGTCACGGTGTTCTTTTCTTCTGAGATGGGAGGCAGCATCTTCCCCACAAAGTTTCCTTGATGAAAAGCTTCCCGTTCTTTAAGTCCTTTTGTGACAGTCGGTAGACCAGATGTCAGCCTCTGTGTATTCTATGGAAATGAAGGTGTTTGTTTATGCTAATGTGAGCTAGGCTATGGGAGGGAAGGAGGCTCTGTTAGATGGGCGGGCTTCCTCCATGAGACCGGAGATGGAGAGAGAGAAGCTGGGCGCCCAGGTGTGTGTGTGTGGGCACAGAGGGTGGGGGAGGTGGGGGACAGTGAGTCATAGGAAAAAGTAGCTGGAAGACAAAGATGGGGGTGAGGACAGCTGAAATGAAAGGAGAGAGGAGTGACTCTGAGGTTAGATTACTCAGTAGAAACAGATGGAGAGAGAGGCTTAGCTGATGGAGAGGGAAATGTGTTAGCTATGGGGGTGGACGCGAAGAGCAGAATTGAAGGAACCCCCCTTCTTGGCGGCAGGGCTGGTGCAGGCGTCCAGGTCTCCAGAGCCTGTGCTCTTAGCCAACGCCCTCGTCCTCCACCAGGGTTCTGATAGGACTGCTGGGCTAGTTTGGTGGGTAGAGCACTATGCTTGGCATTTACTAGGGTTCCATGAACATGAGCTTCTTCCCCCGGGTTTCTGCTGTGGCGTGAGAACCTCCAAGACCCAGACACAGAGACCCCACTTTCTTTAAGTTGTGGCCAGAAAATGCTCCCCTTCGGCTGCATGATGAGGCCCAGAGAAGGCTGGAACTTGCTGGAGGACACACAGATTTCCCTGATGCAGCAACAACATAGCTTCTGAACTCCAGGTCAAGGCTCTTCCCCTTCAAAGTGTCCAGGTCTCACTTACCAGGAATCCCCTCTCCCTCACAGGGCATCACAGAATCCAGGAGCAACAGGTAATTGTCCTGTGACCATTTTAATGTGACATTCCTGCTCACAGAGGTCTTGCAGTAACATCATCACATTTAATCCTCACTGCAGTCCTGCAAAGCATCAGCTCCATATTCTAGATAAGAAATAGAGGCTCAGAGACAGCATGGCTTACACAAGGTCACACAGCGTACCAACAGTGGGGGCAGGATTTGAACTTGGCTCTCTCTAACCCAGTGTCAGAGAGGAGTGAGGAAAGAGCTGCCCCAGTGACATTTCCATGGGGAGAGAGAACAACAGAACAACTCATTTTTTTTTTTTTTTTTTGTGGTACGCGGGCCTCTCACTGTTGTGGGCTCTCCCGTTGCGGAGCACAGGCTCCGGACGCGCAGGCCCAGCGGCCATGGCTCACGGGCCCAGCCGCTCTGCGGCATGTGGGATCTTCCCAGACCGGGGCACGAACCCGTGTCCCCTGCATCGGCAGGCGGACTCTCAACCACTGTGCCACCAGGGAAGCCCCAAACCAACTCATTTTATCGTGGTCTGACCCCGTAGACCCTGTAGAAGGATCTAGAACAGAAATCGTCAAACTACAGCCTGCAGCCTGTAAACCAAGAATTTTTTTACATTTTTAAATGGTTAGAAAAAACTGGAAAAAGAGAATAAGATTTCATGGCACATGGAATTGTATGAATACAGGATTTGATGATTATAGATAAAGTTTTATTGGAACATAGCCACGCTGGTTCACTTACTAAGGGTGGCTGCTTTTGCTCTATAAGAGCAGAGTTGAGTAGTTGTGACAGAGACTGTAAAAACAGCAAAGCCTAAAATATTTACTCTTTATTTTTACTTTTTTATTTGAGATTTTTTTATGTGGACAATTTTTAAAGTCTTTATTGAATTTAATACAATATTGCTTCCGTTGTTTTTGGTTTTTTGGCTGCGAGGCATGTGGGATCTTAGCTCCCCGACCAGGGGTTGAACCCACACTCCTTGCATTGGAAGGTGAAGTCTTAACCACTGGACTGCCAGGGAAGTCCCAATATTTTACTCTTTAGAGGACATGTCTGGAAGAAGGTTTGAGGGAGCATCTCCTGTCCTCATGGGTCGCCTCCTCTGAGAAGGCCTCTTTACCACCTCAGGCAGAATCAGCTGCTCCCCGCTCACTCTACGCATGGATAAGCTCACCCTTTCCCATGGGACTTGGGTTTTTCTTTTAATGAAATATAGTTGATTTACAATGTTGTGTTAGTTTCAGGTGTACAGCAAAGTGATTCAGTTTTATACAGATAGATAGATAGATAGATAGATACTCTTTTTCAGATTCTTTTCCATTATGGGTTATTACAAGATATTGAATATAGTTCCCTGTGCTATACAGTAGGTCCTTGTTGGTAATCTATTTTATATATAGAAGTGTATATATGTTAATCCCAAACTCCTAATTTATCGCTCCCCCAACCTTTCCTCTTGGGTAACCATAAATTTGTTTTCTGTGTGAGCCTATTTCTGTTTTGTAAATAAGTTCATTTGTGTGGTTTTTTTGTGTGTGTGTGGTACGGGGGCCTCTCACTGCTGTGGCCTCTCCTGTTGCGGAGCACAGGCTCCAGACGCACAGGCTCAGCGGCCATGGCTCACGGGCCCAGCCGCTCCGCAGCATGTGGGATCTTCCCGGACTGGGGCACGAACCCGTGTCCCCTGCATTGGCAGGCGGACTCTCAACCACTGCACCACCAGGGAAGCCCTGTATATCATTTTTTAGATTCCATATATAAGCAATACCATATGATATTTGACTTTGTCTTACTTCACTTAGTGTGATAATCTCTAGGTCTATCCATGTTGCTGCAAATGGCATTATTTCTTTTTTATGGCTGAGTAATATTCCTGTGTGTGTGTGTGTGTGTGTGTGTGTGTGTGTGTGTGTGTGTGTGTGTGTACACACACCACATTTTCTTTTTTCTTTTTAACATCTTTATTGGAGTATAATTGCTTTACAATGGTGTGTTAGTTTCTGCTTTATAACAAAGTGAATCAGCTATACATATACATATATCCCCATATCTCCTCCCTCTTGCATCTCCCTCCCACCCTCCCTATCCCACCCCTCTAGGTGGTCACAGAGCACCGAGCTGATCTCCCTGTGCTATGCGGCTGCTTCCCACTAGCTATCTATTTTACGTTTGGTAGTGTACATATGTCCATGCCACTCTCTCACTTTGTCACAGCTTACCCTTCCTCCTCCCTGTATCTTCAAGTCCATTCTCTAGTAGGTCTGCGTCTTTATTCCCACTTCGCCCCTAGGTTCTTCATGACCATTTTTTTCGTGTTTTTTAGATTCCATATATATGTGTTAGCATACGGTATTTGTTTTTCTCTTTCTGACTTACTTCACTCTGTATGACAGACTCTAGGTCCATCCACCTCACTACAAATAACTCAATTTCGTTTCTTTTTATGGCTGAGTAATATTCCATTGTATATATGTACCACATCTTCTCTATCCAGTCATCTGTTGATGGACATTTAGGCTGCTTCCATGTCTTGGCTATTGTACATAGTGCTGTTATGAACATTGGGGTGCATGTATCTTTTTGAATTATATTTTTCTCTGGATATATGCCCAGGGCTGTGTTTGCTGGATCCTATGCCAACACTATTTTTACTTTTTTAAGGAACCTCCATCCTGTTCTCCAGAGTCCCATGGGATTTGGGGCATTGATCAGCTTCCCTGCCTTCTTATCCATTGGGATGGGGGGCGGTCCATGGAGACAAGAATTTTACTGTGTTTCTTCTCAAGTCTCCAGGGCCATGCATAAAGTGATAGCATGGCCGTGTGGAGAGAGGAATTCAGATTCCCATCCTGGCTCTTAATAGCCATGTGGGGGGCGGCAATTACATCCCCTCTGGAGTCTCAGTTTCCATGTTTATGAAATGGGAAGAGCGATTCCTGTTGGGGGGGCAGCTGTGAGGAATGAGTGAGCTGGTGGACTAGGTGACAGTTTTGAGCCTGAACCACATGACAGGCGCCTCAGTCCATGTCATCCTCAGGGGGGGCCCCTGGGAGCGGGCACATCACCATCCCTGGCTCAGCCCCTGAAAGGAGCACAGATTCAACTCTAGTTGAACACACAGCCCACAGCTTCATCCTCTGAAGCATCGGGCACAGGGCCTGGCATACAGTCGGTGTTCTATAAATGTTTCTTCTGCACCCAGCACAGCACGTGGGCATGGCATGGTGGGTCCAGGAGCGTTGTTGACAGAAGGCTGGAT
This sequence comes from Neophocaena asiaeorientalis asiaeorientalis, assembly GCF_003031525.2. Lineage (NCBI taxonomy): Eukaryota > Metazoa > Chordata > Mammalia > Artiodactyla > Phocoenidae > Neophocaena > Neophocaena asiaeorientalis. The sequence continues at coordinate 2,181,692 of NW_020173679.1, read as the reverse complement.
GGTGGGGCTCTGGGTCTGGTTTACTGCAGCGCTGTGACTGCCCGCCCCAGGCAAGGGACCCTCATCCTGCACCTCTGCTTCCCCACAGGCTGCCCGAGGTCCGCATCTCTGACAACGGTCCTTACGAGTGCCACGTGGGCATCTACGACCGCGCTACGAGGGAGAAGGTGGTCCTGGCATCAGGCAACATCTTCCTCAACGTCATGGGTGAGTGCAGGGCTCTTGGCACTGGCGTCACTGTGTGCGTGCACGTGTGCCTGTGTGTGCGTGTGTGTGTGTGCGTGTGCGTACCCACGCACACAGAGGGGCTGTCCTGGGAACCAGCTGCTGTGCTGGCACTGGACCCTCTTCTCTCCCACCCTTGCCCTCGAGGGCAGGAAGCCAGCCATGCTGAGGTGTGACTGATGTGGCCTCTCAGGAACCCCTTCTCCTACCGGCACTGACACCCGGACCTGAGGGAGGCAGGGCTGTACCTCATCCCTGCAGCCTTACGGACCAGGCACTTTGAAGGGGCTCCGACATGTTGATTGGAATGGATGAGGGGCACTGAGACTTCCCGAGGGGTGGCAGCCTGCTGCAGCCTCTGGGCCTCAGTTTCCCCTTCTGTAAGATGGGGGTGGGATGCAGGCCTAGTGGATCACTCGTGGATCTCCTAGCCTCAGGCTCTGCGACCTGGTGAGGTCACGGGGAGAAAATATTGAGTTGCATGGGCACCTTTCCCAGGTGAAAGCCAGGAGCCACGTTCATGGAAGCACCTGTAGCAAAGTAGAGTGGGGGTGGGCACTCCCCTGGGGGGAGGACAATCCAGGAGCCTCCAGGGTGGGGGAGGGGGATTGAGACAGCATCTCAGTGATGATGCATACCTACTGCAGAGAGAATGTTCCCTCCCTGTGCCTCCCAAGCCTTTTCCAGGACATTGAAGCATCGGGGACAAGTTAGAAAGCGTGCCGGACTGGATGTCAGGGTTCCTGGGTTCCCACCCTGTGTCTGTGCCTCCATTTCTACATCTGTAAAATGGGGATAAGAATACTAGTGCCTGTCTCTGGCTGGCTGTGTCCCCTACCCAGCCCCAGTTTCCCCACTTGTAAAACAAAGCCTTTCTCCACGTGGTCTCAGAAGGCCCTTCCAGCGCTGACGTTCTTGCCGGGCACAATCTTGGGTTCTGGGTCAGCTCTGCTGCCAGGATTCTAGGTACTTGGCCTTGACTCCGGACTCTGTGTTCCCCGATTTTCTTATCAAATGATATTTATCAGGGAAACAAAGCTTGCCATACTCAGGCAGTCAATGAAAGCATAAGGCCTCGTGGAAACCACTGCTTCTGGGGAAATGGGAAACCTCCAGAGGCCCGACCTCCAGAGGGACATTGAATCCTGTAGCAGCGGCACGCGGTGTGTTCTGGCTTCCTGGGGGACAGGCCATGGCTAGGAGGTGGCAGTGCCAGGAAAACCTCCCCTCTTGCAGTCACCCGCCCACGGAACGGCTTCTGTAATACTTGGACAAGGAGGGTTCTTGGTACCGAGCCCTAGGCTGGTCACACCAGGGAAGCCGGTGCAGATGAAACTCGGTTTGCTCCATCAAGGAGCTCCCAGTCTGATGAGGGATGTGTACTCAGTTGTTTATTCATCAGATATTTATTGAGCACCTACTACGTGCCAGGAAATGGCCATATACTTTCAATAGGAAACATCTTTGTCCTTGGGAGTTTGTGTCCAGTGCGTGAGACAAACATAAAACACATGTGTAGTTGGGTAAGTGAGGTGATTACGGATAGTGACAAATAATGGGAAGAAAATCACGCAGGGTAATGGGGTCAAGAGTGATACAGGGGAGGTGGCAGTCAGTTTAGGGAGAGGGCTCAGGGGAGGCCCCTGGAGGCCACGAGGTTAAGTGCTTTCCAGACCTATGTCATTTAGTCCTCACAGCCAACCCAAGAGGACGTACTAGCACTATTATCCCTATTTTGCAGACATAGATATACAGGCACAGAGAAAGCAAGCAACTTGCTTGAAGTCACACAGCAAGGATCACAAAACCTTCCTGTGAGATCAGGCTGCTTAGTGTTGAGGCCGGAACCCGGGTGTCTTGACTCCTGGGCCAGCTATGTTGCACGGATGGAGGCAGTGTAGAAGGTCCAGCTGAGGCTCTGCTCTCTGGTGCCTGTGAGGAACCAGAGTCCTCAAAGCCACCTCTGCTACGAGGCGCACTCCTCCCCCATTCACCAAAGTCTCCTGAGCAGGTTACTGTCCCTCTGTGGCCTCGGTTTCCTCATCCGTACGAGGAGGTGGTAGAACCAGATAACCCTAAACCTCCTCTGCTAGTTCCAACCGAGGCACAAAGAGGTCTCGTGGGACCAGCCCGGCTTGCACAGCTGGCCTGACAATCCCAGCTGAAGGAGGTGGGGTGCTCCCGGTAGGCTCCAAGGAGCAAGGGGCTTTGTGCTTCTGGGCTTCTCCCACAGGGAGGTGGCAGTCAATCCAGGGATGGGGCAGACAGCTCCCGGGATCCCACTTACTGAGCAGCAGGCTGAGGCTACCAGGAGGGACCAGAGAGGGGCAGGGCCAGGGATTCCACCCTCACCCACCCCAGCACCCCCAGGAAAGCTCTGACCCCTAGAAGTTCAGCGCATCCCTGGGTGGGACTCTCCCTGGAATAGCAACCCCCCCCCATCTCACTCAATCCTCTGACTGTCCCCAGTGCTCAGAGGTCACTGTGCTTGTCACTGGTCCCTACAGCCTAGCTGTCCCCTGATGGGTCAAGTCCACCGGTGCTTGCCACGCGGGCAGGACCTGATGCCTTGCCCCACCATGGCATGTGCCTGACAGTGCGTGAGCTCCCAGCTTCGTGCGCATTTTCCGACAGAATCCTGGCCACAGCCTGTGAGCTGGGAGATGTTATAATCCCCATTACATGAGGGGAAATGACTTGTCTAGGGTCATAACAGCCATCTGAGGCCAAAGCCCGTGGTCTAAACCAGTGGTTCACAAACTTGAATGAGCATCAGAATCGCCTGGAGGGCTTGTGAAGATACAGATTGCTGGGTCCCACCCCCAAAGCTCCTAATTCAGCAGATCTGGGGTGGGGCCCAGGAACCTGCATTTCTCACAAGTTCCCAGATGATGCTGGTGCTACAGGTGCCAGGACCACACTTTGAGAACCACTGGTCTAAACCACTAAGTCTTCAAAACATACTAATCCTGTATATCTCTCTATTGATATCGATATCGATACATGCATCAACAGCTGTGTCTATACTCTTATCTATATGCGAATGTATTTCTCCGTCCTCCTTCCAACTGTCACCTCACCCCAGACACAGGAGGATGCCCCATCCGCATACAGGTTAAGGACACGCAGGTTTGGAGCTGAATCCCAGATCCACCATGCAACCTTGGATTCATTAGCTTCCCTGGGCCTCTGTCTCCCCATCTGTAAAATAAGGGTAAGGATGCCTCCTTCCTAGAATGATTGTGAGGTTGAAATTAGAAAAGGTTAGGGCTTCCCTGGTGGCGCAGTGGTTGCGAGTCCGCCTGCCGATGCAGGGGACACGGGTTCGTGCCCTGGTCCGGGAGGATCCCACGTGCCGCGGAGCGGCTGGGCCCGTGAGCCATGGCCGCTGAGCCTGCGCGTCCGGAGCCCGTGCTCCGCAACGGGAGAGGCCACAACAGTGAGAGGCCCGCGTACCGCAAAAAAAAAAAAAAAAAAAATTAGAAAAGGTTTGCTAAAACACCTAGCCCAGCACGAGGCAGCTAAGAGGTTCAGTAAGCCAGATTTTACTGTCTTTATTAACATTGTCTCTGGCCTGCCTGCTCTTGGGCACGGCTGTGACTGCCTCTTTCTTGCCCCTGGTTTTAGCCCTGACACAGAGAAGTCCCATCCACTGCTCCTGACTCCAGGGAAATTTAAGCCAGTCTGAGAAATGAATGCTCACAGGTTTGTGCCCACTGGCTCCTTGGAAAGGGGGTCCAGTCCTGCCCTGTTTATGGGTGTCAGGGTGGCGGCCTCTGTGTGACCATCTTCCTGTAGGTCTGCCTGTCCAGACATGTCTAGGGGAAGAGCCAGGATACGTCCCAAGTTTGAAAATGACAGACACACCTCAGTCTTGGCCAGTTTGTGACAGTTCCACGGTGCTTCCCATAGAGCTTTTCACCTGATCCTCACCGCGGCCCCTCAGGGGCAGGATAACCATTATCCCCAGTTCCCAGATGAGAAGACTGAGGCTCAGGGAGAGGAAAGGATTGGCTCTGGGCCCCACAGGGCTGTGGCTGTCCCTGGCCCAGAGCAGCGTGGCTTCTGAGGTTCAGCAAGGTCCGGACTGGTGAGGGGAGGGCTGGGAGAGACAGTGGGGCTAAGTATAAGCCAATTGCCCGTGTAGTATCTCCCATAACCCCGGCGGCCACGTCAGCCCATGAGGCAGAAACTGCACTATGCCCACTGCACAGACCCAGGCACAGAGAAGGAAGTGGCTTACTTAGCCAAGGTTGGGAGGATTAAATGAGATGATCCATAGCACAGAATGTTCTGAGCCCATGCACAGGCCGAGTGACCCATAAATAGTATCTCTCTACAAACTACTGTATATAAAAGAGATGAAAAACAAGGTCCTACTGTACAGCACAGGGAACTATATTCAATATCCTGTAATAAACCAAATGGAAAAGAATATGAAAAAGAATATGTATATATGTATAACCAAACCACTTTGCTGTACAGCAGAAATTAACACAACATGTAAATCAGGGAATTCCCTGGATGTCCAGTGGTTAGGACTCCACGCTTTCACTGCCCAGGGCCTGGGTTCAGTCCCTGGTCAGGGAACTGAGATCCTGCAAGCCATGCGACACAGCCAAAATAATAATAATAATTTTTTTTAAACTCCCTAAAAAAACCATTGAAAATCAACTGTACTTCAAAATAAATAAATGAATAATAATATCTTTCACAACAAATAGTGATCATGTCAGTTAAAAATCAGGCACAATTAGAAAGGTTTAAAAATTGCCCCGCCTCCCCCTTCCTCCCCCATGACTGTCTCCTTTAAATATATTTCAAGGCAGGTTTCAAAAATTAAAGTCAACTCATTGTTTTGGCCTGTCTGTGGCATTGCATAGAAAGACCCTTTCTTGTCACACACACGCACACAGAGACCTTCCCTCCACGTAAGTGGAGGTCATTGAAAGCTGGGGTCTCCTTTGGGCCTAAGCCCTTAGGTCTCCTAAGGGGCCCTAAGGGCTGTGCAAGGAACAGTGGGGCAAGACGGCCCCTGTCCAATTTGGGGGTCAAGGGGAAACTTCCCAGGACAGTGGGGAGAGGGTAGCCTAGAGGGTGGGGAGCGCCCAGGTCCCCACCTACATCAAAAGCACAGAGCAGGTCCGCCGGAGAACTGGGCGCCCCAGCCCGCTATCACCAAGCCTGCATCCATCCAGAACATTTTAACGCGCTGTTTCCAGAGGCCTCTGGGTAGAGATCAAACTGCGAGCGCAGCTGTAATTTCACGCCTATAACATCCCCGCTCTGTGGTGGGGAAAGACATTTGGGAGCCCCATGGGTGACACCGAGGGTTCGTGTTAAAATGTTTTCATCCAAGCAGCAGATAAATTGTAAGCCAGTTTGAAAGTTGCATGCTGGGCCCTGGGAACGCAGTGTACACAGTCACGGAAGGCTCTCGGAGGCTCTTCTTGGGGGTGTGGGTTATGCGGGGGAGCGTGTTCAGGCTGGGACGTTACAATCGCTTAAATGTTGAGAGGCCCAGATACTCCCACCTGCTGAAGCCAAAAGAGGCTGTTCTTTTGATTTCGCTGCAACACCAAGGCACAGGGTATCTTGGCCACCCTCGCCGGGCAGAGTTGCCACTGAGGGGGCCTTTAACTCAGAGCTAATAATCAAGGTCACTAGCCATCAAGCACGGCTATCTGCCCAGCCCTGTGTGCTGAGTATTCAATCCATGGTTCATCATGTGACCGTCATGAGCACCTCCCGAAGTAGGCATTGTCACCCCCATTTTACAGATGAGGAAACGGAGGCTCTGAGAGTTTAAGGGGCTCACCCACACGAGTGCCAGAGCTGGGGCTCCCAGCAGGTCTGCCTAAGATCAGAGCTGGTGTTCCTAACAGCATCTCTGAGCTCCCAAGGGGAAACATCCCAACCTTTGGCACAAAAGCTGTCAGTGACACAAATGTCAAGCAAGCATGAGGGGGAGGGGGGAGCAGTCCAGAGCAGAGAGAGTGGGGACCTTGGGGAGACTGATCCCCAACTGGGAGCACTTGGCACTCAAAACTCAGATGGCCAGTGGGGCTACTGTCCCTCTAGGGGGCTTGCAGGAGTCTGGGGGGAGGAAAAGCACGTCCATCAGTGCCCCCCACTTCTCCATTCCTGTGCCCCAGTCCCCGTGAGTGGTTCTCCCATCCGCTACTACCCAGCGCCCCCTCACTACTTAGATCCTCTGAACGGAGCACTGAACTTGGAGTCCAGCCGACCTGGGTCCAAATCCAGGTCAGTGTCCACGTGTGACATGGACAGTCCAGTATCGAACTTTCCTGTCTGGTAAAAACAATATCAGGATGTCTTTTTGGTTGAAATATATTAGAAGGTGACTTGGCTGTCCATACACACGGGCATTCTAAATCTCATTTATTCATTCATTTTTCATTCATTCATTTATTTACCAAATATTTATGGAGCACCTGGTACATTCAGGTGCTGTTGTATGCATGGGAACTCCGCTTCGGCATTTGGACAGACAAAATTCCACGTCCTCAAGGAACAGTCAGTACAGGAAGCGAGGCAGACACAAACAAGTAGACAGCTGGGACCTGTGATATGTCAGAGGGTAGTCAAGCAAAGCAGAGGGAAGTGGGGCTATTGTAAACAAGGTGGACAGCAAGGCCTCTCTAAGAAGGTGACACTCAAAGAAGGTGAGGCCCGAGCCATGTGGGTTTCATGCCTTCATGCAACCAATTCAATGGCTACTTACTTATTCATCAGCTCCCCCGTGCCAAGCAGAGTTCTAGGTGCTGAGGACGTGTCCCATCGAGGGATGTAGCTCATGGTACAGATGCAGAAGCAAGGTTTGGGGACTGTGCTGCATCCCCAGGGCTGCCCATAACACGTGATCATAATCTGGGGGCTTAAAGCGAAAGGAATGTATTCTCTCGCAGTTCTGGAGGCTACAAGTCCAAAATGAAGATGTCGGCAGGGCTATACTCCTTCTGACAGCTCTAGAGAAGGGTCCTTCCTTGCCTCTTCCAGCTTCTGGTGGTTGCCAGCAATTCTCAGCCTCCTTGACCTGTAAATGCGTCATTCCCATCTCTGCCTCCATCCTCATCTGGCGTTCGCCCTCTGTGCGTCTGTGTCCCTGTGTCCCAATTTCCCTCTCCTTGTAAGGACACAAGACGATGGATGAGGGTCCACCCTAATCCATTATGACCTCATTTTAACTTTACATCTGCAAAAACCCTATTTCCAAAGAAGGTCCCATTCACAGGGTAAGGACTGCAACATATGTTTTGGGGGGGACACAATTAAACCCACAACAGAAACTGACCCAGGAGGGAGCAGGGCAGATTCACTGATTCCAAAGCCCATACTCTTGGCTCCCAACCACAAGAGTCACTGTTCACTGTGTGTTTGCTCACCTACCACGCACCGTGCTAAGCTTTTCATAAGGGAACTTATTGAACAGTCACGACAGCTCTGGAAGGCAGGTACTGCCACTTCCCTTTTGACAGAGGAAGGATCTGAGAGGTTCCATCACTTACCCAGGCCACCCAGCCAGCTAGTGCCAGAGCAAGGGTAAATGCATCCTATACGCTTAACCACTCCACTCTACTAGACGTCACCGAGTATTGTTAGGCATTAATAAAATGTTCTATCTTGGGATCCCTGTGTCTCTTCTGGAGGCTTCCAAGTGAGGTTGGCAGATAAAGGTAGAACTTTGCAACCCGAGGCCACAATGGCACCAAACGACACTATATGCTTTTCTAAACCTGAGGCCGGGGGCCACGGAGAACAGTTGTTAATAAACTTTGCATAGCTTGTCTTTTTTTTTCCAGTGAATTTTTATTAAGTGCATCTGGTGCTTTTCTCCCCCCTTGTTTTTGTTTATCGGACACGCAGGCTCAGTGGCCATGGCTCACGGGCCCAGCCGCTCCGCGGCATGTGGGATCTTCCCGGACCGGGGCATGAACCCGTGTCCCCTGCATCGGCAGGCGGACTCTCAACCACTGCGCCACCAGGGAAGCCCCTAAATTGATTTTTATTGCGGTAGAATTCACATAACTTATAATTCACTCATTTGAAGTACACAACTCAGTGGTTTTCTGGCCTGGCCTCGTGGAAATGGGCTCAGCCTCTGTCACCACCCCCAGCCTGCCTGTAGCTCTCACCAGCCCCAGCGCGAGTTTCTTCTAATGGAATAAAATAGAGTACAGAAATAAACCCTCACATCGATAGTCAACTGATTCTCGACAAGGATGCCAAGACAATTCCCTGAGGAAAGAAGAGTCTGTTCCACAAAATGGCGCTGGGACAACCAGATAGCCATGTGCACATAATAAAGGTAGACTTTCCCTCACACCCTGTACAAAACTTAACTCGAAATCCATCACCAACCTAAATATAAGAGTTAAAACTATAAAACTCTTAGAAGAAACACACAGGAGAAAATTGTGACTGTGATTCCATTGGTCTGTCTATCTTCAGTGTGAGTTGCTTTCTCCCCTGCTGTGTGACTTTGGACCACAAGTTCATGGGAAGTTCTCCTGTGGCCAGTTCCTGGACCTTTCCCATTAGAAGAAACTCACCCTGGGGCTGGTGAGGGCTAAAAACATTCCTGGCAGGGTGACGAAGGCTGAGCCCACTTCCCTGAGGCCAGGCCAGAATCTAGGATTTCTGGAGAGCTCTGAAGCTCTGCTTTCTAAGACCAGATTCTTTTATTTTTTAAAGGTTACACTCCATTGATAGTTATTATAAAATATTGGCTATATTCCCCATGTTGTACAATGTATCCTTGTAGCTTATTTCTCCTTTTCTTAAAAAATGTTTATTTTGTATTGGGGTAGTTGATTTGCAATGTTGTGTTAGTCTCAGATGTACAGCAAAGTGATTCAGTTACACATATATGTATATCTATTCTTTTTCAAATTCTCTTCCCGTTTAGGTTATTACAGAATATTGAGTAGAGTTCCTTGTGCTATACAGTAGGTCCTTGTTGATGATCTATTTTATATATAGTAGTGTGTATATGTTAATCCCAACTTCCCAATTTATCCCTCCCCCCCACCCCTTATAGCTTATTTTATAACCAGTAGTTTGTACCTCCTGCTCCCCTATGCCTATCTTGCCCGTCTCCCCATAGGTAACCACCAGTTTGCTCTCTGTATCTGTGAGTCTGCTTCTTTTTTGTTATATTCACTAGTTAGTTGTATTTTTCAGATTCCACATGTAAGCGATATCACACAGTATTTGTCTTTCTCTGACTTATTTCACTTAGCATAATGCCCTCCAAGTCCATCCATGTTGCAGCAAATGGCAAAGTTTCATTCTTTTTAGCAGCTGAGTACTATTCCATTGTATGTATGTATATATATACACCACACCTGCTTCACCCATTCATCTGTTGATGGACACTTAGCTTGCTTCCATACCTTGGCAATTATAAATAATGCTGCTATGAACATTGGGGTGCATGTATCTTTTTGAATTTGTGTTTTTGGGGTTTTCAGATATATACCCAGGAGTGGAATTGCTGGGTTCTATGGTAGTTCTGTTTTTAGTTTTGTGTAAATGGGTACAGCCGCAGTGGAAAGCAGTGAGACCAGATTCTGGAGCTCCAGTCTCTGAATTCCCAGCCCCATCCTCCTGTCTAAAAGAGGAGCGTGTTCCCAGGACCAATAATTGGAGTGTTGAGGACTTCTCTTGACTTGGGCAGGAGAAATGTCTCTGGCTCCAAGCAGGATGGGGAGATGTGAGGGCTGAGGGCAGACCCTGCATCCCTCAAAGACCTGCTGCTTCTCGACCCAGGCCTCAGCAGAGAAGAAGCACAGCCCTGCCTCTCTGTAGGATGCCAGTGGGAAAGTGGGCTTCAGCTGGTAGAATTCAAAGCCTGCCTGTGGGGCAGGACAGCGGTGGGGGCCTGGGAGGCTGTCTGTGGGACCAGCGCACAGCTGGTGTAAACGGTGGTCCAGGGAGCAGGTTAGTCATTGGAGGGAGACGGCTGGTCTGAGAATCCCTGGGGGTCCCCAGGCAGGGTAGCTGGGAGGCAAGATTCAGAGCCACCACTATAGCCCAGGACGCCCGCTGGGTGAGAAAGGATCAACTCATTCCCTTGTCTCGCAGCAGGAGAGGATGAGCCACCTGCTGGGCTTGAACTGGCCCCAGGCGATTGCAGTGGCCACGGACAAGGAGGCAAGGGCGGGTTGGGATCCTCCCTGGCCAGAGCTGCAGAGGAGTCCTGGGGCGCTGAGGGGAAGAGGGTGCAAACCCAAATCTCCACCTCCCACCCCAGAAGCCCCCAGGGTCCTGAAGACCAGACCTGGGCCTTTTGTCCCCCAGGCAAACATCTGGGTACCTCCAAGCCCTCTCCCCTCCCCCATCAGCCTTCCCACCCACCCTGGGTGAGTGACAGTAAATGCCTGTGGTCCTCCAAACTGGGAACAGGCGGCTAGGTAAAACCCCAGTTGAAGAACTACACCTCTGTTCAGTAGGTAGACTAGAAACAGCCTTTACTTCCTTAGAGAATCGATGGGTGTCTAAGGGTATAGGCCTCGGATTCAGCCATGAACTTGAAGCCCAGCTCTGCAACTACGAGTAATAAAAGCAGGAAATGCTTATGGAGCATTTACTACACACCAGGCACGGCCCTGCTTTACACCTGTTAACACATTTAATTGTCAGAGCAGACCTCTCGGGTAGGGTCTTCGGTTACTTTCCCCGTTTTACAGGTGTGAAAATGGAGAGGTTAAAAATGTCACCTGAGGGCACAGGTCCAGCAAGGCTAGAAATGGGATTCAAACCCCGGCAGGCTGACTCCAGAAGCAGTGGTTAGAGGCCTAACCACTACGCTACACTGACAGCCTATTTAATCTCCTTGAACCTCAGTTTTCCTATCTACTAAATGGGGACTGCAGTAGCATCTCCCCTGTTGAGGCATGAAATGTAAAGGTTTATGTCCCAAGCTCACACTGGGCACTCATGAAAAGAGCAGTAGTGCTTACTTCTCACCCATTTTGCCCTAACCTTCACCCTGGAAATGGCAGTAGGGCCGGGGGATAGGTTCAGAGCTGCAGGAAGTGACATCAGCCCAGTGGGAGCCTTATAAGCCAGGCAGTGACAACCGTGGCATCCTACCCTGGGCCCTGGTGGAGGAGATCAGGAAGGGACCGACCCAGCAGCCTTGAGTCCAATCCCATCCCTCCACAGTCTCACTGTGACTTATCCTCTCCCAGCCTCAGTTTCCTCAACTAGAAACTGGGGGTAATGAAGGTTCCTACTTCATAGGGCTGTTGTGGGAACTAAAGAAGGTCGTGCTCAGCCTGGCCTGCTGGCAGGTTCTGAAGGCAGGGAGGGCAGTTAGGAGGGGAGGGATGGCAAGAGCCAGCCCAGGGTTCAGTCAGGAGAGGCTGAGCATGTGAGGCGTTTCCAGACAGAAGCCACAGGGCATGGGGACCAACTGGAAAGACGGGGGCAAATGTGGAGGGGACATGGCAGGACCTGGCACAGGTTGGAGATGTTCCCCTGAGAAGGTACCAGTGACACCACGTGACCTCACTCGGCAGACGGCGACGGCAGAAAATGGGCCGCTGGAGTGAAGAGGCCAGGGCTGCAGTCCTCAGGACCTCTGCAGACCTCCTCCCCACCAGTCAGAGCTTCTAGATGGGCATCAGGGGCCGGAGGCAGCTGGCTGGGCTTGGCTGCCAGAGGCGGGGCTGGAGCCCAGAGGACTGAGGCCAGGGTGGCCAGGGTCTTCCAGGATGGACATAAAGCCTGTTCGGAGACTGGACACTGCTGTCTTGAGTGCCTGGACCTGGCCGGGGACCTGGAGGAAAGATGTGCGCTCTGCCCACCTGCCCGCCCACGGGCCCTTAGCCAGCTGAGGTCACTGGCTGAGAGCTCATTCAGAGAGGGGCCAAACAGATGGGTTTGGGGCTCAGAGGAGCTCTTTGCAGCTAACTGGATCATCTATCAAGGACGGTCACTTCCCAGCTTCAGCCTCAAAGGCCAGAGCCTGCTCACCACCTCCTGGACAGGCTTCTAGAGTCCTCGGTCCCTGCCTCTCTGCACACAGCCCCGCAAAGGAGGAGTGCCCTTGACTGCAGCCCACTCTGTGCTCAGCGACAGGCCCAGCACAGTCCATTAGCTCACTAGTCCTCCCTCACGTCTACCCACTCCTCGGCAGGCCCTATGCTGCCTCAGTTACGGGGGCAAACTACAGACGGCTCAGAGAGGGCAGAGAACTTGCCTGATGTCCCACAGCAGTGAGTGGGCTGGACTTTGAGCTCAGGTCTGCTGAAAGCCAGAGCCCCCGATTTTTCCACTACCCAAGGCTGCCAGGAAGACGGAGGGACATGGCTCCTCCCTGAGTGTGGGCAGCCATCTGGGCCTCGGCCAGACACCGAGGCTCCTCTCAATAGGGCCAGCATGGAATAGTTGGGCTGCACTGTCACCTGCTCATCCTAGCTGTCCGGAAAGTCAGCAAGATCAGTGTCCCCATTTTACAGCAGAGAACACTGAGTCTGCTAATAAAGGGAAGCCTAGAATAGGAACCTGAATGTTCTCTGATTACCACTCTGCCTCCGTGGGGACCTGAGTCCCTGAGCTGGGGATGGAAACAGGGCCTTTGAAGCAATCCACTCAAAGGGCTCGATTTGGAAAGCTGTGTGACCCCTCTGACCCGTGATCACGGCTGGAAGGTGCAACGCTTAGTCAAGCAGCATATGCACTGCTTTGTGCATCTTTTCCCTGCGGCCACAGAGCTGACGTCACCAGCTCTTCTCTGAGAGAAACAGACAGACCATTTGCTTATTCATTCATCACACTTACAAGTCCTCGTTTCAACTAATATTTATAAGCCCCTATTATGTGCCTGCCATGGGGGAAGGACCGAGAGAGATCCATCTTAATATTAGTGGTGACTTTTCTAGTTACAGGGGGCCAACCACTGCTCTAAGCACTTTAAATGTATTAATCGATTTACTCCTCGCAACCCTAGGAGGTAGGTACTTACTCATTTTAATAAATGAGGAAACTGAGGCCCAGAGAGGTTAAGTAATTCACCCAAGGTCACACAGCGAGTGAGTGGCAGAGCTTGTTTTCAAACCCAGACCGCCTGGCTAAGGAGCCACTTTACAGCCTCTCATGGAATGGCCTGTCATGCCCTCCTGAGCTGAGCTAGAAATTCATCTGCTCCCTGGAATTGTCCAAGCAGGTGGCTACAGTCCCCCAAGGCTCTCACCAACTCCCTGGACCTTCTGTATCTCACAGACCAGGGCTCGCCTCTCGTTCCAGGGTTGCCTCTCTCCACCTACTATCCACCCATCTCAGCTCCAGCCTCCCGACCCCACCAGAGCGGGCCTGCAGGTGCATCGTTAAACCATGACAAGTGTTAGGTCCATGCGATGCTTTATCCTTTCCACCACTGGGAGCTGGATTTAGTGTCTCTGGCAGAAGGTAAACTTCCCCTCCCTGGGACAGGCCCCTTAATTACAAGGGACATGTGGCCGCCGAAACTGTCGTGCCTCAGGCCCAGTGATTTAAGGAACAGGCCCAAGGCTAAAGTTACAGGTGTTAACAGAGCTGAATCAGGAGCTGGGAGAGCAGGGATGGGGCGGCTGTGGGAGGTGGTGAGCCGGTCCCTGGAAGAGCGTCTGCTGCCTATAGCCACTCCTGGGGAAAGGGAAGTAATCCCACCGCCTCACGTACAGAAGGGGAAACAGACCAGGACCACGCTCCAAGTATAGTGAGCCCTGGACTCAGTCTCCCCAGCTGTACACAAGGAGGCAGCATTACCTTGCTCACTGCCTAGGAGTGATAATCTTCATAACAGATAACCTTAATAACAAAAGCTAACACTGACAGAGTGCTTGTTATGTTCCAGGCATGGTACTAAGTTCTTTATGAGTGCTCCCTTGTCTAATTCTCAGCTGGTGGGAGAATGATCATGGTTATGCCCATTTTACAGAAGAGGAAACTGAGGTTCAGAGAGATGAAGCAACTGGCCCAAGATTGCTTGGCTAACAAGTGACCAAATGGAGATTCTCAGCCCCTCTCCCTGAATCCAGACCCTGACCTGTATGCTCCAGGGATAATGAGAGGGATATAAGACCCAGTGTCTGCCCTGAAGGAGTCCCTGAATGATGGGGAGACAAATAAGGGCACAGGTTTCTAGAATTCCAGCAGATAGAAAATAAGAACGATGGGGGAGGACTAGGGTGCAAGGTGAGGGATGTGAGAGCTCCCAGGACGGAGGCTCTCCCCGAGGGGCTGGCATCAGGAGGGCTTCATGGAGGAGGTGGCGTAGAGCTGGGCCAAGTAGGCTGGGGCAGACAGGACAGGAGGCATTTCAGGCAGAAGGAGCCCTGTAAGCAATGGTGTGGGAACAGGAAAGCATGGCAAGTAGAAAGCATTCCTGTGTGGCGGGACCCCAAGGCACAGGAAGGAGCAGGTAGTAAGAAACGATAATAATAACAGCAACAATAACGACAACGGCTGACATCTATTCAGTGCTTACTGGGTGCCAGGCCAGGGTCTAAAGGTCTAAATTCTTTATACAATGCTCACAAGAACCCTATCAAGTAGATACTGAGGAAAACAGGCACAGAGAGGGTAAGTGACTTGCCAAGGTCACCCAGCTAACAGGTGGCAGAGTCAGGATGTGAACTTGGACAGGCTGGCTTCTGAGCCCATAGAAGGCCAACTGCTGTGCTCCAGGTGGGAGCAGGGGAGGTGAGGTAAGAGCGTCTTGGGAAAGGTCTTCTTGCATGCCAAGCTGCTGGGGGCCCTGCCTGCCCTCTGTCCACCGGGCTTGGTCACAGGCAGAGAGGAAAAGTGAGGGGGCCCTGAATCCAGTGACGTCTGTCCAGGGATGCCATGGGAGCCAGGATGGGCCTGGGAAACTCCCTGAGGCAGCCGGGGGACTTGGGAGCAGTTGTGAGGGTAGAGAGTGTATTCACTGCAGTACTCGGGTGCCAGGCATGCCTCCCAGCTGATTTTCCTGTGGATCCCAGGCCCATCAGAGCAGAGACCGCAACTCCTGAGGCTCCCCGTCAGGAAGAGCCTGGGCCCTTCTCTGCTGAGCAGTCCTGCTGTCTGACAGCTGGTTAGGACGGTTTTCCTCATCTCTAACATTGAAGCCTCTGCTGCCCCCTCTGGACCTCCCACATAGAGCCATAGACTTTTTGAACTGGAGGGGGATTTTAGGACCCACCTAGGCCAGCCCCCTTCACCAGACCACACAGGAAACCGGTTCCTGGAGAGACACCCCACAGAAGGCGAGAAGCAGGGCCAGGCTGAGGGCTTAAGCCAGACACGGGTTCAAGTCCTAGCCTTGGTCCTTATTGACTGAGTAGCCACGGACCAGTGCGTTTGAAAACCTCAGTTTCTGCCTCTGTAAAATGGAGATAATAATTCCTACTTCTAGGTTCTGTAAGGCTCTCATGCATTAAAGCATTTAGCATGGAACCTGCCTCAGAGTGACCAGTGAGCAGAAGTGATGGTCAAGGGCCCTCCCCACCCCTCACCCAACCCGCTGTGTGCTGGGGACCCCACAGACCCCAGACTCAGGGTGCAGAGGACGCTACTCACTGAGCAAACCCAGCCCCCCCCCCAGTCACCCCCTCAAACATCAGCTCAGCCCATGCTCGCTGAGATCTGCTCTGTGCTGCCCTTAGCTGGGGCCCTGGTCAGCAGGATGACCCAATGTCCTTACCTGAGGAAGCTCCCAGGCCAGTGGCCAGAGTGAGTGGTGTCGGCAAAGTCCAGCCACTGTTCAGGCCAGTGATGGAGGTTACTGTTCGTAAATATGATGGCCAGTAGGTACAGGGACTTACCGGTACCAGGCATCCTGCAAAGCGTGCCACAAACATGAACCCTGTGCAATAGGTACTGCTGTGATGCCCATTTTACAGATGAGAGAACTGAGGCCGGAGCAGACCTGGTGAGGGATGAGGTTAGAGAGGTCAGAGATGAGACAGGTGGCCAAGGCCTCAGCACATGGGCCATGGAAAGACCAGGGGAAGAGATCATGAGGGCTGGATCTCTGAGACTCCCCCACCCCCAAATCAAGCCCTACCGCCCTAGCCAGGAGTTGGATCCCAAGAGGAATGAGCTTGGCTCTGCCTCGCCCTGCTCTTGGACAAGACACAGTCCAGTAGATGTGTGATAAAGCCAGTAGAGTTAAATGCTCATCGATGAAACTGGGTGATGGACTCATGAGTGTTCACTGTACATTTATTTGAGCTTTCTGATAGGTTTGAATATTTTCATAGTAAAATGTCAAGGAGGAAATAATACACAATCCTTTTCCCACAAAGTGCCCCTTCTCCACGGCTCTTCCCCTCCCCGCTACCCCCCACTTGCCTCCCCTGGAAATTGCTTTGTGCGAAGTGAGAAGCAAGAATGATTCACTTGCCCTCTGACTCAGGAAGTCAATCCTAGAATGCTGATGGGACAGGAAAGACTATGGCTTCAGAGCCCTATGGGAAGGGAGGGCTCTGAGCTGGGGGGTTGGGGGTTTGGGAAGTTCTGCTGGGAGGTTGGTGGGAGTACGCCCAGCCAAGTACTTCAGTCCTCACAGGCACCCGCAGGCACCAGTGTCACCATTGTCCTATGCGGGAGGCCCAGGAAGCTAGCACCTGCCTAAGGGACACATTGCCGGTGAGCAGAAAGCCTGTGACCTGGGAACCAGGTGCCCCAGGGGCTGGGTGGGGAAGTCCAGGGGTGAGCTCTCTTCTAAGCCCCAGAACACCAGGACCTGATGCTTGAGGGGGACACAGTTCTGCTGGAAGGGACAGAGGTTTTCCAGCGTTGGGGAAGAGGGCGTGAGACCCACCCAGAACCTCCAGGCTCCAGCCCATTGTTCTCAGGGGCTTGGGAGGGGGGCGGGGGGTTAATAGAGTAGCCTGAACTTGAAGTTGAACTTGAGCTGAGCGTCACTGCCCCTGGCCAGATCTCAAATGTGCTTGCCCACTTGCCAGGGCCTCCCCCAAGCTTCCGCAGGCTTCTGGAGACTTCGTTCATAAAGCTAAAACGGTGGCACCTGGTGAAATCGCCCATGCGTATAATATATACCTCCGGGATACATTGAAAACATCCCCCAAATAGCCAGCCTTGCTGCTATTTAAAATGGGTTCGTGTCACACCCCATAGATTTCATCTCTGCGGAAATGGCACTTATCGTGGGCCTGAACACATTCACTCTATTGCCACATAAACTACAGTGGCGTGGCAGGGCTGGGGCAGTCACACGCGGTAGCTGCAGACAGGCTGCTGGACAGGCTGCCTCCGGACAGCGAAGCAGAGGTGTGGGGAGGGTCCACCTGGGGCTGGCAACCTAGGAGGCCAATCAGAAGACCTGGAACGTGGACAAGCAGCCAATCAGGGCACAAGCAGAAAGTTGCTCTTGTAGGGGCAGGTAGTTTGAGAATTTGAGGTCCTTTGATCTGATCAGTGCATACAGACGGAAAGCCTCCAGGGATCTCTCCCTGTGCCCTGTCTGCCCAGGCCGGGAGAAGCCGGATTGAGGTTCTCCAACTCCCCTGAGCCTTGTCCTCCCAGTTGGTAATAATTTTCACAACTGTTACCAAGCACCCATTAGGGACCTAATGGTTAGTTCACATAACACTACCTTGGAGTGGGTCTTATCCCTGCGAGAAGACTGAAGCTTAAGAAGGTCAAAGGCAGTAATTCCCCTGTGGAACTTACGTTAGAACCTCCTGGAAGGCTTGTTAAAACCTGGGTGGCTGAACCCCCACCCCCAGGTTTCTGATTCAGCAGGTCTGGAATTGGGCTCAAGAATTTACATCTCTAACAAGTTCTGAAGCTGCTGGCCCGGGAAACACACTGAGAACTTCCAGGTTAAAGGCATAGGTACCAAATAGCGCTAGCATGCAAATTCAGATCCAGCATCAAGACCTGTGGCCTGGCCTCCCCACTACCCTTTTGTGTGTGTGTCTGCGTGTAGGCGTATGTGTGTTTATGTGTCTCTGTGTGTGCACTTATACATATGTGTGTGTCTGTGTGTGTGTCTGTGTGTGTCTGTGTCTGTGTCTGGGTGTGCCTATATTACGTGTGTGTGTGTCTGTGTGTGTGCACAGGTGCTCGTAGGATTTTATTTCTGCATCAGCAGTAACCCGAGCTGCATCCTGCTTGGCCCAGCCTCACCGATTCACCACTTCCCACACTGCACCACCTGCCTCACACTCCCCTGCTCCCCCAGAGCAGCCAGCCAGGGCCTCCAGTTGGGCTTGTTAATTTTATCTCCTACCACTTGGAAAGCACAACAGCTGTCAGGGGAGGGGCGAGGCAGGTGAACCGGTGAACGGGGCTGCCAACCAGCTCTCCTCAGAGAGGAAGGCGGCGTGGATGGGCTACACCCGCAGCCACTGGGTACCCTTGTGACCCCACTCCACTCAGAAGGGCTTCCGTCTCCAGGCAGGGAGGGTCTGGGCGGTGGCCACCGACGCTGGCAATGACCTGGACCCCAGATTCCCACCCCTCGCTGGTACATCAGCATGCGGGCTCCCACTCGCTTCCAAGGTTGGGAGTTGTGATCTGGCTCAGCAGATGCCACATGAAAGGGCCCCATTGCAGCTCATATACGCACAGACACTGCGTTTATCTCTCCTGTCACTGATGGCGGCTCCATTTGGGGGTTTTTTGTCAGTATTTTTTCCCCTTGGCTGCCGTCACTACTCAGTTCAATATTTAATTTTCCCATAAAGCAAAGCGTTGTGCTTTTCCTTCTCTCTTTTTCTTGCTGGAGTCCCCCTTCTGCTGGTGGGCTGTTTCTTCCTCAGGCTTCTGCTGGGAGAGAGGGGTTTGGACATGGCTAAGATTTCAGCCCTTCCAAATTGGACAGGGATGGGAGGGCAGGACACTTAAGTCCCTCCTCCCAGCTCATTCATTTGACAAATGTTTATTGAGCAAATCCTTGTGTGTCAGGCCCTTGGATGTAGCAGTAGACAGAAGAGTTCCTGTCCTCATGGTGCTTACATACTAGTGGGGTGTGTTGGAAAAAAAGACAAGTGTGAGGACCAGTATACGAAATAACTATACCTTATGATGAGTTCTATGAAGAAATAACAAGGTGCTGTGACAGAGAATAGAAGAGGCACCTCGCTTAGATTAGGAGGTGGCCTTTGAGCTGAGACTTGAAAGATAAGCAGGACCTAGCCTTGCTCAAAGCTGAGTGAAGGACTTCAGGCAAAGCAAAGAGCAGATGCAAAGGCCCCGGGGTTGAAACAAGCTTAGGGTGTTTATAGACCAAAAAAATCTCCGTATACTTGGAGCATGGTGTTGGGGGGAGGGTCGAGACAAGGCTAGAGGTGGTGGCAGGGCCCACGGCATTGCAAGGTCTTTCGAGATTCCTTCCACAGGCTGTGTGCTTGTCTGTACTAGAAGTGAAAGAAGGAAAAAAGCAAACAGGAATTGAAATGGAATCCCTGCGTGGCAGGCTTGCACTAGCTCTGAGGTTAAAGAAAGACAAAGCTCCAGCCTTCAGAAAGCACACAGCCTAATGGAGAAACAGACGTGGGCCCAGGACAGAATGACAAGCACCTATGGGTATGACAAGAACAGGACGCTCCAGGAATCCAGAGGATGAGCCCTAACCCAGTCTGGGAAAGTGCTGGAAGGCTGCCTGGAAGAGGCAACAGTTAAGGGCAGACCTGAAGGATGAAGCCGAATTAACCAACAGAAGGACTAGTATGTCCGGGGCACAGAGGAGGTGAGCAAGGCGAGGAAGGAACCTGGGGCATTTCTGTGTGGCTGGAGCAGAGAAGTCTTCCTGGAAGAGATGCTGTTTTGAGTAGCATCTTAAAGAAGCAGAGAGAGACCAGTAGAGAGGATGGGAAAGACACAGAGATGTGGGACAGAAAAAAGAAAGAAAGAAATTAAAATAGGAAGCGTGGGGGAATATTTAGATTCATGAACACTTTTATATTGAGGGTGGTTTTCTTTCTTTTTTTTAAATATGGTGTAATGACTAGTAACTGATTGAAACAGAAGGCAGTCAATAGAGCAGGCACGCTGAGAGGAAAGAATGGATTTTTGCAAATAATGTAATTTTGAACTTGTCTTTTCCCTCCCCCACTCCTCCCCAAAATCTAATTGATTACCGCCCTTTGATAAATGACACCCAGAGCAGGAGTGTGCTAAGACCAATTTAGCACAAGGTACCCAAGGAAAAGGAGAGATTATCCCTTCCTGCAGACAGTGGCCACCCCTGAGAGGCAGAAGAACTTTCCCTCTATGTCCCTCCCAGCCCAGGGAGAAGTGAGAGCAATTGAAGAGGTAATATAAATAATCCCTTTCTACTTCACCATCCTTGTAGAAGGTTTATGTCCATATTCTCGCTTCTTCTCTCAGAATCTTGGAAGCTGAAAGTTTGGCAGGATATGTTTTATTGAACCCATTTTATAGATGGGAAGACTCATGCCCGTGTGGGTCAGTTGATTTGCCCAAGGTCCCATGGGATGTTGGTAACAGAGCCTGGGCTGGAACCTTGGCCTGACTCTATTTGAGCTGGTTCCCTGGGAGGAGTTGGGGGGAGCCTCATGGTGGGGAGAGAATTTCACTTCAGTAGATACAGTTAGACCCAGATCTGCTGGGGTTTATATCACAACAGGTTTGTGTTCCTGAATTGCAAAAGCCAAAGGATGATTTACAGAGCTAAGAGCCATCACATTATCTGCAAAGTGAGTTACGATGACCGAAACAAAGTTCTGCTTTCAAGAGAAAAACGCAATATTTCAGAGTTAATTTCATAAAACCAATCACCCAACCATCGCCTCACTGTGTCGATGTTAACAGTAGAGTCTAAAATAACTTTGATTCCTGCCCCCTCCTCAATGGCCTGGAACAGAGGCGTGCTGTGCTGTGTGGCCGTGTCAGATGTGAAGCCGCTTTACCTTCCCAGATGCTGTACAAAATCAGTCGAAGAAACTTCTAGCAGCAATTCTCTCTGCTTAAGGCAAAGTCAAAAATAAACTGGGGGGCTTCCCTGGTGGTGCAGTGGTTAAGAATCCTCCTGCCAATGCAGGAGACGTGGGTTCGAGCCGTGGTCCGGGAGGATCCCACATGCCACGGAGCAACTAAGCCAGTGTGCCATGACTACTGAGCCTGCGCTCTAGAGCCCGCAAGCCAGAACTACTGAGCCCACGTGCTGCAACTGCTGAAGCCCGTGCGCCTGGAGCCCGTGCTCCGCAACAAGAGAGGCCACCGCAACGAGAAGCCCGCGCACCGCAGCGAAGAGGAGCCCCCTCTCGCCGCAACCAGAGAAAGCCTGCGCGCAGCAGTAGAGACCCAACGCAGCCAAAATTAAAAATAAATAAACCGGGAAGTCCACTGGCTTGACTTGGGGGCAGTGGATTCAGGGGAGTTCTGTGGCAGTGGCCTCTGTTTGACCATGATGGTGAACTTGGAGAACTGAGGGGCTCTTCCTAATGCACAGGGCTGGGGTTACACAAGTACTGTGGTATGTCCACGAGTGGTTTGTAAATTCTGAAGCTCTGCCTTTGTCTAGGGTCTTACTGCTGTGACTACTACTATTTCTCCCTTGCCCAGGCCAAATATGCCTGCCCAGTGTCTCTGAGGAGGGTCCTTTCAGGTACATGGTACCCACCCTCGCCCCAGGAGAGCATTGCACTAGCACGGACATCCCTGAAGACACTCTCAGAGTCCATAGGAATGAGGCACTTATGTTGGGTGCATTGGGTACTGCTTCAGAAGAGTGGGGAGAAACTGGAGATCTAGGGGTCTTTGTTAATGATTCTTTGCCATTATTTGCCACCTGGATCATAGCCAGGTGGCCTTGCTCTATACTGCTCATTCTGTAGCCCAGTTTTGAATTTGGGAGTATTCTCGTCCAGGACCTTTATACCCATGACTGCAGCTGGCCATCTGTCTTTGACTGGATACTGTTTCTGGGGCCAGGGGATCTATTCCAGGCATAGAGTCATAAGGGGGCTTTGACCTTGGTCAGAGATTGTAGCAGGGATGGGGATGATGAGAATGGAGATGGGGTTGGGCTTGGAGGAGGGATGGGATGGAGACAGATATGAGGATTGAGTTGGGAATGGGGATAGAGATGGAGTAGATTTCGGGATGGGGAAGGGAATAGAAGTGGGAATAAGAATGGAAAAGAGAATGGGGATGGAGGTGGAGAAGAAAAAAGATGGATGGAGATGGGGATGGGGATGGAGGTGGGGATGGAGATGGGGATGGAGTTGGAGAAGGAAAAGGATGGAGATGGGGATGGAGGTGGGGATACAGGCGAGAATAGGACTGGAAAAGGAGGGAGAGATGGAGGTAGAGAAGATGGGCACGGGAAAGACTGAGAGTAAGGGAAGGTGCTAGACCACGAGCCTAAGAAGCAGCAGCTTGTGGGGGAAAGAGTGCTGTACATAGTCAACGGAAGGGAAGAGAGGAGGAAGGGGGAGAAGATGACGTGTGGAGTGAAGCATCCCGAGGCAGCCAAGGACTCCCGGGTGTAGACAGCTCCCTGACCACCCGCACTCAGAGCCCTCCGGCGGGCAACAGGAGGCGAGATGCAGAGTGAAATTTTCCTAGGACACAGCAACTGAGGAATACCCTGATGCAGAGTGTGGGAAGCCTGGGCTGTCCACGCTGATATTAGCAGCTCTGCCGCGTTGTGCTCCATACAACTGAAATCCGTTATTGTCTTATGAGCTTGATTAACTACATATTGCTAACACCTGCTCAGAAGTATAACGAGGGACAAGAACACAGCTCCCAATCAGGGTCTGTGTGGGTGGTGTGTGTGACTTGGGTGCAGATCTCCAGAACAGGGATGTGTGCGTGTGTGTGTGTGTGTTGGGGGGAGCACTTGTGCTGTACAAAGAAGCCTGGTCAGGATTTGGAAGGCCTGGGTGCCAGTCCAGACACTGCCACTGACTGACGGTGTGACCGTAGGCAAATCTCTCCCTCTCTCTGACCTCAGTTTGCTTACCTGTAAAATGGAAGGTCTAGACTGGCCCTCTCCAATAGAAATACATATATATACATATATATATATATTTAATTGTAAGTTTTCTAAAGACTACATTAAGAAAAGGCTTTAAAAAGTTAAAATGAACTGGAATAATATATTTGTTAAATCCAATGTATCCCATGTATTATTTCAGTAAGTAACCAATATAAAAATATTCATGATATACTTAACACACTTTAAGAAATTATCTTCCAGATTCAATGTGTATTTTACACTGACAGCACATATGAACTTGAAAAAGCCACATTTCAAATGCTTAAGAGCCACAGAGGGTGGGCAGCTGCTGTGTTAGACAGTGCAGGTCCACAGCATTTCTGGTCTCCTCACTAAACCGTGAATGCCCCAAAGGCAAAGACAATGATTTATTTTCCCAGAAAGTAGCAAGGAGCCTCAAAAAAAGAATGTTAATAAATTCTGCTGATAAATGCATCTGACATGCACTTTCAAAACACTTTCAGGTACTTCTTTATTGAATCCTCACAGGTACTCTATAATTCCACTTTGCAGATAAGGAAACTGAGGTACAGAGTGGCTAAATAACTTGCCCAAGGTCACATAGCTGGTAAATGGTACAGCTTGGTCTTTAAACCCTGGGTAGTGTGATTTAGAGTCCATACTCTTAACCATTGTCCTATCTCTTTTATAATAGTGAGACAAATAATATTAATTAAAATTGCTAAACTGTATTGCAGGCTTACTATGTGCTAGGCATCCCGTAAGCATCATCTCATTTATTCCTCAAAGCAATCCTATAAGGAAGGTTCTAGGTGTCTAATTCCTGTTTGCTCAATGAAAGTAAGAAAGAAGGAATGAGGGATTTTAAAGGTGCCCCCTGACTAGCCCTGAGCCTCTAGTACAAGGGTCCCCAACCCCCAGGCCGTGGACTGGTACTGGTCCGCTGCCTGTTAAGACCTGGGCCGCACAGCAGGAGGTGAGCGGTGGGCAAGGGAGCGAAGCTTCATCTGTATTTACAGCTTCTCCCCATCGCTTGCATTACCGCTTGAACCATCCCCCCACCCCGTCCGAGGAAAAATTGGCTTCCACAAAACCGGTCCCTGCTGCCAGAATGGTTGGGGACCGCTGCCTAGGATTCTTGGAGGGTATACTTATCCCTACCCATAAGCCACCATGAGCAGTGACAGAGAATTATTCTAAGCTCTAATTGGCATGGTCCCTTGATCTTTGGGGCATCCGAGTTAAGTAGAGCCACCCACGGGAAGAGTTCCTCCAAGGATCTGGATTAAAGGTATCCATGAGAGTTGAGATGTGTCAGGTAAATGAGCATCCCCAGCAGCTAAAATGTGCACTTAGGGCTAAAGGTGCCGATAGAGACGAACTTCTTTCTTCTTTCCAAAGATATGTCAGTGTTCCAGCTTAGTGTCAGTGTTTGAGCCCTGAAGCCAGGGTGCTGGGGTTCAAATCCAAACTCTGTGAACCCCAGAAAGCCACTTCACCTCTTAAGTTTCCCCATCTGTAAAATGGGAATAAATAAACCCATGTAGATGCGTGGTGAGGATTAAATGAATTAACCCACGTTAAGGGCCTAGAACAGCTCCTGGCTCCTAACTGTTGGTCATTGTTGGTTCTTGCCATGGGATCCAGGCTTTCAGTGAGTTCTAGAAAACTTAGATTGCAGACTGTGACTTGTGGATAATTGAAGTGTTCTGGTGTGTTTTTCCCCTCTCGGAATTCCTTACCCCACTTCCCATCTGTTTCCTACCACCTCACACTTAGTTACAGTTCTCCATCTATTGTTCTCCCATTGTTTCCCATTTGTTCTGCTTCCCTTGCGACAGCACATGGCGGCTGCCTGAGTGAATGAATGGTTCATACCTGGCTTCGTTTCACTAGACCTTAAAATAGAGCTGCCAGGCGTCTGTCGCCCCCGCCAGACTGTGAGCTTCTCGACGCGCTGTATCCGTTTCATCACTGGGCGCCTGTGGTGAGCACCTGGCACCATGCCCACACCTAGTAGGTGTCAGGAAATGTTGGTCGGATTTAATTAAACTTAACTGGAGTGAAAACCCCTTGCAGGAAGGAAAGGCCGACCCCTCTTCATTTTCTCTGTGTCCCCCATTGCACTTGACCTAAGGCTACAAGAAGCCAGAACTGACAGCCTTTCCTAAGCAAAGTTGTAAGGTTCTGGCTCCTGTCCTGCTGATGACAAGGAAGTTGCGGAAATAATCTCAAGAATCATAAGACTAGTGAATTCCTAGCACGCGCTAAACCCTTTCATATCGATTAGCTGGTTCATCCTTCAAATGTGTCTGCCAAGGATTAATCCCACTTAGCAAATCGGGAAACTGAGGCTCACAGTTTTGGTAACTTGCCCAAGGACATGGAGGTGGTGGTGACCTCCCTGGGACTTGGACCCAGGAGTGCCCCATGGCTCCACATTTGACCTCTCAATAACCCACGGTGCCTGGGAACACCTGCTTTGGCAAACCAGCCAGTAGTGGGCGGTGAGGGGAGCAGAAAGGGAAGCTGGTGGGAAGCGGGACCAATCAAAATAAGCCAACTTTGGGGGGAAAATAAAAAGAAAGAGGGAAGACTCTTGGCTCTAAATATCTCTCAAAGTCATCTGCTTCTCCCGCTTTGCCCTCACCATGGTCTAAGCGACCCGTCTCGCTGGCTTAAACGGCACTCTGTGTTTCCAGTCTCTTCAAAATGCAGCTCAGATCGTATCTCTGCTGTTGCTTGAAGCCTTCTTCCTCCTGCTCTCAGGACAAAGAAGAAAAACTCACAGCCAGCGGTGGGCTGGCAAACCTGCTCTCTGGGGGCCTGGGGTGGGGACGGGGGAAGGAAACAAACAAGAAAGCCCTGATTTGCAGCGGTGGCTGATTTCCATGGCGTAAAGATGCCCACCGTGGCCTGTTTCGATCTAGCAGCAGTTTAAGAACTGGTTCACAAAATTCCCAGCAATGTCACAATCGGCTCTCAGGAGCTGGTAGGAACCAGCCACAGCACACCACTGCAAGCGGTGACCCCCCAGCGGTGCCCTGCACATCTCCCCAGCCCCAGCAGGCACCACGTCCCCCCTCCTTGCCCTCCCACCACACAGCCTGCCTTCCATCCCCCCTGCCCTGAGCCAACTGTCACGAGGCCTTTGCACATGCTGTTCCCTCCACCTGCCACACTTGTCCTCTGCCTACTCTTGCGTCCTCAGGCACAGCACGGGCTCGCTTCCTCAGGCTTGAGCGGGCCCCTTTCCATCCTGTTATACCTCCTGGTATCTGATGCACAGCTGACCGTGTGATCACTTGATTCATGGCTGTCTTCCCCACCAGGCTGTAAGCCCCGTGAGGCAGGGCCTTGTCTGTATGCCCAGTAGGGACATCCTTCTCACTGTCGTTGCTGCCAGTGGCACCCCCTGGAACTGTGCAATATTTGTCCCCCACCCCAATGCCCAGTGTGGGACCCGGCCCATCCTAGGTAATCAGTGAACTCTTCCCGAACCTTCCAGTTAAGCGTTGGTCTTCCTGTGCTTCTCTTTTGAGTAGCTCCTCCCACCTCCATCGAGGTGGTGGCCGCTGACACACCAGCACCCTTCAGCCGTTACCAAGCCCAGAACTTCACGCTGGTCTGCATCGTGTCGGGAGGGAAACCAGCGCCCACGGTGAGTACCTCTGGAGTCGTCCCTCCTCGTCCCTGCCAGGCCCCCCTCCTTCGTGGCTCGTCCAGCTGCCCCTGTCACCACAGCGCTCACTCTGCAGAACGAAGGATAGAGGCCACAGCTTGCATAAATTAACTCTGCCCCGTCTGCCTTGGTTTGACCCTGTCCACTCATCTGACCTACCCAGGCGTCCATATGCCTCTCTTGCTCCCAGCACCCTGGTGCTGAGAACCCCCGCTTCTCCTGGACCCTGAAATCCTTGAACTGCACGGTGAGGATGGTCTTCAGGGGAGCCCAGCCTCAAGCACACCCCTCCCCCAGTTATTGAACAGGATGGAGACAGATGAGGCCCGGAGAAGGCAAGGGATGTAGAGAGAGTCAGCCACTGTGTTCTTGACAGAGCTGGGACTCAAGGTCATGTCCTCCAGCTCCAAGTCCACTGGGAACGGTAGGAAGGAGGGAGGAAAAGGGGGAGATGGGAAGCAGGGAGGAGGGGGAAATCCCTGTTTGGGCCAACTCCTTATTAGCCCCGCCCTAAGCGCTTTGAGGCCTGTCAGTGCAGCTCAGGAGTTACTATGATGGCCGCTCTA
>NW_020173679.1:2153409-2154087 GCF_003031525.2 Neophocaena asiaeorientalis asiaeorientalis | reverse complement strand
ATGGGAGAGCATGTGGGGGCCTGTGTTCTAGCCCCTAACGTCACATGCACCAAATGACCCTGAGCAAGGAGACCTGCCCTCTGCTTCTCAGGTTCTTTGAGGAGGTTTAGGGTGTGGGCAACATTATAGTTTTCCAGCATTTTTAGAAGCAGCAGGACCTGTTTGATTCAAATACACGGAAGCCCCATGTTGAAAACATTTAAAAGTGAAGGAAGGGCAAGTTGCCCTAATGGGTCCCTGAGGCACCTCTGTGGAACCCTGAGAGTTCCCTGAACCATACTGAGAACCTATGGGCTACGTGCTCCCAAGGCCAATTTTGACCTTATATGATACTTTGAGTCTTGACCTTGTGAGTTTCACACATCACTAGGCGTGGGGCTGGAGCCTTGGGCAGGGGGATTAGAGTTCAAGGTGGGGAGGCAGGGGCTCTCCTCCTTCCAGACCCTTGACTGTCTCACAGGCAGGGTCCAGTGGGGTGACCTTGGGACCGGGCCAGCCCCACCCCAGGACCAGCTGTCCAGGACAGGACAGGAGTGGAGAGAACCAAGACAGGGCAGTAAGCAGGTGCACAGAGGCACAGGGGGCAGTAGGCGGGGGTGCAGAGATGAGCCTTTGATGAGGCCCATCTCCCTCCACCTGCACCTTACAGTCCTGAGGACACAGACGAAAAAGCAGCTT
>NW_020173679.1:2111066-2153389 GCF_003031525.2 Neophocaena asiaeorientalis asiaeorientalis | reverse complement strand
AGAGCCAGCAACTGGCGAGGGAAGAGCGTGGTCCCGAGATTTCCCTTTGGAGCCCGTAAAGACACCTGCCCTCTCGAAAATGAGACAAGCTCGTCTTCTTCCCCAAAGAGAGACTCCTTTTCTGCAGGGCACAGAGGAAGTCTCCTCACCGCCCCGGGGCTGCAGGAAGACCCCCTCCTCCCCGAGCTGGCCATCTCCTGCCATTTAAGACACAGCAGTACAATATTCAAATATATATATGAAAAAAAAAATATATATATATATATGCGCCTGAAAGGTCCTCATCTCCCCACATGCCGGGCACCTTACGTTTGCCTGGGATATCAAAACTTGAAAGAATTCTTTGACATAAATTACAAACCTGCTTTTGAAGCACTTTTCAAAAAGAAAGAAAGAAAGAAAGAAAAACCCCAAAGCAGGCTATTATGTGCATAAGAGATTCTTCGTTGGAGCTGTAAACTCTGACAGACTCTGAGCACCCCACGTTTCATTCGCCCCCCCCACCTGGTCCTCCCCCGCGTCCTCCGGCTCCCTTTCCCCACTGGCACCAGCGTCCCCAGAGCTGCTTCCTGTCCTCCTCTCACCCTGTCTCCCATCGATTTATTTAAAAAAAAATACACCCAATCCCCACAGGCCCCTGGCATATGTACCAAAATAAAAAGACAGCAAATTAAATGAAATGCCGCCTCTCAAAACTCCAATTCTCTGTTGGCGGAGGAAGTGAGAATATGCGGCCTATTGCCTCATTCCGCACCGAGCGCCTTCCCACACGCACACCTGTTTCCTGTCTTCCTCTCCAAAACCTCCAGGATGTGCGCACACACACACAGATCCTTTCCTTCTCCTTCTGACATCTCACTTAATCTCTGGCGCTCTTCCACCTTCGCTCTCACCCACCTGCTCTCCCCAGGTGGGCACGGCCCACACCCTTGGAGCCCAGGGGGGCTGCCAGGGCCGTGTCCAGGGTGCTTTTTCCACGCACTGTTTCTAAGCGTCCAACAGCCTCATGAAGTAAGTGTTCTTATTCCCTTCATGAAGTAGGTGTTCTCAGTAAGGAAACTGAGGCTCAAAGAGGCTCACCGGCTCAGCCTCTGCCACCAGAGCCTGCGTGTCCCCATTGAACCGAGCTGACTCAGAGCGCTTGGGGTGCTGGAGGGAGAGAGCGGTCCATCCAGAAGGCTACTAGGAGGAGGAGGCTCCTGAAGGATTGGACTCCTGTGGCCAGTTCCTCCGAGAGCCCGCTGGGAGGTCCATGTCATTGGGGCAAAATCTTTTCCCACACCCTCCTTGCAATTTCAGGTTTATTTCAAACGAGATGGGGAACCCATCGACGCAGTGCCCCTGTCAGAGCCGCCGGCTGCTAGCTCTGGCCCCCTCCAGGACAGCAGGCCCTTCCGCAGCCTGCTGCACCGTGACCTGGACGACACCAAGATGCAGAGGTCACTGTCCCTGCTGGACGCTGACAGCCGGGGCGGGCATTCCTACACAGAGCGCCCCTCCCGCAGCCTGACCCTGGATCCCAGCATCCCCCTCCAGCCAACCACCGAGAACATCCCCGAGACGGTGGTGAGCCGCGAGTTCCCCCGCTGGGTCCATAGCTCTGAGCCTGTCTACTTCCTGAGCCACAGCCATACGCCGGGCAGTGATGGCACCGTGGAGGTGCGCGCCCTGCTCACCTGGACGCTCAACCCGCAGATCGACAACGAAGCCCTCTTCAGCTGTGAGGTCACGCACCCGGCACTGTCGATGCCCATGCAGGCAGAGGTCACGCTGGGTGAGGCTCGATGGAAGCCACTCTGCAGGGCCCCTGCAGAGATGGGCGGTGGGGAGCCTTGGAATAGGGTGGGCTGCCGGCCACCACGGAGAAGGGAAGTTGGAGCGAGCCGGGGTCGGGGTTAGGCACGGAGGTCAGAGTCAGGCTATTTGGGAGGTTTGCTGAGCTGTGTTGGAGGACATAGGAAATTACAGGGAGGTCTGGGGAGTTTGGTCCAGCAGGATCAAAGATATGGAAGTCACGGTAGTTTTGCTAGATCAGTGTTAGAAACATGGGAGGTTTTCAAGATTGAAGATGGAACAGGACACTCCCAGGGAAGTTTGCTGGGTGAGTGAAGAAGACACAGGAGTTGGGACTCATAAGGGAGAGTTGCCGAGTCAGGTCAGGAAACGTCCAGGGAAGGATGGGAACATAGGAGGTGACGAAGGGGTTTTCTCGATTGAAATAAGAGACCCATGAGTGCAGGGACAGTTACTCGGTAAAGATCACGAGTGTGGCGGGTCGGAAGCTTGTCGGATTAGGGTCAGGAATACTGAAGGTAGTTTTGCCAGCTTGGGGTAGGGAACGTATAGGACGCGGGAGGATACCGCTCTCGCTTACACTTTTAAGTACAATGGAAACCCTGTCATCTGCAGGGATGTGGAACGTGGGCGCAACCAGGAAACTGGATACCCAGGGATAGCTCAGCCTGAGAATCCAATCCCCACCTGGGGCCTGCTTCCTCTTCCCACAGAGCACCAACTCTGTATGTCCCCAGAGCAGATCCTTGTTTCCCCTTGTACATCTCCTCCCAGCTGAGTAAAGGCAGGGAGACGGGACATGTGGAACCTTCTCTACTAGAGATATGAGGCTCTCAGAGCCAGGATTTGTATTGACTGGGGTGGGGTGGGGCAGGGGGCTGGGCACACTGACCCAGTACTGGCCCTCTTTGCCCACAACCCTCTGGACCTTGGTTTTCGGTACCCAGCAGCTGAAACCACAGCCCAGGATGCCAGGGCTTGTCCCCTGCATCTCCTGCAGTGGTGAAGAGCTGCATGGAAACATCTACAGCCCCTAACCGAGGCCCCTCATGACTGAAGACAGATAGCAATGACTGACGAGGGTTGAGACCCCAGCCTGTGCCTGGGGGTCCAAAGGCCGTCTCTGTTTTTAGCGAGTCCACCAGAAAACCCAGCACCAACTCTGCACCAAACACCAAGAAAAGGATTTCATGTACGTATAACACGTACTCTGTGCCAGGAACATATGCAAAGATTCTCTCATTCACTCCTCACAGTCAGATTACCGTGCAGTCCCATTTTACAGGTGAGCAAAACTGAGGCTCAGTTTGGTGGGGTCCCTTTCTCTGAGCCGCCAACTTATAAGTAGCAGAGTTGGGATTTCCAGCCAGGTCTGTTGGTGCCTTCTCCAATTCCCCTATGCCAACCACTGAACTTACCAGCCCCAGGACTGGGCACCCTTGCTGGCTATGGGGTTAGTTGTCTGAAGTCTGATTAAAATGGCCCTTTGGTTCCCACAGGCCACTTGCCCACACAGAAAATAATAATAAGGGCTAACATTTACTGAACACCTACTATATACCATGGACCATTGCTTTTCCCATATGAACTCAATTAGTAACCCAGTTACCCAACTGGTAATCCTCATGGTCACTCAGTGAGGTCAGCGTTATTAGTATCCCATATCACAGACAAGGCAGCTGAGGCGCAGGGAGGTTAAGTAAGTTGCCCAAGGTAAGTGGGGGAGGGTTCAAAGGCAGGCAGTGTGGCCCCAGTGTCTTGCCCTTAGCCTCCACTCACTGTGCTGCTTCAGGGCATCTGTTGTCATGGTGCCTGCCCCCTGAGTACCATTTGCTCATCATGCCATAGAAACTTCACAAGCACCCCTTACAGCCAGGCCCTGTGCCAGGCGCTGGGATTATCCCCACGCAGAGCCTGCCCAGATCCCTCTCTCAGCCTTCCCACCTTGCCAGAACTCCCGCCCCAGTTTCTCTGGACCCTCCATCCTTCCCAGAGTTCCTTCTTGCATTTGAACCTCCCTGTCCCCAAGATACAGTCTGCTTCCAGGCTGGGAGGCAGAGCAGCCTCGACCCTTCAACGGGATGCCTTGCCCATGAAAGCCGCCCCCAGCCTCTCTTGCCCCAGGCTCGACTTCCCGTGGGAGGGCTCCCTGTCCCACCCCCACAGAGAATGAGAAAGACGAGACCAGACAAGGACTTCCGAGCAGCTGGAAAGGTGAGCTTGCAGTTCACATCTCCCAGTGATGGACGGGGTGCTGCCACTGGCTTGTTCCACCCCCTTCCCACCCCCTACCCCAAGCCATAGTAAAGCACTTGCCTGCCCCGTCCCAGATTCCAGATGGTTCCCTTGACCGGAGCCACCTTGGTGTGCACCCCCAACCTCCATCATCAGAGCAAGAGAAAGGCCCACTCACAGGCAGTGGGCATGACAGATATGTGTGTGCCCACGGGGGACACAGCAGCGCCACCCAGGCGAAGGGGCCAAATCGGGTGGGTGAGTGAAGAGACCCCCAGGCTGGCGTCCCGTCTTACCCCAGCTGCTGTCAGTTGGTGAGGTCTCAAGCCTCTTAGGTCCCTGAGCCTTGTTCTCTGACCTGTTGAGTGGGGGAGTAATAGTAACCTCATAAATGTTTGGAGCATGTGCTGGCAGCCAGGCTCTATGCAAGATGCTTTTCTCCAAGATCTCCTTGCAGTGACCCTATCAGGCAGCGGAGAGATGCCATCATTATCCCCATTTTATAAGTAAGGGAACCCAAGCTTAGAGCAACTCTCCTCAGGTCACCCAGCCAGGTCTGACCCCAGAGCCCATGCTCCTAACCGCTGAGCTCTACTGCCCATCCGGTGGGGCTGTGGTGAGGACCCATGGAGCCAGTGGGTGTAGCCGGTGGAGAGTGGTGTGAACCAGAGGGGTCCTGAGTGAGTGCTTGCCCTTCACACAGTCAAGGCACCCTGTACTCTGGCCATGGGGGTGAGACAGAGGGCTGCATGAGATGACCCCGGAGCACAGAATCCAGTCATCTGGTCAGGACTTTAAAAGTTAGGCCAACAAGGGTTGGGGCATGCCTCCCTGTGATGACCCTTTGCTTCTTCTGTTCCCGCTGCCAGGGATGCCCTTCCCAGCTCAGATGTCACTGCCCCTAAGAAGACAGATGCCTGGTGGTCCTAGAGCCCATCTCAGTAGATAGCAACTACATTCTTCCCATTGATCAAGCCAGAACCCTTGGAGTCACCCACTTTCCCCCTCTTTTCTCCTACCCAACAGCCAAGCCATCCTTAAGCCCTGGCAGCTCAACCTCAGAATATATCCCACATCTACCCTGTCTCATGGTTTCCTCTCCGACCACCCAATCTGAACACCAGCAGTTCACACTGGATTGTTACAGTAGCCCCAAAACTGGCCTTTCTGCTTCCACTTATGTGCATTTCTGTTCTCCACTCTGATTGATCTAAAATATAAATCCACATACACACCCACCCAAAACCCTCCAATGGTAGACAGATTGATAGATCAAAAAAAGAGCCCTAGACCCACATATAGTCAGTTGATTTTTGATAAAGGTCCCTAGGCTGTTCGATGGGAAAAGAGAATGCTTCTTAATACATGGCCCCGGAACTACTGGATACACTTAAGGAGGAAATGAACCTGACCTCTACCACACACACACACACACACACACACACACACACACAAGAATTAACCTGAGATGAATCACAGACCTCAATGTAAAACCCAGCATCATAAAACTTCTAGAGCAAAGCACAGGAATGTATCTTTGTGACATCGAGGTAGGCAAGGATTTCTTAAAGAGTCACGAAAAGCACTAAATGCAAATTTGAAAATTGGTGAATTGGACTTAATCAAAATCCAAATCTTCTGCTCCTAAGAAGATACCTTTAAGAAAGTGAAATGTGGCGAAACGGAAAAGCAAACTACAAACTGAGAGAAAATACTCTCAGTACAGATATATGATGAGGGATTTGTATCCAAAATATATAAGGAACTACTGCAGATCAATCATGATAACTCAGATTTTAAAGAGAGGATATACAAGTGGCCAATCAGCATATAAAGGATATACATCCTTGGGGAAATGAAGACTCAAACCTCAGTGAGATACCGTTTCGCAACCACTAAAATGCCTAACATGGGAAAGACGGACACCACCAAATGTTGGCAAGGTCGTAGAACAATAAGAACCCCCATACAGGGCTGGGAGTATGAAAGAGTGCTACTGCTCTGGAAAAGTAGTAGTTTCTTACAAAGATAAAAATACCCCTCCCTACTCTATGACCCAGCAATTTCACTCCTAAGTATCTACCCAAGAGAAATGAAAACATTCGTCCACAAAGACCTGAATGCTCACAGCATCTTTACACATAACAAGAACAAAAACACCTGTAAAAAACCCAAATGTCCGTAACTAGGAAAATGGATGAACAAAGCTGGGATATATTCACATAATGAACCACTTCTCACCAGCACAGTTGAATGAACGCCTAATACACCAACAACATGGACGAAGCTCAGAGACACTGTGCTGAGAGCAGTCAGGCAGAAGAGTACGAACTGCACGATTCCATTTATGTGAACTCCTAGAACATGGAGCACACCTCTGAGGATAGAAAGTGGAACAGTGTTTACCTGTGGAGGGTGGAAACTGACTGGAAGGAGGCATCAGGGGACCTTTGGAGGGATGGGAATGTTCTCGAATTTGGCTGGGATAGTGGTGACACAGATGTTCACATTTATGAAGATTTGTCAAATTGTGTTCTTAAGAACAGTGCATTTCCCTTATGTGAGTCTCCTCACAATTTAAAAATATATGAAAGTCAGAACAAAACAAAATAATCCTCTGGGCCGCCATCACATCTAAAATTACATTCCCACGGCGCTCACCTTTCACGCTCGTCTCTGTTACATCTGCTCCAGCCACAGGGTTCTCCTTACTCTTCCTTGAATATGCCCAGCTCAGACGCACCTCTGTGACTTGGCACTGTCCTTCCTTTCCGCCTAGATTAATCCGACCCCAGGTATCCTCACTCCCTCCTTCATCAGATCTCTGCTCAAATCTTCTACTCAGAGGCTCCTTCCCTGAACACCCTATTTCAGCCTCCTCCTCCTGGCCCCATCAATCCCTTACTTTGCTTTGCTTTCTGGCATTGCGTTTATCTCCACGTGCAAGTATATGACATACTTTCTTATTGCCTGGATCTTCCGCTAGAATTTAAGTTACACGTGGGCAGGGTCTTTACCTGCCTTGTTCACACGGTACAGGGCTCAGCACAGTCTGTAACATATGACTTAATAAACACTTCCCTAATAATCAATTACTTAACACTTTTCTGGGTTGTTGTGAAGATTAAACAAGGCGTGCATACGAAGTGCTTAGCTTAGTGACAGAGGAAGTACTCAGTAAATATAAGCTACTGTTGTTACTCATTATTGTATAGGCATAAAGAACTAGATGGTTCGAGTAGATGAGTGGATGGGTGTGTGAGTGGATTAGTAGGTTTACGGGTAGGTATATGGATGGAAAATGGATGGATGGATGTTATGGTGGAGGGATGAATAATATGATTGATAGAGTGATGGATGGATGGATAGAACAAATGCTTGGATGGAGGGATGAATAATATGATAGAGTGATGGATGGATGGATAGAATGAGTGCTTGGCTGGATGAGCGAATGGACACATGGATGCGTGAATGGATGAATAAGTGGGTGGATGAGTGGGTGAGTGGTTGTCTTAGTGAACACCTAGAATTCCTGTGGTGGGGCGCCTAGAGGAGCTTTCCGTGAGATTTCACAAGGCTCTCCTTGCAGCAAAATGCTAAGGAGAGTAAAGAGAGCAGTTATATAACCAGGGTTTTTTGTACGCCCCTGGACAGATGCACACCACTTCACATCTCACATTTCCATCTCATATCTCTCCCCCATTGTCGTTTTCAGAGCAACTCCTCAAATAGTAGGATAGCAGTCTATTCTCCCCACTTACAGGTGAGAAAATTGAGGCCCAACAAGTTGAATTGACTCATCCAAGTCACGTAACTGGAGAGTAGAAGACAGGCCTCAATCCTGGGTCTCCTGACTCCCACTCTTTCCATATGTCCAGGGGTTGAGAGGAGGGAAGTCCCAGGGGCTGAGAACCTTCTTCAGGTACCTTCAGTGATGTGTTCTAGGGGCAGGAGAGAGGGGCCAGGACTTGACCACCGTGAGCTGCTAGTGGGTGTCAGCGTGTGGTGGAAGCGTGCGGGTGACAGCAGCTGGCCCGGCTTCCAGAAGCATCTTGATGCAGCAGTGAGGGCAGGAGTCAGAGGGGCCACCTGCCACCAAGGCTCTTGCCAGTCGGCAGCTGCCAGGATCGAGCTTGGAAGAGTGAGGGCAAAGCAGACCCCTTGCCTACCCACCCTCTGCCTCTCGGGGTCAGCTCCACACAGGAGCCTCTGGACCTGGCAGCTCAGGGCAGCAGGGGAGGGGTCTGGCTGCCCACGTGGAAGAAGGCATCCAGCTTTCCCCCTCCTCCACCCCTGGGTTCCAAGCTTCGCTCTAAAGACCTGTGCAGCTTCAGGTCCCGCCCCTGCCACTTCCTTGCTGTGTGACCTCGGGCAAGCCAATGCCCTCCTGGGAGCCAGTTTTAGGGCCTGCAAAATGGGTTTCATGGCAACCTGCCTCATAAGCACCAAGATGGGTGAGACGGTCCTAGAATGAGGTCTAGCACATGTCAGGCACCTGATAAATGTGAGTTCCCTCCCCTTGGGGCCAGGAGGCCCAGGCGCGGCCCGAAGGGGGTGGGCGGGGTCTTTAGGAACCGAGGCAGTTAGGAATCTGACCCAGGAGAGGAAGTTGTCCGCCCTGGTTCTCCTGCTCACGCTTCTCCGGGACAGGGATGCCCTTCCACGCCCCCTGCTGGCTGCAGCAGGACAGTGCCATCCCAGCAGGACGAGAAGAGGAGACAGAATGACGCAGGGCCAGACCAGCCTATGCAGCGCTTCTCACCTGCAAAGGGACCTTGACAGCACTTGAACGTTCATTAAAAAGACGAGAAAGTTACTTGACTTCCCCAAGCCGTCATTGCCTTATGGGGACAATCTCGAGAGGTTGGAAGTGTAAATGAGGTCGTGCCTAAAGCACGTCACAGAGCGCAAGGCACTTAGGATGCTCTGGACAAATGTTAGCCCTTAAACCCACCATCTCCCGATATTCCTAACAGCCCAGTGTGCTGGGTGGGCAAGGGTTGCCTTGGCTGTTCCCACCCTGTGTTTGGGGAAAGCCAGGGGAAGTGACTGGTCCAGGGGCACACAGACTAGACACCTTTCTTACGTGGGTGGATGCAGCAGCAGAAGCTACCTGCACCTTCCCGCCATTCCCTCCCCTCTCACAGGCCTGGCTTTCCCTGCTGATGCCTCCCTCCGCCCCACACGGCCCTTCAGGTGTCTTGCTCGTGGTTTAATTAATAGTCCTTTGGTTTCATGAATGAAATTGGTTGGCAGTGCCTAGGAAATCACCCACATCTGCCAGCTGCTCTGACAGCTCTGAGTGGGAAGGAGAGGCTCGGGTAGCAGGTGGGGCAGATGAGGAGAACCCAGGCCAGCCCCAGGGCCTGGGGACAAAGCTTTTCTCCTGCTGCCACCCCTGGAAGATGTCCAAGGAGAGTGGCACAGAGCATGGCACTCTGATCAAAACCCTATCGCTTCCCCCTGCCCAGGAAGCTGTGGGGGTCTGGCCCAGTGCCCACCCCCATCACCCCTGACCTTCCACCTCAGCGCCATGTCCTGGCTGTTCCCTCCACCTGGAACCCTTTTCAGGAGCTTCATCTCAGCTGAAATGTCAGCTCGTTGGAAGAGACACTCAGACCATCACTCCCCACTTGTCCAATTCTCCACACAATGCCATGGCTCTCCAGTAGATTCTTATTCACGTACTTATTTGTGTGTCAAATGTCTCCCCAACTAAAGTGTAAGCTCTGTGTCGGCAGGCACGTGTCTCCATCACCACTGCGTCCCCAGCCCTGCCCCAAAGCCTGCCACACAGTTGGCTCAATGATTACTTGTTAAATGAATGAATGAGTGATGAATGGATCTGGCAGAAAGAAGCCTGGCGCAAAAGTCATGGGACAAGAGAAACTGGCTCTGTGGGTGACCTTGGATAAGCCTCTTCGTTACCCCTGGGCCTGTTTCCCAATCTGAAACCTGAGAGATTGGACTCAGTGATCCCAGTTGCTCTTCCATCCCCGATATGCTCTGGTTCATAGGAGGGCAGCACCCTTGGGCATCTTGTCTCCCAAGTTCAGAGAAGTTAAGGGGCTTGAAAGAAGTGACACAAGCAGGTGAGGAAGAGGGGCCGGAAGGGCACAAGCCAGGCCCAACGAGGGAGATGGTTCCCCCCATTTTGCCACCTTCCACTCACCTCCAACCCAGAGATTCCAGGAAAACCCCACGGGGCATATTAACCTGGTAGAAGGCTCTCTGGAGCAAGGGTAATGAGACCAGAAATTTCATCCCAGTTCTTCTTCACTGTGTGAACTTTGGCAAGTTACTTCCCCTCTCTGAGCCTCAGTTAACTCAGCTATACAACGGGGATGATAATGGCAGGAGCGCACCTCACAAGGGTTTAGCGTAGGTAGGAGTGTGGGTGTTTTGAGCAGTGCTGGGCGCTGGAGCAGGTTTCTCCCTGTTATAGCAGCTGAGTCGTCTCCCAGGTGGCACCTCCCTTGGGTGTCCCTGACTCCACTGTGCCCTGGGCTTCTCCGATCTGACCCCTTGTTACACCGGTTTGTGCTTGTCTTTTGACCCCACTGAGAGTGAACCCCACAAGGACAGGGAGTGTGCTCTGTACACCATTAAACCCCCGGGTCCCAGCCGGGGCTCGGGAAACGTGCATGAATGAATGCAGGCATGAATGAATGATCTGGATGGGGACCTTCTTTTCCGTTCCGCCAGCACCTCTTTTCTTTGCTTAGTCTCCTCTCCCCGCACACACACACACCTCTCTGACCTGGCCTTCCTCTCCCTGTAGTTGCCCCCAAAGGACCCCAAATCATGATGACGCCCAGCAGAGCCCGGGTCGGGGACACAGTGAGGATTCTGGTCCATGGATTTCAGGTCAGCCTCTCTCTGAGCATCTGCAAGGGTGGCGGGAGGTCATCAGGCACCAACGGGACACGAGCATCCCTGGCAGCATGCTCTGAGACCCTCCCCTCGACCTCCAGCACGGCCAGCTGGTCTCAGTCTCCTAATCTGTGTAACGGCAGAATTGGCTTCCACGAGGAATGGCATGGGGTGCACGCATGGATTTGCTCGCCCACCTACAACTTAGAGCAGACATGGCACATGGATCTTGGCATTCCTTCCAGCCCTAGAGTCCTTTCCTTCCTGGGGTCTGGGCAGCCAGTCCCAACCCATCCGATGAAAATGTGTTAATACCCACTCTGGCCAGGCCATGCCTCTGGCCCCTTCCTGCTCTGGCAGAATGGTTCCTCCTGTGACCCGACTCTCTCCTGCTCTGGCCAACAGAACGAAGTCTTCCCAGAGCCCATGTTCACGTGGACGCGGGTCGGGAGCCGCCTCCTGGATGGCAGCGCT
This sequence comes from Neophocaena asiaeorientalis asiaeorientalis, assembly GCF_003031525.2. Lineage (NCBI taxonomy): Eukaryota > Metazoa > Chordata > Mammalia > Artiodactyla > Phocoenidae > Neophocaena > Neophocaena asiaeorientalis. The sequence goes on along the minus strand of NW_020173679.1, from coordinate 2,142,013 downwards.
GAGTTTGACGGGAAGGAGCTGGTGCTGGAGCGGGTTCCCGCTGAGCTCAATGGCTCCATGTACCGCTGCACGGCCCAGAACCCTCTGGGCTCCACCGACACACACACCCGGCTCATCGTGTTTGGTACGCTGTGCTCAACTAGAGGATCGGGAGGGCTACCCGGGGAGGCCCCCGGTTGGAGCTTTCCCAAGGAGGAGGGAGCAGTAGGGGCCCAAGTCCCATAAATTTGCCCTGAGAGGGTGCCCCACAGGGAAGCACTACAGTTCAGTGGTTAAAACCATAACAGCTTTGGAGCTAGAGAACCCTGGGTTCAAATCCCAGACCCACCACTTAGCAGCTGGGCAACGCTGGGCAAACTGTTTCCCCTCCCTCAGTTTTTCCATCTGTAGAATGGGGCTGATACCGCCCAGCCCCCAGAGGCCGTGTGGCTGCCCTGAGAGGGAGCACATGACACCACACAGCGGGTGCTGGATGAGGGGCTTCCTTCGCCAAGTTCCAATGCCATCCACGCTCTAGTTCTCTTTCTGTTCTTCCCAACAGAAAACCCAAATATCCCAAAAGGGACGGAGGACTCCAATGGTAAGTCTCCACTCTCAGAGCTTCTAGCTTAAAAGCTCTGGTCCCCCAAACGGCCCCTTTGTATGACCTTGCCCCTCCCTCATGCCGTAGGCACATAATTGACCTCTAGTCGGGCAGAGTCTGGGTCAAAGGTCAGGAGTGGGCACTAAAGCAATTAAGCATCCCTAAGCAGCTGGCAGGGAGTTCGAGGGACAAAGTCTTTCTCAGAGAGCTCGGCTGCCATGGTCCCAAGAAGATGTGTCTAGCGCTGACCGTGGGGTTGTGATCTGGGGCCCTTGACCACTTCATAGGATGGTGGGGCCCTTTATACTGCCCTCCCTCAGCTGCCCCCGAGCTGGGCACCACCCCATGGAACACAGACACTCCCCCCAGGCCTGCCAGCCCTCCTTTTCCCACAGTGAGCCAATCTCACAGTTCATGATGGAGGCCCCCACGCCTAGTCCCCACTGCAGTGTCCTGATGGCCACCGGGGAGCCTGACCTCCACCCAGCAGGCCTGGGACAGGGAAGAGGTCACACACAATCAGGTGGGACAGATAGCAGAGCTAGGACTTAAACCCAGCCCATCCTAACACTGAAGTCCAGACTCTTGGCCGGGGCCCTTCAAAGCTCTGTGGTCCCCAGGCTCCACACACACCTGTGCCCCCCAGAAAGCAAAGCGGGTGGGTCACAGGCCCTGACGCTGCTCCCTGCACAGGTTCCATGTCTGGCCCTGCTGGCATCCGGCTCACCTTGGTGCTCGCCCTGACAGTGGTCCTGGAGCTGACGTGAAGGCTCAGCCCTGCTCCCTCCATTACATCTGGCACTGACATCTCTGCAATTGGTTTTCATTTCTTTTCTAAACTACTTCCAGTCTTGTTCTTAGTCTCTTTCTGTCCATGTCTTGGCTTCTTTGGTCAGTTTAATTAAAACAGAACATTTTTCCCCACCTCGGTCTGTGGCTCTGTATTCTTCCTGGTCTATAGCAGCAACTGGGCACCTCCGGACATGCAACCTCGGGATGGGCACTGAGGGGGATGATGAAGGACATGGAGGGCATGCTCTTCCCTGGAGGAAGGGTGGAGGGGCATCTCCTTGTTTCACACAAATCCAGTTGTGGGAAGTGGCCAGAGACTCTACTCAGGAAATTCAAGTTCCCTCAGGGCCAAGTGTAATAGTCAGCTCTTGCCACAATAATGCTGCATAACAAAGGGACCCAAATCGCCGTGGCAGGCAACAACAAGCATTTATGATTGTGTTTACGTTTAGGACAAAGTGGTTCAGCTGATATAGTCTGGACTCACTTGGGCAGCTCTGCTTCAGGCAACAGGCTATCTGGGCTGAATTCCAGCAGATGGGTTAGGCACAGGTCTCATCCATGGTTGTTTTCTCTGGGGCCTAGGCTAAAGGGGCTGCGGCTGTCTGAGAGTTGATCCTCTTATGGTAGATCATCTTAGCTAAAGAAAAGAAATTCAAACCATGGAAGCGCAGTTAAGGCATCGGCCTATCATGTCCTTGAACACTCCTTTAGCCAAAGCAAGTCACATGGCCAAGGCTAACATCAATCAAGGTCACATATAAGTCAATGGTAGAGGTTCCAGAGTTTCCTGTTCAACTACTAGAAGATTCCCCATATCATTCAGCTATTGGAGGGAAGGGCTGAGAATGTCTGGAGATGGGTGGGGTTGGCATCTCTGAGCTGTGGCCAAAACCTGAGGGTCACCAAGGAGAGCCCTGGAAGACTGTGTTGATCTGGATAGGAGAAGCTAGGCTGCAGTAACACATTAACCCCAGAGTTTTACGGGATTAACACAATACTTATTTGGGGCTCATGAAAAGCCCAAGGCAGGTTGGGTAATCCTCTTCTATCCTGCAGCTAAACCAACTGGAATATGTGGCCTCTACGATCTGCAGGGCAGGGAAAGAGAGGGCTGCAGGATCAGAGTGATGGGCAGAATAACAGCTCCCCCACCAAAGATGCTCACATTCTAATCCCAAGAACCTGTGAATCTGCTCCCTTACCTGTCAAAAGGGATTTTGGCTGATGTGATTAATTGAAGGCTCTTGAGATGGGAAGATTGTCCTGGGTTGTCCAGGTGGGCCTAATGTAATCACAAGGTTCCTTAAAAGAGAGAGGCAAGAAAGCAGTAGAAGGAGATGTGATGACAGAAGCAGGAGATTGTCATGATGCAAGGAACGGGCTACGAGCCAAAGAATCCAGGCAGCCTCAAAGCTGAAAAAGGCAAAGAACCAGGCCCAACCCCAGAGGCTCCAGGAGGAACCAGCCCTCCCAACACTTTCAGCTCTACAAGGCTTATTGCAGACTTCTGACTTCCAGGACTCTCTTAAGAGAATACATTTTCCTCGTTTTAAGCCACTAAATTGGTGGTAATTTGTTACAGCAGCGGTAGGAAACTCATATAATCACACAGGATGACTTTAAGGGTCAGGCCTCGTAGTGGCACAGACCACGTCTGTCGCACCCCATTGACCTCGGGGAACTTGCCCTCCTGTCACTTCCGCTGCAATGTATTGGCCAACACAAGCTACGAGGCCAGCCCAGATTCAAGGGGTGAAGTCTATTCCACTTCTAGATGAGAAGAACTACGAAGCCATGTTGCATAATGCACAGATACAGGTCAGGAGGCGGATTAGGGCCGTGTTTACAATCTACAACAGCCCCCCATTCTGAGCTTGACGCTCCGGAATCGTGGTTTCCCATCCACCATGACTTACTCTCACTTCAACTGGGAAGCCCAGATGGCCCCTCACTGCAACTTCTCTTTCAAAAATGTAACAACTAAACGATCCATTTATTTGATACATACTTGCCTGCCTGCATCTTGCAGGCAACAGTAAAGAAGATGATTTTCAAGTGTTGAAAGGTCTCTCATATCGATTAATATAAACATCCAGGCCAGGTCAGCAGCAACAACTACATTGCACTGCCTGTCTCCTCGGCCAACTTCCTTCTTCCCCAAAACCCTGCTCTGTCTCACATGAGCTAGCGGTTCCCCCTGCTGTTACCTGCCAGCAATCCTACCTAAGCCAATGTTACACAATGCCTCTGCCTGTTTTCTGGAAGGAATAAAAAAAAGATTTGTTCCTTCTTTTTGTCTTAATAGAGGGAAACCCATGTAGGCATGAAATTGGAATTGCTTTCCCTTATTAACAGTGTGGTCTTTGGGCGCAACTGACCCCTAAAGTGCGTTAATATCTCAGCAGCAAGTGGATGAACCACAGAAAGTGGCAGGGGACATGCCCAGAGAGAGCCAGCTGGGAGGCTTGAGGTCCACAGCGGGTAGGGCGGCCGTCTGCTTTGGGGTCTGAGTTTGAGGATGTTGAGCCCTGAGCAGGCTGAAAAGGATGGTTTATTCAACCTAGGACTGCAGGGATGGAAGGAGGGATGGGTGACACCGAGCCCAGCCTGACACGGAGACGGATCCTTCGTCTATTTGTCCACCTGCTTACTCACTCATTTCACAGACTCTGAACATCCCCCTGTTGTGGCTCTACGCCAGGCAGGGGAAACACCAAGACAAGTTGGGCAGATCCTAGTGTAAAGAGCACCTGATCCATCCAGAATGACAGAGTCGAGGAGAAGAACAACTGAAATGCCATGTAGTAAGTATTGGAACAAAAACGTGAAAGAATACAACAGGGTCTCAGGAGGGGTGAAAGATTGTCCTGACTGGACAGGTCAGGGGAGGCTTCCAGGAGGTGGTGACTTCACAGCCAGGTCTTGAAGGAGAGGAAGGGGCATCAAAGTCAGTTCTGCCACCTTCACCATTTGGCTCCAGGTCAGTCAGTCCAGCTGTCGGTCCGTGCAGAGACCCATGCTAGGCCTCAACGGGGCCACCTCCATCCCCCTCCTGGTCAGCCGAGCCCTTGTTGTTGGGCTCATGAAGGAGAACTTGGCAGTCCCATGTGCGGCGGCCCCAAGACAGGACCACCCTTCCCTGGCCTGGGCTCTCGAGCTGTGAACACTTGGTCACAGGAAGTGGGGGAGGCACGTGACCATCTCTCAGTGCTGCCGCTTCCAGGGCAGGGGTTCAGCATCTGCTGTGCCCGTTCCCTCCGCCTGTGCACCTGCGAGAGAAGCGAGGTCTGGGGTCACCGTCTTCTCAGCCTTGGGGTACTGTGCCTCGGGGCCCCACACACACCCCCAAGAGGAGTCACATGACCCCTCTACCCCAACCCACCTCATGGGACTGGAGACGTCCAGCCCTCCTGCTTCTAGCCTGGCTGGGCTCTTGGCTGGGCAGGAGCAGATCTGGGGACCTGCCTACCGTGCAGGCTTCTGTGATGCCAGCAGCCGTCTCCACCAGGGGCCACAGCCACCTAGTCTGAGGGGAGACATGGAATCGTCAACCATGGCTCCTACACGAGGACCCAGGTTTTCAGAGTAGCCATCCTGACCCCAGAAAGGCTATATGTTTTATGAAGTGCACACACGTACACAGAGCAGAGAAAACAAAACCAAAAACAAGGGTCTCTGGGCTCTGCCCCTGCAGAGAAGCTGACAGCCCCACATGACGCCCAGACCCGGATGCGCACTTTTACATTTCCAGGATGGGAAGGCCAGTGTCTTCGGGGCTGACTCCCCCAGGAGCCGTGGCTGCTGATGAAAATGAAAGGGAGAGGGTTGTGGTTCTGAGTGATGAGACGGGGGGTCGGGGGTCGAGTGGGGAGGGAGATCTGGAAAGAGAAGAGAGGGAAACCGAGGATGGGGTTGGCTTGGAGAAGGGGGCAGGGAAAGGAAGGAGAGAGGGAACAGGGACAACCATCCGAGGAGAGCTGTCTGGGGTGCTGGAGGTCAGGCTCACACTGGGATCAGACATCCTGGAGAGACAGGAGTCTCCTTGGAGGCATTTGGAGATGAGGGATGGAGGGGACAGAGAAGGGGGTCCCTGGAGGAAGGAATTCTGGAAGAGAACTCTCCAATCCAATTGGGCTTCTGTGAAACCTTCGAAAGAGACCAAGATCTGGACTGAATGAGATGAAGAGAAAGGTTGAAAAAGTGGGGAGTAGATAGAAATGAGACAAGAGATAGAGGAGAGACAGAGACACAGAGTCAGAGAGACAGACACACAGAAAAAAAGCAGAAAAAAGAGAGACACACACACAGAGACACAGAGAGACAAAGAGAGAGAAACAGAGAGTGTGATAAAGACAGAGAAACAGACAGAGGCAGAGAAATAGAGACAGAGACAGAGAGACAGAGACAGAGACAGAGACAGAGGTGGAGCTAGAGAGACTAGCCCTGCAGCCCAGCCTGGAGCTGGGGAGTTTTCCAAAAAGCGCTTAAGCTGTTATGTCAGGTATTATGCCCTTGGTTTCCTCCAGGGAAGACAGCCCTGAGTGATGGGTGGAAGGAAATAGATGTGCAAAATACATGCATTTTTTTCCAAATGGGCCCAATCATCAGCGACAGGCCTAAATGTCAGCACTCACAGAGGAGCCCTGGGCTGCCAGCTGCATCTGACCTTGGGGCTGACCTTCTCAGGAGGCTCGCCTCTCCTCTGCTCCTTCTCCTCCCCCTCTCCTACTGCCCCAGGCAGCTGTGGTCCCCACCCCAGGCTCCCGTTCCCTCCCACCCCTTCCTCCTTCGATCCTGGAGATCCCAGGGCCACGGACAAAAAGCATTTTGGAGGAGCCCTTCCCTAAACCGGTACCCCTACCCCCGCCTTCTCAAACTCCACCTCCCCCAGAGACCTTCCTTCCCCGACCACAGGGACAGTCCTTCCCCAGTGACAGCCATAGTTTTGAAAGGCTTTGGGGTTGAAAGTGTTTGAGGGCTCAGATTGCAGCTTTACCACATTCCCACTGTGGGATCTTGGGCAAGTGGCTTAACCCATCTCAACTCAGTTTTTCCAACTATAAAATGGGGATAATTACACAACTTACAGGACGTGTGTAACAAATTAAATAGCAATGTTTCCATATGCAAGAATTTGCATAAATATCAACATTCCTATATTTAGGAATTTACCATACACCAAATCTTCTCTACGTGTTAAGGGCTACGCTAAGCACTTTGCCTGTATCATCTAGTGTGATCTTCACAACCACCTTGCCGTATAGGAAGCATTAGATCCATTTTACAAGTAAGGAAGTAGTCTCAGAGAGGTTATGTAACTTGCTGAAGGTCACACAGCAAATAAGTCCTGGAGAAGAGATCTGGACCTAGGCTTGATGCACTAGGCAATTTTGCCTCCATAGGTCAGAAGCCCAGCACAGAGTCAGGTATAGACCAGAAACTCAGTGAATTCAGTTCCTTTTCCTTCCTTCTTCCTGGAAGCTCCTCCAAGGCAGATGGTTCTCCTAAATATTCTACTGATCTCAAGCTGGTCAGTCCAAGAGGCAGGACTGTGTAGTAGGTGGTTAAAGAGGTGAGTTATAGAGCCAAACTCTCCTGGGTTCAAATTCTGGCTTAGCTGTTGACTAGCTGTGTGACCTCAGGCTATTTACATAACCTCTCTGTGCTTGGGTGGCCTGTCTCTAGAATGAGATCATAACTGTACTCACCTCTTAGGGCTGAATGAGAGAGCGCATATAAAGTACTTAGAAAAATGTCTGGCATATAGTATACGCTCAATAAATGTCACCTGTCATTATCATTCACTTGGCAGGAGATGCTAACATTAATCTCCCTCCTTTAGTACTAGATAAAAGAGATCACGTGGTCCTTCCCCCCCCCCCAAGGTCATTCTGTGCCTTTAAATCAAGCCAGCAGAAGGGGAGGGGAATGGAGAAGAAGGAAGAGAACCAAAGGGAGAGAAACTTAGAGTTACGAACTCAGATTCTTTACAAGCCGTATAAGATAGGACCTATCATGCTCGTTTAATAAATGGCGCAAGAAGAGGGAGGGGGACTTGCCCAAATCACGTGGGTAAAGCGGTGACCCAGCTGGAAATCCCATCCTCTTTACACGCATCTCCCCTCCCCTCCCAAGTGGGAGGGCAGGGCCACTGCACCACCCACCCTCTGAGGGCACTGCCAGCAGGGGGACGAGTGCGTGCAGACAGCCACACTTTCCAGTGGCAGCCTCAGAGGACAGAGAGTGACCTGGCAGAAAAGGGAGAAAAGAAAGGGGCAGGCTTGTTCTCCAGACCCTCTGGGTGCTACATTAAGGTCCTTACCCCAACTCCAGAGAAAAGACCGCTTCCTTCCAACTAAAGCAGAAATGTATGCTGAGTCTCAACCCATATCCCAGCTGGGAAACAGAGGCCCCAAGCAGCTCGTCCAGGGTTACAGCAGCTTAGTGGTGATGTGAAGATCAGAAACTGGGTTGACTCCCCCCCCCATCCCTTTTTCTGGAATTATACTCAGTGATTCTGCCTGGTAAAGAAAATATTAACTCAGCCATTAGGTGCCCCTTTTACCTCTTTGGGGACCTAGGAATCTGTACCAGGGAAGAGTTCCAGGGCGGACCAGTCTCAGAGGGAGGGGAAAAAGCTTCTGCAGCCAGGGTGGGCTTCCCCGAGGGATGCAGACCATGCTGAGCAGGGGCTAAGGTCTGAGACTGGTGACCCCTCTTGCTGCCACCTCCTGGGATGGGAGCCATCTACCTGGGGGGTACCCCACCCTCAAAGGCAGTGACCTTGATCCCACCCAGAACCTCCTAGGCTCAGGACTCTGTTCCAGGTTCTAACAACCCCAAGGGCTTTTGTTGGGGGCTCTGGCTGAGGTCCTGCACTAGTCCAGGTTTGAAATAACAAATTTGCTTCACTGGGCGCCTGCTTCCACCTTGTCCTTTTTTCTCAATTTCCCCTAAAATATATATATGAGTGAGTGTGTGTGTCTGTGTGTGTGTGTGCTTTGAGGTTGCTCCTGGGGGACTATTAACTAAGAATAATTTATCCGGGGGCTTCCCTGGTGGCGTTATGGTTGAGAGTCCGCCTGCCGATGCAGGGGACACGGGTTCATGCCCCGGTCTGGGAAGATCCCACATGCCATGGAGCGGCTGGGCCCGTGAGCCATGGCCACTGAGCCTGCGCGTCCAGAGCCTGTTGCTCCGCAACGGGTAAAAAAAAAAAAAAAAAAAAAAAAAAAAAAAGAATAATTTACCCAAGAAATTTGTTATGTTAGAATGACCAATTAGATATGATTATAACTTGCCATGGCTAACACGGCACTACTATTGGAAATCTGAATGGCATTAAAATCTAATTAGCATATATTAAGTTGAAGGCTGTTTTACTGCAGTGCACCAGCAGGTTTGAGCAGTGTCGGCCCAGCACATGGACTCACTGCCCACTTTGTCATGCTGGCCACGTTGCCCATGGCACCCAGGGGCATGTCAGGATGGCTCTGAGCAGCTTTTCTCTTCCTAAGCTGGGGACCAGATGGTCCATGCCTGCAGACAGGGGCAGCTCTGAAAGTGGACATAACATTCAAGGCTCTGTCCCTGGTTGAGATGAGTGGCCAGAATCCAAGGAGAAGCATGTTTGATTGTGGCTAACACAGTCAGGGTGCTCTGGGGTCAGGGCTCTGGGCCAAGAGGATGGGGAGTGATTTTGTCAGCCCCTGGGGGCAGTTAGCTTCGGGGCAGAAAGCTAGCATCACAGATGGATCCTACCCTGGGCTTAAGGGCATGGTGGGTCCTGATGTGAAGACCCAACTGCTATCTCCTCGGACCTAGAAAGCCCCTGGCCCAGGAACAGAAAACACTTACTGGGCTCCTACAGCGGGGGCTACTCTCTTGTTCTCAATCCTCATAAGAACTCCAAGAGAAAAGTTCCGGTATTGTGCCCATTTTATACACAGAGAACTTGAGGCTTAAAGAGGTTAAGGAACTTTCTCAAGATCATGTAGCCACTAAGTGGCAGAATCAGAAGTTTGAACACAGGTGACTGTTTTTTTAAAGCTCTATCTCCTAACAGCTTGTTGCCGGAATGAATGAGGTCCGTTGTCAGGTCCCGGTCAGGCTTGATCAATGCCCTCCGCTGCCAGCAGGGGGAGGCAGTGAGAGAGTAGGGAGCCTTGGCAGAGTGGGATGTGTTCATGGATGTATTAATGTCAGCTACAAGGTCACCAGGGGATGTTCCAGGTGCAGAATAAGACCCCAAAATGATGCTCCCTGGAGATTTTCTGAATGCAATCACCCCAATCAGTGGCTTTTGAATGTTTTCAAGGGGAAAACAATCTTTCTTTTGTGCAAAAGCTAATAGAAAGTAGCAGATTAGATTAGTCCACAGCAAATACTGTCTCCCTCCCCACCACCTTCAGGATGCGTGTGTACTTCCCCTTCCACGCCCTATTGATGTTAGACATGGCCACGTGGCTTGCTTTGGCCAACAGGATGTTAGTGGATGCGCCAGGAGCAGGGACTTCAAATATGCTCGACTGTTAGGCCTTCTCCCTGGCACATCTGCCATCGCCAGGAGAGCACACCTTGGGTAGCCGAGGTCCAGAGAGGATGAGGGATGCATGGAGCAGACCTGGGCCCAAGGCCCAGCTTGAAGCCAAGGCCAGCAAGGCCAGCCTGAGCGACAGCCCAGTGGACAATGAATAAGAAGTGAAGGCTTCTTGTTAAGTGCCACTGAGGTTTGGGTGGTTGTTACACAGCAAGAGCTGACTGATGTACCTGGGACACCATCGTGAAAAAGACGAAAAGCAAGCTATCCCGATCAAGCAAAGAGACAGGACAGAGTCCTGCTCTCACCACACAGGCCCTTCCTCCGCCATCATCACCAGCCTTATTTCTAACACTGTCATCAAATGCTTTGCTTCAGCTGGTTTAGTCCCTCAGCCCCAGCCCCTGGCCACACAACACTTCTGGACATCCTCCCCGCCTCTGTTCCGGTTCCCCCATCACCCACTCTGCCTCCCACAAAACACACTCAAACTCAGTAGGGGCCTGGGACCTGCCACTCTCATCAGCCACCGCCTCCGGGAAGCCCCTGACCTCCACCCTGCCCAATTTTGAGACCCTTTTACCTTCTGCCAGCCAGCTGGGAAGGGGAGGAAAAGTGGACAGACGCCTCCTGAGCTGCTTGTACCATTCTGTACCCCACACTCCTACTGTTTTCCTGCACAGGGTCGCACCTGTGTCCCCAGACGCCTTCCACATTTTCCTCCAATAGCTGGGCCAACTCCCTGCCCCCAGCCCCAATCCCGCAGGAAGGAAGGGGAGGCCCAGAGAGGCACGGTGGCCGACGGAGCCACACAGAAAGCCCGAGCCACACATTCTCCCTGGTGGCCTGGGGCGCTCTGGTGCTGGGACTGAGCTATGCTCGGGGAGAGAGATGTGACCTGAGGGTTGGGGCCAGGCCTGGGCAGGAGCAGGTGTCACGAGGAGACAGAGGGAGGAGCGTGATGGGGAGGAAATTCTAGATCAGCTCAGGGGTCCCCAGCAGAGGCCTGAACAGGCCGGCCTTGCCCCCCTCGTGGGGTTGCCAGAACGTCTGAGCAACTCCCACTCCTTAGCCTCTGTGCTGTGCTAAACTTCCAAGAAAAGAACCGCTTAGGGCTTCCCTGGTGGCACAGTGGTTGAGAGTCCGCCTGCCGATGCAGGGGACATGGGTTCGTGCCCCGGTCCGGGAAGATCCCACATGCCGCGGAGCGGCTGGGCCCGTGAGCCATGGCCGCTGAGGCTGCACATCCAGAGCCTGTGCTCCGCAACGGGAGAGGCCACGACAGTGAGAGGCCCGCGTACCGCAAAAAAAAAAAAAAAAGAACCGCTTAAACCTCTTCTGGGCTCAGCTGGTATGCGGCCTGGGGACGGGCAGAGAGGCCACATCCTGGGAGCAGGCAACCCCATGTCCTAGTCATCTTGGGCACCAGCCCAGCAGCCTGGGGCTTACAGATCGAGAAGAGATGACCAGGGAGGAGACATCTCTATTGCTGTGCAGGGGCTACAAGGCCTCACAGAGTGAGGGGCTTAGACAACAGACATTTATTTCCTCACTTCTGGAAGCAGGAAGTCCAAAGTATCAGCAGGGTTGGTTCCTTCTGAGGCCTCTCTCCTTGGCGTGTGGTGGCCACCTTCTCCCTGTGTCCTCACGAGGTCATCCCTCCTTACCTGTAACCTAATCTCTTTTCATAAGGGCACCAATCAAGTTGCACTGGGGCCCACCCTAATGACCTCATTGTAACTTAACTGTCTCTTTAAAGACTATCTCCAAACACAGTCGTGTGCGTGTGCGAGTTAGGACTTTAACATATGCATTTGGTGGGGACACAACTCAGCCCATAACAGCACCGCTCACACTGAGAGGCCATGAGACCGACTCCTCTGGTCCCCACTGAAGCAGGGCAGCAAAGGACCACCCTGGGGACAGCGATCCTGTTCATGCAGGGTTGTTTCCTTGATAAAACTCTGCCTACACAGTGATAGGAACGAGCCAGTTACAGCTACAGGCCACAGAGTGGATGGAGGCCCCAGACATGCAGGTGAGGAGAGGATGCCGGACACAAAGGAACATGCACTGAGTCCACACACACAAAGTCCCAAAACATGCAAAGCAAATCCATACCGTTGGAAGTCAGGCCTCAGCCTGGTTACCCTGGAGGAAGGGGAGGTGACTGGAGGGAGTGTGAGAGACCCTTCCAGGGTGCCCGTCACGTGCTGGTTCTTAACCTGGGCGCTGGTTCCAGGGCTGAGTTCCGTTGGTGAGAGCCCACCGGGCTGCCCACTGGAGGTGTGCGCACTTTTCGGTTTAGTGACTAGCATTGTGCCAGTGTCAACCTCCTGGTTTTGACAACGCTCTGTGGTTAGGTAAGATATCACTGGGAAAAGCTGAGTAAAGCATGGGAACCCTGTACTATTTTTACCACTTCTTGTGGGTCTCAAATTATTTCAAAATCTTTTTTTTCAGTGCTCTAAGTAAAAATGATAAAAGCAAGACACTTTAGGTTTATTTTAAGGTTTTGTAACACTTTCAGCCCCAGAGGAGTTGAAATAAATTTTAAATTAAAAGACAAACAGAAGAGTATGCACTTTTCCATGTGTATGCTACAGTGAAATTAAAAGTTTAAAAAAAAAAGAGAAAAAACGCTCCTGCCAGTCTCTGAGCTTTTCTAAAAGGAGAGGAGAGAAGTAGCATTCATGGAGTACATTTTACCTGCTAGATATTTCTAGGCACTTAACCCAAGTTAAGCCATTCATTACTCTGAGTTGGGGGGGCGGTCACTCTCGTGTCCATTTGCATATGAGGTAACTGAGGCTCAGAGAGGCAAGGGAAGTTGCCCAATGACACACAGCTCATTCAGGTCTCGGTCGAGGTTCACACCCAATGCTGGCTGCTTCAAGACCCCTGCTCTTGTCCCTGCCCGTGCTTGGGCCACTCAGAAGGACACCTCTCCCTGCTCTGCTGCCCTGGACTGCCCTGCCCAGCCTTGCCATGGGGCACCCCTCCCCCCGCAAACGCTCTCCACTCCGACTCACGAGGATGCCGATGTAGAGTTTTCCAAGGGGTGTCCGCCCCACCTGCCAAGCACCCTGGCTGGCATTGACCTTCGGACCCTTATTAGCTCCATTAATTGCAGTGCTGAGTATACAGCTCTCCTTCCTCAGGTCCCTGCAGACCCTGAAGCCCATTCCATGCTGGGCCCCTCCCTGCAACACACCTGTACACCCTCAGCACCAAAGTCCCCAAGACCCTTGGAGCTTGAACAAAATTAACTCATTTATCCAACCAACCCAGTGGGGAGGACACCTGCTCATTGCCGTGGGCCCTAACATTAACCTGGTTTAGCATGCCCTCTGAATTTTGGCTCAAGCAGCACTTTTAGGGACTTTCAGGCACCCGGGAACCAAAGAACAGCTGGAGGAATGGAAGTTGATGACTATAACTCCAGCCTCAAAGATCGTCTCTCAAGGTGGACTGAGGTCAAGGGCGAAGATGAGCTGCTGCTGACCCGGGGAGTCGGTGGATCCGGCTTTGGTACATACACCTGGCACTCAACTTGTCTGGGTCCTCCTGGCCCGACAACCACCCAGAGAATGCCGTAGACTGTCCTGCGGGATGCTGACGTGTGTTCTGCCCAAAGGAGGTCTGCGAGCATACAGGCTGGAGAAATTTTCCTTTACTGAAGGTCTTCTCAGAGCCCTTATGGTGCTAATATGCTGTGGAGTCTCCAAGAGGGACCCATCCAAGACAGTGTTCTCTGCTGTCCTTTGGACAGTCCCTCAGAGAAATGCTGGTCCCCGGCCTTCAGCACAGATGTGTCTTGGGGGCAGTTCTGGAACAAGATGAGAAAGGAAAGAATCTGCAGTGGTGGTTAGGTAATGGGCAGAAGTACTACTGCTCCCATTTGGCAGAGGGGGAAAAGTGAGGCTCGGAGAGGGAGAGAGATTTGCCAAGTCAGCAGGCAAATTCGTGCCAGAGCCAGCCCTCAGTCTCAACAAAGTGTTCTTTCTACTGCCCAGGGCCAAGGTCAGGTGGGTGGAAATCCACTCAGAGAAGATTTTTCAGGGTTCCTTGGTGGGAATGATGTAGTATCCAAACTGTCTACCAGCCCTGGGAGGAGGAATCAGCAGAGCTACATCATGTATAACTCGCCTGTAACGTTTCCAAATCTCTTTGAAAACTATTCATTACCTTTTCTTTAACAAAATTTTGTCATTATCTTTTTTAATCTTTACAACCTTTCTTTAAATCTTTTGCATTAGAGCCTCATTTTAAAGAGAAGGCACACGGACCTCAATGAGGCGACGTGATTTGTCCAAGGTCTCAGGTCCAAGTGATGCCAGAGCAGGGGTGTCCCTCCCGGTGTCCCAAGATCCTGAGCGCTGGCCGGCCTCCATCCACACTCTGGCCCCTGCCCTCCAGGGCAGCACCTGGGTCTCGCTCAGCTCAGTGGTCCCACCACTCCCACCCCAAGTGCCAAGTTGTCCAGGGGGAAGCCCCGGCTCTTGGTGCAGAGTCCCCCAGGGGAGGGCACTAAAGGGGCGACTTGGGGTCCAAATCTTCGTGCGTCCAAGGAACTGCCCCTCCCAGCTACTTCTCTCCTTCTTCCTCATTACGTCACAGCCAAGGTCAAATCCTGGTCCAGCAGCCTGGGCATGGCAGGACTCCTTAAAAGAGGGGGCTTCTCCTTTCTGCTTAGTAAAGGAGGAGGTTACCTGAGATATGAATTTCACTTCCTTGGGAGGAAACGTATCCACTCTGTTTTAAATCGGGAAGCCAAGTTCAGAGGGAGCAATTAACTTACCATGAGTCACACAGTAACCAGAGATGGAGTTGGTCGACTGACCTTTATCCATCAGAGCAGTGGGTCTCGTAATTTACAGTGCCTAGGAATCCTCTGGAAGGAAGTGGGTGGTGCAGACAAACATTCACATAGTAGGCCTGAGACTGCTGTCCTTTGAAAGGCCTGCTTGCAAGTTTGGCCTTGGCTGTCCTCTGGGAACTTGGGTTTGGAGAAGGTTCCAGCTGATAAGAGCAGCTCACATTACCTGACCTGTCGTGCAAACAACGTGCTTTAGGCTGAAGCCCTGCTTTTCTTCTGGGAGTCTGGAACTTTGGAACATGCCAGGCAGAATGTTCCTGCATGACCAGCCCCTGGTACAATCCCTGGGCACCCAGTCTCTGAGGACCTCTACTGGGAGACAGCATTTCACATGTGTTCTCACAACCCAGTGCTGGGGGCATCAGCTCGCCCTGAGGGTCTTCAGGGAGAGGCTCTTGGAAGTTTGCATCTTGTTTCCTCTGGACAACCCCCCCCCCCCCAGGCTCCTTTTCCCTTTGCTAATTTTGCTCTGTTTCCTTCCACTGTAGTAAAATCATAGCCGGGGTATGCTGAGTCCTGTACCTCTTCCTCATGAACCATCACACCTGGAGGTGGCCCTGCCCCCACCCCCCAGCCACAGGGAGATATGACAATGCAGATTCCGGGTCACCTGCTCCATGAGTTATGATCCAGTGGGTCTGGGAACGAGGCCCGGGAGTCTGCACACTTGCACACACTCTGGATGGCTCTGAGACCAGGGGTCTGCAAACCTCGCTTAGAGAAACACCACCTCCTGGTTCTGTGGTGGCCATTTCATTAAGGAGAGTGTTGCCTGGGGAGCCTTTCTCTGAAAACTCCGCAGCTCTCTGGGGAAGGAAGACCGTGGGGCAGGGGAATGGACCAGAAAACTCTGGAGTTATCTGAGATGCTGCGCCACCCATTTTCTGCCTTATTCCGCTTATTCTCCTTTTTCGCCTTATCCCTCTCTTCTTCTGAAGGAGAGCCCAGAGCGTGAGCCTGAAGCTATTTTCACGCACTGCCTCTGTGTCCTGACTGCACTTCATCGTGGCCAGTGGGAAGAGTACCTTCCCTAATCACAGCCTGGAAGCTGTCAGATGAAGAGGCTTAGAGGAGAGCTGGGGGAGAGGGAAGAGGGGTCTAACCGGCTGCCAGAGAAATGGGACTGATGAAGGGAAACTGGACGCTGGGACGGCAGTGCCTTTTCAAGCCTCCTATCTGGTGGCCAGAGGGGCGGCTCTCCCTGCCCGGGCTGGGGGGGCAGGGTCAATCAAAGGCCATTTCTGGCCAAATAAACATCATTCTCAAGGTGCTAATGGCAGCTGATAGAAATGCCCAGTCGTCCTGACTCAGCCATGTCACTGTCCCCTTTTGCATCTACACTGGCCGGCAGTTTGACCTCTGTGCACGCCCAAATTCCTCCCAATTCTCCAGCTTAAAAAGATTAAGTCATCTTCAGTGTGCCTTAGTTTAGTGGGCTCCTGCATCAATACCTTTTTTTTTTTTTTTCAGAGCTGCGTGGATTCATTGAATTGATTCAGAGCCATGCTAATACAATGAATATTCACTGAGCACCTACTGCATGCCAGGCACTATTCTAGACTCTGGGGATGCAGCAGTCAGCAAACCAGACAAAAATCCCTACCCCTGTGAACCTGACATTCTAGTGTGGGAGGCAGACAATAAGCAAAGTAACTAAGTAAAATGTGCCTTAGAAAATACATTCTATAAAGCAGGAGTCCCCAGCCTTTTTGGTACCAGGCACCGGTTTCGTGGAAGACAATTTTCTACAGACCAGGGGGCGGACCGGGGATGGTTTCAGGATGATTCCAGCACACTGATTTATTATGGTCTCCGGGCAGTCAAACCTCTCTGCTAATGATAATCTGTGAGCCCAGCAGCCCACGTCCCAGGTTTGGCCCAATAATCAAGCAGGGAAGACAGACAGCCTGTGGCTTGGTTCCCCTGGAGAAGCTGAGAAGGCAGAGGTGATTATACCAAGAGGTAAACTGAGTCCAGGCCTGCAAAGGAGCTCAGCAAACAGAGGTGACAATGGCAGCAAAACCATGACACTCTGCCCTTGCCTGCCCTCTGCAGAGAGTACAGGAGGACCGCTGTCTGCATGGCCCACACAGAGGCTGCGGACATAACAAGGGTAAGTGATTGCCTGTCCCCATGAGCGTCAATTAGCTCCTCGTCTTTCGAAGGGTTTTCACAGCGTTACCTGGAAGCAGCCAAACATTCAGCAAGGGCCTTTGTAGAACCGGGAAGGTGGGCTGGGGGCGATGTCCATGGCAGAGTTGCTGGCTCCATACTCGTGGTGCCCCCGACACTGAGCTGGCCAGAGCAGGGACCTGGGTGGACCAGGGGAGGGCCGCCCCAGCCCAGGGGAGGGGGCGGAGAGTGCGGACCCCACTTCTCCGATTGCCAGGTGCTCCCGGGAACTGCAAACATCACCCCTGAACTTTGCAAGGTCAACACAGAAGACAGATTCATCCTCTTCTTTATCCCAGGTTTGGAAACCGAGGCACGGAGCAGAGAGGGGCTTCTCAAGATCCCAGGCTGCTTAGTGACAGAGGCAGGACTGGAACCCAGGGCCCTGACCCTGGTTAGGTGTCCTGCCTGCTACCCACCAACCCAGCTGGTTTTGAGGCTGACTGCACCTGACCCTGAAGGCTTCTCAGAACGTTCCTTGCTTTGGAGCCCCTCCTCCGAGCCCCCACCAAAGAGAAAGGTAGTTGAAGCTAAGGGGGCTCTGGTGTTTGGTTTGCCAGCTCTGTCTGAGACCTTGGCAAGTGACTCACCTTCGATGAGCTTCATCATCCACATTTCATAGCTGAGAAAACTAGCACGTGCCTCGTACGGTTTCTGCGAGGATGGAATGAAGTCAAGAAGAAAAAGCACTTAACGAAGCACCAGGGAAAGATGTTCTGTAATTGCAATACATTGTTTATGATGATGATATGCTTATACAGACCCTAGGCCTCACACAAGGGGCTTCCAGATCATCATTTCCAACTCTGTAATCAACTGACAAATCTGGTGGGCCACCCATCCTGGGTACAAGTACTTTGGGGTTGCAAAAAGTACCATTCTCCTAGCTGCCCTCAGGGACCCACGGTCTGGCTACAGATAAGAGGCTCACGACACACAGTCGGGGGCAGATCCGTGCCAAGCTGAGGGCTGATGACAAGGAGTCATGAGAGGTCAGAGGAGGGAGAGAGAGCTGATGTAGTGAGAACGGAAAGGCTTCGGCCAGGCAGAGGCTTTTTAATTGGAGGGAGTATCAGATTCACCAAAGGCAGAGCATAACCAGAGCTGCAGGTGCCTGGTCTCCACCCCAACCCATCCTGGAGAGGAGCCCAGGAAGCTACGTTTTAGCAAGCTCCCCAGGGTATGGCCGCAGGTGGCTCTTCCAATCCCCGTCTCACCTGCCCTCCCTCTGCTCCCAGGCCTGGACCATTTCACCTCACACCTCCAGGCCTTTGTATTTGCAGTGTTCCGCACCTCGGGGCTCTTTCTTCTCTGCCTGGCTTTCTCCTTGCGCACCTTTCAGGACCAGCCTCGGAAAAGCCAATTACATCTTCCCTGTCACCACCACCTGGGCACACCTGGACCACATGCATCCCCAAAGCAGAATCCAGGCTCCGGACTCAGGCTGACTCCAGCTGGAATCCCTGATCCTCTACAGATATATTGTTTGGGCAAGTAAGTCCACTTCAGGATTTTCAGCTGTAACACGAGTATAAAATATTCTCCCAGAATTATTGTGGCGATTACAGGAAGTAACGTATACAAAGTGCTTCATACAGGAAATGTTCAACCAATATAAGCTAATATATTAGGAACATTAGTAATTAGAGTAATAACGATGATGTCTGTTGGCATGTGTCTCCCCCACTAGACTGGAGATCCTAGGGGCACTGTATTTTTTCTCTTTATTACTCCTGGCTTCTACCATTAGGCTTGAAATAGAGTAGGCATTCACTGTTGACCCTTGAATAACATGGGGGTTAGGGGTGTCAATCACCCCTGCCCCGTGCAGTTGCAAATTCACATATAACTTTATAGCCGACCGTGTATATTCATGGTTCAACAGGTTCGGTCAACCTCAGATCGTGTAGTACTATGGTATTTACTGAAAAGAAGCTGAATGTTAGGTGCCCCTCGCAGTTCAAACCCGTGTTGTTCAAGGGTCAACTGTAGTGAATGAATGAACTCATGCATTAAGGAGCTTGGGGAGGTCAGGAAAGGCTTCCAAGGGGAGATAAATACTGATCCAGGCTGGAGAAGATTTGGAAGATTTGGATGGTATATCAGTTAACTATGGCCTCAGTTATGCTGTGGAACAAGCAAGCACCAGACCTCAGTGACGGACAACAGAAAGCATCGATCAAGCTCCTCGCGGCAGGTTGGCTGGGGCTCTGGGATGAGCTGGGCTGTACTGGGCCGGCTCAGCTAGGGCTCTGCTCCCCAGCTCTCTCATCCTTCTCCTGGGGATGGCAGGCTAGCTCAGGCGTGTTCTTCTTCAGACTGTGGCAGAGGACCAAGGGGACAAGCAGAGTCATGCAAAGCCTCTTGACACCTGTGCTGACAATTCACAATAGCCAAGATCTGGAAACAACCTAAATGTCCATCAACAGACGAATGGATAAAGAAGACGTGGTACACATATACAATGGAATATCACTCAGCCATAAAAAGGAGTGAAATAATGCCATTTGCGGCAACATGGATGCAACTAGAGATTATCACACTAAGTGAAGTAAGTCAGACAGAGAAAGACTGGGGGGGGGGGGGGGGGGAGGAGGAAGTAGGACTTGGAGGTTAGCAGATGTAAGCTATTATATATAGAATGGATAAACAACAGGGTCCTACTCTATAGCACAGAGAACTATAGTCAATATCCTATGATAAACAATAATGGAAAAGAATATATATGTATAATTGAATCACTTTTCTGTACAGCAGAAATTAACATAACATTGTAAATCAACTATACTTCAATAAACTAAAAAAAAAAAAAAAGACCCGTGCTGAGAATTAGGCTCACTGTTATATCCACCTCATTCTATTGGCCAAAGTGCATGTGGGATCTTCCCGGCCCGGGGCACGAACCCACGTCCCCTGCATCGGCAGGTGGACTCTCAACCACTGCGCCACCAGGGAAGCCCCCCCCTCCGCCTTTTAATGGGAGAAACTGCAGAGTCACACAGCAACAGGAGGGCTGAAGTAGTGGGATTAAATCACAACCTCCCGCTGGTGGGCACAGGGGAGGAGGGGAAAGGGGATGCTCTGTGGGGTGGGAGGACAGAGGAATAACCAGACGAAGAAGCCAGTCCAGAATGCCTGTTATGGGGTTGGAAGGTCCTGCAGGGATGCGTCATGGTGGTCCCTCATGCTCCTAGGACTGTTAGAGCATCATTCATTCATTTAGTCATTTGTTCATTGAACAGCATTCACAGTGCACGTACTGTATGCTGGGCTTTCTTCTCAGCACTGTGGATATCATGTCAGTAAAACGAGCCAAGATCCCAACACTCCAGATGAAGAGGCTCTGCTTCTTTTTCTGGCTCCTCCATCAACTTACTCTGTGACCTTGGGAAAATCCCCTTCCTTCTCAGGACATCCCAGCCACCACTAATAATACCTTACCTTTGTAGAACACTTTTAACTTTATCAAATCATCCTCACATAACGTTCTCTGTGAAGCATCGGAGACCGGTTTTATTACATCCTTGATGTGACAAGTGAAACTCTTAATAGTTATAAAATGTACAGCTCCTTGGAAGTGCTCTCCAGAGAGGACTCGGAGAGCAAACCCCTTGCAACAAACCCTAGGATTCTCTCTACAACAAAGCCGGTCCCTGGATAAGGGTAGATGGTTGTCATTTCCAACAACATTTGGGGCCTCACAATTCTTGTGTGACCCAAGGACTGAGACAGCTTCCTTTACCTTCCCTTTTATTTTAAAAAGCCACTGCTCTGAACATTTCAAAGATTCCAGTAGAACTTTTCCAATTTAATTTAAAAAAACAAACAAACAAAAACTGCCTGTTCCTAACTGGCTTCACAAATGAAAAGAGTTGAAAATGAGACATAAGCCAGGCCGCAGAGAACAGCCTAATCACTCGAGCTCCTTATTTAATGGCACCACCACAGAAAACCAGGCTGCACATTTTACAAGAGGAAAGAGAGGCAGAAGCCTGCTTCCTTCCTGTCCCATCAAATCTGCCTCTCAGCCTAGGAGGGGGTCAAGTCTAAAGCAGGCTTCTCTGGCTGGGGATCTACTATGTGCTACACACTTACGAAAATGCCTCTCCTCATATCAGTTCTGTCGGTGCATATACCATCTCACAGGCTAGGAAACTGAGCCTCAGCCAGACAGAAAGTCACTGCTAGTAACACCAGCTGAGTTGGATGCCAACTCAGACCCATCTGAACCCAGATACTGTGTTCTTTCCCATTTTCCACATCTCTTTGTTATGTGGGTGGGGGGTGGGTGTTTAATATGGTAGGGGAGCTGGGTGCCAGGTGCAGTGAAGAAGGAAGGAAGAAAGGAAGGGAGGGAGGAAGGAAGGAGGGAGGGAGGGAGGGAGGAAAGGTAGCATTTACCTTGTAGTGTAGTGTAGATGTGGAGTTGAATTCTGAAGGCGTGCCTTCCAGAATTTGCAGGGCAGCTCCCTGGATCATTTTCAGAGCCAGGTGCTGTAGCAGATGTTATGGGGGCTCTGTCCCATCGCCTTGGCCTATCTGGAAGTTGCCTGCCGCTCGGATGGACAGGTTCCCTGCAGTGAGAGTCCATCCTACCTCCAACGGGACATCTCTCTGACAGCAGGCTTTCTCTGGCCACAGGAATCTGTGTCAGGGCCAGCCAGGAGTGTCAGGGAGTTAGTTCTCCACCCACCCCAGCAACCCACAACAATGAAGGATGAGAGTTCGTGGATGTATCGGTTACCTACTGTGGCATAATAAACATCCCCAAACCCAGGAGCTTAACAGTTGTTTATCTGCCGGTGATTCTGCAGTTGGGCTGGGCTCAGCTGGAATGGTCTCGCAGGGTCACTCATGAGCTGCAGTCATCTGGCAGCCGCCCTGGACCAGATGGCTCAAGATGCCTGGCGGTTAGGTGAAGCTGCGGGCCGGGTGCCTCGGTGTCCGCTGTCAGGAGAGTCCAGGCTGCGTTTATGACGGCAGCCGTGTTCCCAGAAAGCCAGCCCCTAAGTGCAAGTGCTCCCCAGGGCTCTGCTGGCATCATATGTGCTCACAGCCCCTTTGGCCAGAGCAAGTCACATGGCCCAGCCCAGTGCCACTGCGAGCAGGGCCTCGGCCAGGCCAGGGCGTGGACACAGAGAGGTGAGGCTCACAGGGGGCTATTAACAAGCAATCTACCCCAGTGGGTAAGGATGCTGGCTTCCTCAACCCTCAGTGGGACAATACTTAGGTGTGTCCTTTTGAGTCTCTCGGAGTCCCCAGAGGGCTCGAGCCCAGGTGTCCACAGCTGCAGCCCCTACTCATAAACACGTTTTTTAAAGACTTTCTTTCTTCCCTGGCTCACTTTTCCCACTCCCTCACTGAGCTTCCCGAAATCCCCTCCCAAATAACCCACCTGCCCTCAAGTCCCTGTGTCAAGGTCAGCTCTGGGGAAACCTAAATGGGGACCGTAGCACAGCCAGGAATCAGGATCCCCAGCATGTTTTTGATTCTGCCTCACTGGCCCCTGGGAGGGACAGGTGGGGACAGGACACAGTGAATGAGAGCACGGTTTCTGGGGCACTGGGGAGCCCCCGAAAGCTGTACGCAAAGAGGGGCGTGATCAGCAGACAACTCCTGCCCCTCTGAGCCTTGGCCTGATATCGGGGATGGACTGGGCTAGGTCAGGGGTGGGGACTGCCCTGCCCAATAGGGACAGAAAGACAAGACCCTGCAAAGGCATGTCCTAGTTAGGGAAGACCCGGCCCCTCACCAGCCCCTCCCCCCCCACACACCGGGTCCATCCGGGTCCCCGGAACTGTACTCACATTTTGCGGGTCTGAAACCAACCCACCCTTTTCTGAGTTGCGT
This sequence comes from Neophocaena asiaeorientalis asiaeorientalis, assembly GCF_003031525.2. Classification (NCBI taxonomy): domain Eukaryota; kingdom Metazoa; phylum Chordata; class Mammalia; order Artiodactyla; family Phocoenidae; genus Neophocaena; species Neophocaena asiaeorientalis. Next base: position 2,119,195 of record NW_020173679.1, on the reverse strand, counting down.
TTTTTACTGATTATGTAAAATCTCCCTCCCCTGCCTAAGCAAAGCAGGCTGGAATTGGGGCAGCTTGACAGGATAAGATGGGCAAACGACGGATTACAGCCGCCCACTCTAGTAAACACAAGTTTAATTGCTTTTTCAGAGGGGAGAGAGGGAGGGGACAGGCTCAGAAATAAAACAAATTCCCACTCGGCTGTGTCAGGGCCGCTGAGCTGATGGCGGGAGCTCTGAGCTGAAAGCAGTGGGTTCTCACCCGTGGGAGAGAGGAGGCAGGCAGCGGAGAGGACGCGCTGGAGACTTGGACGTATCCCCGGGGAAGGCCGCAGCAAGGGCAGGCTGTCTGCCCTTCAGGTCGGTTCAGGTCAAGGGCAGGGCAGTCTGTGCCACGGGAGTGGGGAGAAGCATTCTCACCTGAATCTTTAAGGACAACAGCAGGAAGAATGGTATCTCACCCTTATTGTGGACTTACTGTGTGGCAGCCACTGAGCTAAGTGCTCTATGTGAATTAATCACTTAATCCTCACAGCAGCCCTGTCAAAGTCTTACCATCTTACAGATAAGAAAATGAGGGAACTGAGTTTAGAGAAGTTTAAAAAGTACCGGAAGTTCATATAACGAATAAAGGGTAGGTCTGGGATTCAAACCCACGTCTGTCTGATGCCAGTGACTCTACCTTTAACCACAAAGCTAGCAACGTCCCTAAATACTATCGCACACATCAAAGTAATGACTTCTATTTGTTGTCACTCTGTGCTAGGCCCCCAGACCTACATGCCAAGGCTAGGAATGAGAGATGGCCCCTGCCCTTGAGAAGCCCATGATCCAATGAGGAAGAGAAACACATACATGAAACATTACAATGATAAGGGCTTGAAAAGGTGAAGAAGATGGGGTGGGGGCAGAGGGGGCCCCTACTTCTACCCGCAGAGGTTGCAGGATTAGGCTTTACGGGCTTTGCAGAGGAGGCCACATTTGAGTTGAGGCTAAAAGGATGGGTTGGATTTCACTGGACAGGCCAAGAAAGGGATAACAGGACAGCAGGTAAAAGGTCCTCAGGTAAGGCAGTAGCTAGCATGTTCTGGATCTGCCAACAGCCTGCCGCGGCCAGGACACCGGGGGGCTGTCAAGGAGGACGTGGAGACCGTGGTGAGAAGGTGGCAGGACCACATCACGGGCCTTGGCAGCCAGCGGAAGGCCGCCCCTAATCCCCAGTGCTAGCCTCCCTTCAAGTGCCATCTGCCTCGGCAAGATGCTCCCAGAACCATGAGGTTCCACGGCCAAGGAAGTTTGGGAAGCACCAAACACGTTTGCTCCTTCCAGAAGCTGCATGGGTGTCTGAGAAACCTGGTAGTAAAGAAAGCTGCCACTCCACCATATATAAAATCAATAAACAACGAGGTCCTACTGTACAGCACAGGGAACTATATTCAATATCTTATACTAACGTATCATGGAAAAGAATCTGAAAAAGAGTATACATATCTTTATTCTTATATATATGTATAAGAATATATATACAGGGGCTTCCCTGGTGGCGCAGTTGTTGGGAGTCCGCCTTAAAAAAAAGAATATATACACACATATATATATATATGCATAACTGAATCACTTTGCTGTACACCTGAAACTAACACAACCTTGTAAACCAACTATACTTCAATAAAAAAATAAATAGAAAGAAAAGAAAGCTGTTTATTTCTGCTGAGCCTGGTCACCCCAAACCTATCTGACCCCGGATGCCTCCTCTGACCCGTGAGTACGCGCTGTGATCAGCATTCCAGGGACAAACACTTCAGGAAACATCTCTGTGAGTGCCATAGCCAGGGCAGCGACAGGGAAAGGCCATGTGACCATTGCTCTTTCCTGTGTCTTCAAGCCCCGAGAGACCTGCAACCTGAGGATGGCAATAATAATAGTAATAGTAACCGACATTAACTGAGCACTTGCCATGACCTGAGCTGGGCCCCATGCCTATGTGCTCTGTGTATCAGCTCACCAAATTGTCATACTATTATTAATCCCATTTTACAGATGGGGAAACTCAGGCACAGAGAAGTAGGAATTTGCCTATGATCTCTCTATCCATGGGTGGAGGAACCAGGACTCAAACTCCAGTCTGCCAAACCCTGAGGTCCCAGAGCTGTCCCTGTACTGCAGCTCCAGTCTGCAGGGAAGACCCCAATCCTACATTAGGATGAGGTGAGAAACGAGTCTTTCTTTCTCATTTAGGAAAAATTCTCAAGGTGCCGGCTCCTCTACCCTTCATGGGGACTGCATCATTTCTAAAACAACAAAGCCGAGTCAATCCAATTCAGCAAACAATTCCAGACTCCCGTTTGGCACAAGGGGCTTCTGAGGATGTGAGAGGAGAGTCAGTCCCTGGCTGCCAGGAATCCCACTCCTCCTGGAGGCTCTGATCACATAATTCCTGAGCAGAAGTGACTTTGGAAATCACACAGTCTCCCAAACTCGGATTGAAAGAAAAGCCAGACAATGAGATACCACTACACACCTATTAGCACGGCCAAAATCCAGGGCACTGACACCACCAAATGCTGGTAAGGATGTGGAGCCACCGGAACTCTCATTCACTGCTGGTGGGGATGCCAAATGGTACAGTCACTTTGGAAGACAGTCTCTTACAAAACTAAGCATACTCTTAGCATACCATCCAGCAGTCACGCTCCTCGGTATTTACCCAAAGGAGATGAAAACTCAGGTCCACACAAAAACCTGCACATGGATGTTTACGGCAGCTTTATTCATAACTCCCAAAACTTGAAGATGTCCTTCGGTAGGTGAATGGATAAAGAAACTGTGGCATATCCAGACAACGGAACATCATTCAGCACTAAAGAGAAATGAGCTATCAAGCCATCAAAAGACATGCGGTAAACTTAAACGCATAAGAAGCCAGTCTGAAAAAGTGGTATGATTCTAACTATATGACAGTCTGGAAAAGGCAAAACTATGGAGACAGTCAAAAGATCAGTGGTTGCCAGAGTTTGGGAAAGAGGGAGCACAGAGGATCTTTAGGGCAGTGAAACTAATTTGTGCGATACTACAAAAGTGGATACAAGTCATTTTACATTTTTCAAAACTCACAGAGTGTCCAAGACCAAGAATGAATCCTAAATGCAAACGGCAGTCTCTGCCTGATTATGAGGTGGAGGTTCATAAATTATAAAAAATGTACCGCTCTGGTGGGGAAGACCGTGTGTGGCGAGCAGGGAAAGTGTAGGAAACCTATGTACCTTCCCTTCAGTGCTCCTGTGAACTGAAAACTGCTCTTAAAAAAAAAAAATCGTCTTTAAAAAAAAGAAAGAAAAGCTGATGTCAAATCCCCAAATTTAGAACTGGGGGTGGGGGCCCTGGAGCTCACCTGCAGAACTTTCCCTCCCCGCTCCCCTGGGAGCTCCAGGTAGGAGAAATAAGAACAAATAAAGCACTGTGAAATCAGAGGAGAAGGAAATGAATTTCGCCAGGGAAAGCTCCTTCAAAGAGGTGGGCCTGACCTGAGCTGGAAACTGGGGCGAAGGTCTAGCGGGCATAGAGTTCCCAGTGTGTTTAATGAGGCAGGCTCTGGGATGTGTGGGGTGCAAGCGATGGGAGGAAGGTGACAGAAGCTCCGTGTTCACTCACACCCCACCTCACCTCCAGCATCCTCCCCCAGCCCTTTCTGGGCTGCAAGGACAGTGCAGGTGGCAGGGCCAGACCCCAGGGCCAAGCTTTACTGCTTTCTGTGGCAAGCACCTGAATATCTTCTCTGAAACTGGAGATTTTCCTACTGACCTGGTTGTTGTTGGCAGGTCTGGCCTGAATTCCAGGGGACAAGGAAGACTGGAAATGCCACCTTGCAAAGGTCACCTGCCCTGTCCCAAAGCCTGGGATCCAGCCGGGTCAGGAATGCACCTTGCCCCTGGCAGAGCCTCCAAACACAGACCAGGAAATGCTCGGTTTAACACCTGTGAGAGGTGGCACAGGACACAGTTAGCAACCCTGTAGTGGGCCGTAAAGCCGTCATGGCCTGAGCTCTGCTTCCAAAGCTGTGGGATCTCAAGAAAGTAGCTCTCCCTCTCTGAGCCTGGATCTTCATCCACGATGAGGGGATAGTGGCATACCTATCATGAGGTTCTTACAAGGATCTCACGAGACTGTGGATGTGGCCACGTCCTGCGAACAGTACAGGGCTTTATGCGGTGTCTGGGGCCACGGAGACATCAGGCATTCGTTTCAGCACTCAGCACACAGCCCCACACATGGGGTACCACCTGAATTCATACACACACAGTAGGGTACCACCCGAATTCACTTACGCATGGTAGGGTAAGTCACCGCAGCTGGTGCACTTCAGAGGACGCCGAAGTGGCCAAATGCACGTCAGTAACTCTTACTGTAAAGCCCCCTTTCTCACAACTCCTGAGGTTTGAATCAGAATGGGGTGGGGACAGCGTTTTAGACAAACCCCACCGCCCTCCAGTAACTCACCACGAAGTCTGAGAATTATAGCCATGAAGCAGACCCCCAAAGGCCAATTCTTTCTCAAGTTTAAGGGCAATTTGCAGTTATATTAACTATCATTTGAAAGCCCCTACTGTGTGCCACCTACTTCACATTAATGATTTGGAAGTATATGCCCTTCAGGTTCTAGATGGGGACGCCCAGAACAGTTGAGTGATCTGCTCTTGGCCACAGTAAATCAGGGGCAGATCAGGCTGCCAATCCAGGTCTCTCTGAAGCCAACTCTCTGCCACTGCTTCTCCACTTTGCAGTGTAAAGGGAAGACTGCAGGAGTTTTGAGTGACAGCTACTTCTGAGCAATCCCAGAGGCCTTCCTGGAAGGGGTGGGGGTCAGAGGCCTACCTAGGTCCTGGGAGAGCACAGAACAGTCCGCAAGCCTCCCAGGCAGTGCTGGCCCAGCCACCGGACAATGAGGGAAGAACCCTCTGCCTGCATGGCCCTCATTTGATCTTTGTCTCTGCTGTGCGGATTTAAGATGCACCAGCCCTCAGTGCTCTGTGGGGGTTCATCTAAACATGATAAAACAACCATTAGGCCTTTGCGGTTGGGAAATGGAGATTTACAGACTTCCAAACCTCCATTTAAATGCAAATGCAACATCTGCCTGGAACCATGGATCTGAGTAGCCATAAAGTCACCATGTCCCCTCGCTCCTGCTACGCTGGGCCACCTCAGGCCCCCATTTAATCTGAGGGGCGCTGCGGGCACCTGCTGAAACCAGTGGGGACAGGGGACAGGGCCTACAGTGAAGCACACGAGTTGACACCTTGCCTCCCTTCAACCATCATTGCCTTTCCTGGCCCTGGCGGGAGTGCAGATGTTAACCTCCAGCCAGGCTGGGCTGACCTTGTCTGGGTCACACACACAGCCGGGAAATCCTGTAGCCAGGACTTAATCCCCTGCCTGTCTGGCTCTGAAGCCTCAGGAAGGCCAGGCTCTGTGTCGAGTCACACCCCGGGGTCCTCTGAGCAAGGGGCCCAGGAAATAGTCACTGAGGTGAAAGCAAGTAAAAACCTACCACTGAAGTTAAGCTAATAGCAACAAGGTCCGTTTTATTGAGTACCTACTATGTGCCAGGCAGAGAAGGAACCATTTCATCCTCCCGAGACCTTATGAGGTAGGTTTTAGGATCCTTTTTTTTTTTTTTTTTGCAGTACGCGGGCCTCTCACTGCTGTGGCCTCTCCCGTTGCGGAGCACAGGCTCCGGACGCACAGACTCAGCGGCCATGGCTCACGGGCCCAGCCGCTCCGCGGCATGTGGGATCCTCCCGGACCGGGGCACGAACCCGTGTCCCCTGCAATGGCAGGCGGACTCTCAACCACTGCGCCACCAGGGAAGCCCAGGATCCTCATTTTTAAAGGGGAAAATTCAGAGGGACTCAGGGAGGTGAGGAGCCTGTGGAGTCACTCATGGGGGAGAAGTTGAACCCAAATCTAGCTGATTCCCAAATCTAACCACTTCTTCAGGCTTTGCCATTCAGCTCCTGTGTGACCTTTGGCAAGTGACTTGACCTCTCTGGGCTTCTGTTTTTCTGGATCTAAAATGGGTATGATAATAGTATCCACTTCATAGGATCTTGGATCTGGGGATTCATGAGGGAGTTAGTATGAATCAAAGAACTGGGACCAGTATTTGGTGCATAGAAAGAACTTAACAAATATTAGCAACAGTTATTAATTACTCTACACTCAGAAAGTTCCAGCCCTAAGAGAGGCACAGACTACACACTGTGGGGATTTCGAGGGGATACAGATTTCATGCCCTGAGGGGTGAAATCAGGGACAGCCTCTTAGAAAAGGCCTCCCACCCTTGTAATGGACCTTGGGGGTGGACAGGGGAGGGAAGCAGGGAAGGGAACAGCTGGAGAAGATGAGTTAGGGGTCAGGGAATGGGAAGTTGTCCAGCAAGACTGACCCTAGGTGGCACCTACAGGAGACGGGGGCTGGAGGATGCAAAGGTCATCTGGGGCCAGGCTGTGAAGGCCTTGAATTCCAAGCTGGGAAACGTGTAATGTGTTCTGCAGGCAGGATTTGGAACAGATAACGTGGTGGGCGGGAAGAGAAGGGAGTGACGGTGGACGTGCACTTGCTGCTGGCCGGGTGCTGTGCTGCACCAGTTTCATACACGATCTCGTTCTTGTTGGGTTTATGACTATTACTCATGTTTCAGGTGAATTGGCTGTGGCCCAGAGGCGTTAGGGACCATACCTAAGGTCACTAGGACAGGGGAGGTGGAGCTAGCCTGCAAACCCAGGGAGGATACTGCTCCCCTCCCAGCCCCAGCCCTGCTTCTCTCTGACACTGAAGTTTCCAGTCTGGGTGCCTGGAAGAAAGGGATGCTTGGGTAAGCAACTCATCCTGGTTTGCTCGGTGCTCTCCTGGTTTGAAAATAAAGTCCCTGGAAACTCTCTTGTCTTGAGCCAGCCAGGCTGATCGGTCACTCCAGCGATGACCCAGAAATGGGACAAAGGGATAGAGGGGTGGGAGGGAGCTGAGAAAATGATGGATGAAGTTTTTTGACATGTTGAGTTGGGTCTCCAGGGAGCTGATCCGGCCACTGGTTTGACACAAGGTCACGCCAGAGACCCAGATTTGGAGTTCAACCACAGAGAACCGGGGAGCCCCCAGGACCCACTCAATCACCCGAGCCATGCCTTGAGAGAGGGATCCGTCTCGAGGGAGGAAGGGGTCCTCCTTCCCAGGACAGAGATGACACAGAAGGAGCATGGGACTCGCAGCTCTGCCTTCCAGCCAGCCTGCTAAGCAGGGTCTGGAAGACCATTCCTGTCCCTGGATGGCTTCTTAGCTATAGGTCCTTATGGGGCATTTGCTCAAGGCTTAGATGCAAGAAATCACGTTCACATGGGGATATTTTCCGGCATCAGGCCTTCCCCTTGTTTCTGGAATCTGTCCAATTGGCCAGTGGGCACAGTCCTGTTCAGTGGTGCCAGGGAGGAGAAAGAGCAAGATATTTCTTTCTGTTTCTGCCCTCTCTTCACTTCCTCCCAGCCACTCTGTCTTTGGCCACTGTTTGCTTCTGATCTTTGACCCCAGAGATGGGCCACAAAGGGTGACAGAAGTCAGGGCCAGCTGTGCACACAGGGCAGTGCATCCCCCGGGGAGAGGCCTGAGCTGGGGTCGATGGGGAAGAAAGTGACAGATTCCTCCTTAGCATCTAAGTATAGACACACTACCAGGGCAGGGATAGGGGCAGCTCATCCACTCACCTGGCCTGAGGTTTGGGGGCACAGAGCACAGGTCCAGAAGACCCCAAACTGTAGGTCTAGCTTGTACAGCCATTGACTTACTCTGTGACCCCGAGCAAGTTTCTTCCCTTCTTTGGGCCTCAGTTTACTCATCTGTCAAATAGGCCCATAGCATCTCATGGGACGTTGGCTGCGGGGTCCAAGGTCAGAGTCTGGCCAAAATATGATGTGAGGTAGTGTCACAGACAGGAGGAAACGAGGGGAAGAGGAAGGGCCGGGAACAGGGACAGGGCTACAGATGAGGTATTCGGAGGAGGGGACCCAGCTGGGTGGAGAAGACAGATGGCAAGATAGGTGAGAGCCTGTTGAAAAGGGGAGCTAGATGTGGACTCATCAATCAGCTTT